>NC_090941.1:301168006-301507378 GCF_040938575.1 Ambystoma mexicanum
GGCACCTGCTTGGTGAGTGCGGTCAAGTCGGTCTTGAGTGAGTTGATGTAGCCTTCAGCTAGCCCGGGTGACCCGGGTGTCGGTTTTCTCAAGGCAAGCCTTTATGGCGCTAATTGTGCCGCTCATATTGTTGAGTTTGGTGTTGAGTTGTGAACCCCTCACGCATGAACTACATCATCTGCTGCATCTCCGTGGGCTCCCCACCGGAGGAAGGGGAGGGCCCCCCGCTGCCTCATCGGTTTCACCTGGTTCTTTGGTGGCCGTTTTGGTGAACATCTTTATGGAGCTTTGCTTTCTGCCCCCTCCTTTGGTCATGACTGCGCCTCTTGTTAGGGTGATGGGCGTGTGGGCTCAGTGGGCAGCTACCCCCAGTGCGAGGTGTTAGGGAGAATTCTCAGAAATGTGCTAATTCCTCTCTACCTTAGAGACCCCCAGCACTTTTGCTTTACTCTAGGACTTTTTAATTTTTAACCTGGAGAGAGTGAGACCTTTTTCCCACTCGCTAATTTTTCTGTGATTTAACACTGTTTCTTTTGGTTTTGAAGTCTGACAAACTCCATAGGCATAATCTTTGCATTGTGGCACACAGCACCTTCAGTGCAGTGGCACAGGGAAGTCTCTTAGATTTCCCAAAGGTTTAAATACCTTCTCTTGGTGAAACTACTGTTTCCAAGAGCAGTAAAGTGAAATTGACTTTACTTACAATTTGTAACTTTTTGGACCCAGCACACACTATCTTACCATAAGGTACTGGAGGGGGTTACTTAGTATCCCCTTTGTCTAGTTTCTCATTTAACATTTTTATGTTACCCTTTCTACAATTAATGGCTGGTGGCAGTGGTTTACTTTTTACTACCATTGTGTGTTTTTACAGCGGGCTGCGTTCGCAACTGCAGTAAAGCACCCATGGGTGCCCATTTTGTCAAAAATGGCCCTGTTCTTGTTTTTTCGCCATTTCTTGCTGGAAAGGTCCTTCTTGAGATTTACTCTGCGCGCCAAACCAGGTTTGGTCCCTTTGTTGGTTTTGTCGTTGGTGGGATTCACGAGTGAAGCCCGCCTCTGGCTCCAGTATGTCTGGCGGGGGCAGGAAGTGAGGGAGGTGCCCGAAACTCCCTGTGCTTAATCATCTTGGTTACAGGAATGCACCCTAAGGTGATTGGCCGGCTGGCTGTCCGGCAAGGACAGCCACCCTGCTGTGTGATTGAAAGCTAGGCTGGAATGAATCGGGGAAACTTGCATAAAAGGCGAGGCTTATTGGCTTGGAAGGCAGAGTCAACCACTGGATGAAGGAATCTGAAGAACTTGGAAGAGAAGCTTGCTGCAAAACCTGGACCGTTGGTTTGCCCGGTGAAGCCCTGCTGCTGTGCTGAAGCTCTGAATTCGGCACAACTAGAGAAACCCTGCAAGGATGACTTCTCCCCTTGAGTTGGTGCGACCAATCAACTCCAAAGTGAACCCGTTTGGACATCCTCTTGGAGCTGGCTGTACTTCTGCTGCTGCTGCTGGAACCGAAGTGCCGGGAAGGAAAAACGCCAAACAGAGTGCATCACTTTTAAGTCGGACCTGAGCTTGTGGAAGATCCTCTGGACTCCCAGTAAGCAGGACTGACCAAGCCACCTCAACAGAGTGCTGGACCACATATGCGAGGAAAGTCCAGCATGGTATCGGAGATTCTGCAGTGGTGAAATTTGCTGAGACGTGAGGAGCTGAAACCGCAAAGTGCAGCTGAATAGAAGTTTGTCCTTTTCTGCCGCTGACCGTCCCATTGAAGTGTAGGAGTACTCGGACATCCTCCCTCTTGTGCCCACGACTGAGGCCCAGGAACAGGATCTACAGAACTGCACAGGAACAGAAGCCAGCTGGAACAATTTCTTCTAACCATAGGTACTGTAAAGTTTGAGAGGGCTTGCCTCTCGTTGTAGACTTACTTCATCTCAGCTGAGACTTTTCTTGGTTGCTTCTGTAGAGTTGCTTGCATCTTCTACCTCTCACAGGCCTCCCAGCTTGTGACGCTACATTGATTCAACTTTTTTTCTACAAAGACTTCTAAAAACTTTGCAAGACTTTTACTTACCTGCAAGAAGTGCTTCAGCTCACCTAGACTTTTGCCTAATTGACATTGGCTGGCCTGGCTCCCTGGACGACTCTTCTCTCCTCTGATTGTGTGTTGGTACCTTCCTTCCAGGAAAAGGTTAACTTACTTTGCATTGGAGGGTTTAAAAGTACTTACCTGCTTCAGAATATTTGTGTGATCTCTTGTCTTATTCTGAAATCTCTTTACTTTAACACTCATCTCAGTATTGCTCTAAATGTACCAGTGATATATTACTGTCCAGTGTCCTAGCTATTTAAGTCACCTGAGGGTGTAGGAAGTGTCTGTGTGCCATCCCAAATGGGTACTTGCTGATTTAGAGACATTAAGAGTGTGTATTTTGGAGTGTATTTGTGTTTTACTATTATACTGCCCTTACTCCTACGTCCCGTCCCCTTTCCTCCATACTTGTGGGACATCTCTCCGTCCTGTGGGACGGGATCAGAGCACTTTGTAAAAAGCATACACATTTTTTTCAAAAATGTGTCCCTCCTCTCTTTCCTGCGCGGGGCCCGGCACGCGGCCGTAACCCCGCCCACCTTGGCTCTGCCCTGCGCATCGCCCATCAGTCCTTTTCTCCGCACGATCGGGGCCGGACGCACTTGCATCCTCGGACGATTTTCTTCCCTGTTTTCCTCTCTGGCTCTTGCTAGCATTCGTTTACTAGTCTGTCTTTTAAACTAGATTTTCCAGACTGTTCATCGTGTCACCGTCGCTTCGCGAGGGTGGATCCCCATCCTCTTTGTTTAGAGTGTTTGGGTCCGGAACACTGTTGGGACTCCCTTTCGGTCCGGGCACTTCAACGTCAGTTGGAGCAGTGGGAGGAGGTGTTCATCGACGAGAAGAAGAAACGCCCGGTAAGTTCTTTACTTTTCAGAGCACCCCGACCGGGGGATACCTTGCCAGGTTCCTCTCGGGCCGGGAGGGGCGTTGATCGCTCTGTTACCGGGGTTCGCCCTGAGGTGCCTGTCGGGCCTAATAATTCTACCGGAGTTTTCTCCGAGGGTCTCCTTAAGGGGCCTGTGTACACCAGAGTACGCTCCGAGGCCCCTTCTGTGGGGGCTGTTTGTAGGCCCAGTTCTACTGAGTCGTGGGGTACCGGAGCTTGCTCTGAGGCCTCTTTTTCGGCTTCCCTCAAAAACAAAACCTGGTGCGCCCCGAGGCCTTGGCTTGTGGTTACCCAATGGATGTTCGAGGCCCGTGCCGATAAGGCTTTTACCGGGCCTAGGTCCGAGGTCCCTCGTACAGAGGCTAAGGCTACCAACAGTTCTGAGGGGCCGGGCAAGGCCCTGTGGGTGAAAGCAGTTGCTCATCGTTCCCGCTCTTGTGGTGACACCGGATCTGTTGAGGGGGCAAAGAAGAAAGGTTCTTCTTTTACCGGCAGTGCCGAGGCCCTTCCTTCGAAGGCTCAGTTAGCGGTTGGTATGTCGCAGAAACATTCCAGGCCTCATAGTACCGGCTCTGCCGAGGTTCCTTACGTTAAGGCTAAAATTAAGACCCCTGACCCATCGACGGGGACCCCTGCCTCACTTCCTCACGTGCCGCAGTTCCCCTCAGATGTGGATAAAATGGCGGCTGTTCCCGCCACGACCACGGCGGCCATTTTAGGTACTACCCCTCCAACTACGCTATCGGCCCCTGGTGTAGGGTTCGGTCCTTTGGGTAAACCTAAGGTCCCTTGTGCGCATCCTTACCGGCCGGTTTATGATTGAAACGCCCGGATGCCTCTTCCGCACAATGTTTCGTTGCCCGCGGGGGCGGCTCCCTTGATTTATGTGGA
Source organism: Ambystoma mexicanum (assembly GCF_040938575.1). NCBI lineage: Eukaryota > Metazoa > Chordata > Amphibia > Caudata > Ambystomatidae > Ambystoma > Ambystoma mexicanum. The sequence continues at coordinate 301,171,879 of NC_090941.1, forward strand.
TACGTCGGTGGAGGGGCCGGTGTGGCACCCTTCTCCGTTACGTCCTTGGATTTGTCCACCTCATGAGAGGCCTCCTCAGGTTCCGAAACAATCTCCTGAGGATGCCTTTTTCGGTAAATTTCAAGCGCTTATGTGCACCGACCCCATGAGGGAATATTTCAATAGGCTTTTTCAAAGAGATATGTCCACCTGCGCCTCCGGCTCCACCTGTTCCTCCGGTGGTTCCGTCGGCGCCTCCCTTGCCCATGGTGCCTCCCCCTGCTCTTCCGCCTTTGCCACCATTGTCCCCAGTGGACAAGGCAGTGCCTGACTGTCATGATCTCTGCTTCCAAAAGGTCAGGGTTTTCCCAACTCCCTTGGAAGCAGATCCATAACCCAGGTTCCGAGTGCCAACCAGTCCCAATTGGGACCTTTTGGACCCAGTCCTGGCGCCAGTGGCACCAGGCTCATAAATATGCCCAGTCCCAGCGCTGGAAGCGCCGGGCTCATAATGCTTGGGTGGACTTACCTGCAGCAGACCATGCTGCTTACTTGCCTGCCAGTTGAGCCTCTGATCCTCTTCTGTTTGGAACTACTTTTCCTGTTGGGTGGGGCAGGAGCCACTCCCTAGATTCAGAACACTGGAACTCTTCTGGAAAGCAGGAACTCTTTTCTTACCTGGGCGTGGCTGTGGAAGGAGACACCTAAGCACTACAGGAGGCTATTTAAACCACACCCGATGGATGAATCTTGCTTTGCGTTATTCTGCATCCTCTGCAGCAGAACGCTCATCGTGTCTTCTGCATCTGATCCTGGCCTAAGGAAAAAGGCTTACCATCCTGAATCCAGTCTTCAGCAACACCTATAAAGACAAGAAAGAACAGGTTAGCATTACGGTCTTCAGTGACAGCTCTTCACTTACCTGGTCCATCGGCTGTCACCAACGCCTCGCGCTGCATTCCGGCATCTGAAAGACAAAGGCTTACCTACTCTTCGTGCGCTCCGGAGGTCTTCACACTGCATTCCGGCATCTGAAAGACAAAAGCTTACCAACTCTTCGCACGCTCCGGAGGCCTTCGGTGCTGCATCCCGCATCTGAAAGACAAAACAAGGTGCGTTTAAAGACATTGGGGAACTTTAATACTCACGTGCCATTACTCCTTTCCACATCTAACCCAGTGGGTATTCCGGCACCCTGCAGCCGCTCCGAACTTGTACCTGCAAAATAAAAAGACAGTTGGAGCGCATCGTGAAGCAGGCAACAAGCGCTTACTTACGTGCTTCCAGGCGCTTCTATTCATCACACGGGCTCCATCTTCAACTCACTTCAGCCCGTCATCCGCCATCGCCGGAACCCTGCAAAACAAGAGACATCATTACTAAAGACTTTTAAAGACATTAGAATTACTCGAAACTTACCGTTCGAGCAGTAAACGACGGACAGCAGTCCTCTGAAGTCAAGAGGCCTGCTCCCCTTATCCAGTGAAGAAACTGGTTACAGCACCCTGCCCCGAGGCAGATGGAGAGCACCGCGTTCACTTACCTAAGGTGAGAGCGTTAACCTTTGGGGTTCTACAGGAGAAGAGAATGGGAAGAAGAGAGAGACATTCAATAACCCAGTTCCTTAATCCCATATTTTCTATCTGCAGACATCTTACCCTTCGAGTCAGACATACAGTGCACAGAGGTCCAGCCCAAAGAGCCAGCCGTGTGTTACACATCACCTTTGAAGATACGGTATACGCCCAGTCAAGACCGGCGCCTCTACGGGAATCAGGTGAGCGTTACACTGACAAGGCTCAGCAGGATCCTGACCTGTCAGATGACCCTCAAGGCGATCAGGACAACGAGGACCTTCCCCGCTCTATCAGAGCTTTCCATGACCGGGTGCTCGACATGATGAGCTTCTTAGATGTTCCGGTGCCCGAGGCATGCGCTCCGCAGGAGGGTGTGCTTTCTGGGGCGTTCACCTTGTCTCCCTTGGAGCGTATCGGCCTGTTCTGCAGAAGGACGTTCTGGCCGAGGTCCGAAGAGTTTGGGAAAAGCCACACTCGGGACATTTTGTCAATAAAAAGATTGACGCGAGGTACAGGCTACATTCCTCGGAAAAAGTGGCCTTGTCTTGTCCGCCTCCCTCCTCCACAGTGGTGGCTGCGGCTACGTTGCAATCCAGACATGCAGCATCCTCTTCCGCGACGGCTACTCAGGTCTTGGGAAAGGAGGACAAGCTCCTGGACTCCCTAGGGAGGAAAATCTTTGACAATTCGGCCTTGCAGCTCAGGCAGGCCAATGCAGAATTGATTTTGGCAGGAGCTAACATGCGGATGCGGATGTGGAAAGGTCTGTCGGAGTTTGAGGAGCACATTCCGGTCAAGAAGTTGGAAGATTTCAGAGGTGGCCTTTCCGATGCCAGGGTCTTGGCCCAGGATTTCCTGGAGGCTGTGGCTCATCACGTAGACACCTCGGCTCGGGGCCTGATGCTTGGGGTTGATACCTCGCGGCAAGCGTGGCCACATGCCACTAAGTTTTCGAAGGAAATGCAAGACCAGGTACTGGACCTTCCATTTGATGGTAAGGAGCTTTTTCACTCTTCTACTGATGTAGAGCTCACCAAAACCAAGGATAGCACTCAGACGGCTAAATCATTGTCTGTTCTGGGTAAAGCTCCTTTCAAATCCCAGAGACAGTTGTCGCAAAGTCGACCTTCCTCTGGTTTTAGGGGCTTCCTCGACCGCAAATCTCGCAGAGTGGATACTCCTGCGTGGAATAACTGCCGTAGACAACAGCGTATGCGGTTTTTCTCCCGCTCCTTAGCCTCTTCATCAGGTTCAGGTGGCACCGCCACCGATAAGCCTGCCAAATGAGGGTTTTCCGCGCTCTCACGAGACCCCATTGGGAGGACGCATTGCGTCTCACTGGGAGGCGTGGCAGACCATCACAGAAGACAGATGGGTTTTGTCAGTCGCTCGAGCGGGCTTCCGCTTGCCTTTACCCTCTACCCCACCCCTCAACCCTCCATTTCAGCTTTCGGGCTCACCCTCCCTCAAGGCCGAGGTTCAGAAACTTATGCACCTCAGAGCTGTGGAACCCGTTCCCCTTGGGGAGCGAGGGGAGGGCTTTTACTCCCGGCTGTTTACGGTGCCCAAACCCAACCAGACTGGCCTGTGCACCATCCTAGACAGTTCCCAGTTCAATCTTTTCATACCCCAAAAGAAGTTCAAGATGATCACGCCCGGCCAGATTCGCTCCTCTTTGCAGATGGGCGATTGGCTCAGCGTGGTGGATCTTCAGGATGCGTACATGCATATCCTGATTTGGAATCCACACAGGAGATACCTCCGCTTCTCTTTGGGAGAGGAGCACTTCCAGTTTCGGGTGCTTCCTTTTGGCCTCAGCTCAGCGCCGTATGTCTTCACGAAGATGATGTCGGTGATTGCGGCCTATCTTCGTCTCCAGGGTATCCAGGTGTATCCCTATTTGGACGACTGGCTCTTACGCAGCCCTTGTCTGTTGGCAGCAGCGGGCAACCTCCAGTCTCTCCTTCAGCTCCTGTTCCATCTTGGGCTGTCGGTGAACTGGCGGAAATCCTCCATGATGGTCTCACAGGACCTGACTTTGCTGGGATTTCGTTGGAACACGATCGACTGCCGAGTGTATCTGACCGGGGACAGAATGGCGGATCTGTTGGCCACGTGTCAGATGTTTGCGCAGTCGGAGAGCATGTCGGCCTGGTGGTTCCAGAGGCTTCTGGACCTCATGGCCTCGTGTGTACTGGCTCTTCCTCTTGCTCGTCTCAAAATGAGACGGACCCAGATGGCTCTTCAGAGTTCCTGGTGTCAGGCTGTGGACCCGGATTCCAAGCGGATAATGATTCCGGATTCCATGAGAGTGGACCTGGACTGGTGGTCATCTCTCAGCAACCTGTCAGTGGGCTCAGGGTTTCAGGACCCAGCCCCCATGGTGACGATCACGACGGACTCCTCCCTTTTGGGGTGGGGTGCGACGTTAGATCTTCAGGTCTCGGACCTCTGGTCGCCTCAGGACAAGCTCCTGCTCATAAATCATTTGGAGCTTCTGGCGATCTTTCTGCCGCTCAAGGCGTTCAGACCGCTCATTGTCAGCAAGGTGGTCCCCATAAGAACGGACAATGTGGTATCAATGTATTACATAAACAAGCAAGGGGGAACAAAGTCTCCCCCTCTCGTGGACCTGTCCATCCAGATTTGGGAGTGGGCCGTGCTTCATGGGGTCTGGCTGCTTGCAGTGCACATCCCGGGCCAGCTGAATGTCACAGCAGATGCCCTCAGCCGGCGGACAGTGGTCAGCTACGAGTGGGAGTTGAAGGCTGAGGTCCTCTCATGGATTTTCTCGCGTTGGGGCACAACCGCCACGGCGGTAAATAAGAAGCTTCCTCAGTACACCTCCAGAGGGGGGCTGGGAGCCTCCTCTCTGGGGGATGCTCTCGAGATTCCATGGCACAACATGAGAGCTTACGCTCAGAACTTCAAAACCTGTCGGTGTGTCCGCCGATCAGGTTACCAGTAACTCCCGATCTTCTTCACCAAGGGGAACAGATGTGGCACCCCTCCCCACAATCGCTCAACTTGGCGGCATGGTGCCTGAGTTCAAGTCTTTAGAGCATTTGAGTTTGTCTGCGGATAACATGAGCATTATCCAGGCAGCCAGAAAACCCTCGACCAGATCCCAATACAAGAGTAAATGGCTCAGGTTCTGTCATTGGTGTTTCGAGAAAGAGTTGGATCCGAGGGTGGCAACTATTGACATGGTGCTGTCCTTCGTGTCCTCCCTACCAGAGTCGGGGGTTCATGTTCTGTCTTGCAGGACTTATCTCTCAGCGGTTTCCGCTTACCTTTCTACAGACCTGTGTTCTTATTCTCTAACTAACCCGGTGGTGAAGAGACATTATGCTGGCTTGACACACCTCTACCCTCCGGTTCGTAGTCCGCACCCGCCTTGGGACCTAAATGTAGTCCTGACGGCGCTGTGCCATAAACCCTTTGAGCCAATGGCTATGGTTGACCTCAAGTACGTCCTTTCTGGTTGCCGTTACGTCAGCGAGGAGAGTGAGTGAGCTCCAGGCATTGTCGGTGGAGAATCCTTTCTTGGTATTTCACAAGGACAAGGTAGTCCTTCGGACAAACCCGGCTTTCCTACCGAAGGTAGTGACCGAATTCCATCTGAATCAGTCAATCTCCCTTCCGGTCTTTTTTCCGAACCCTGCCTCGGAGGCTGAAAGGGTTCTGCACTGTCTGGACGTCCGAAGAGCTCTTAAGTTCTTCCTGGACAGGACTTCCGAGCTTCAGAGTTCTCAACTTTTTGTGACCTTCGGTAACCCTCAGGGCAGGCCGGTATCTAAGGCATCCATTTCCAGATGGAATGCCGCCTGTATCAGAGTCTTTCACCGTCCAAAAGCTGAAACCTCCTAAAGGTATCCATGCACACCTGGTGCGGGGCAAGGCAGCCGCAGTTGCTTTTCAGAAATATGTTCCCTGGGAGTCCATTGCTAAAGCAGCTACTTGGGCCTCCCCATCTGCTTTCTGTAAGCATTACTGCCTTGATATGAGCTCTAGAGCTGACGCTCAGTTTGGTCAGGGTGTGCTAAAGAACCTGTTTCAGTAAGGGGTATTTCCATCCACCCATGGTTCCTGTAAGGAGTGCTTGGGAATCTCCCACAAGTATGGAGGAAAGGGGACGGGACGTAGGAGTATTACCAGGTTACTCACCGTAGTGACCACCTTACTCGTAGTCCATAGTCTCCCTTTCCTCCATACGCCCGCCCAACGTCCCCTCTAATAAGGTTCCTCTGTTATTGCTAATGGGTCTTGGACCCTGCGATAGAAAAGGACTGTTGGGCGATGCGTGGGGCGGAGCCAAGGTGGGCGGGGCTACGGCCGCATGCCGGGCCCCGCGCAGGAAAGAGAGGAGGGACACATTTTAGAAAAAAGCGTGGATGCTTTTTACAAAGTGCTCCGGTCCCGTCCCACAGGACGGAGAAATGCCCCATAAGTATGGAGGGAAGGGGACTATGGACTAGGAGTAAGGTGGTCACTACGGTGAGTAACCTGGTAATTCTAAAGGCTTATTCAAACTGACTGTTAAATTAATAATTGTTTAAATTAATAATTGTTTAATCAAGAAACCTTGAGTGGAAGTGTTTATTTGGATACTTGTCACTGTGAATCTCTGTGTAACTCCCCTACTGCTCACCTTGACTCCTCTTGAGATGAACCTGGCTGCTCAGCCACACTACACACCTGTGTAGTACAGACTTATACCAAAGGTTGGGTTCCTATTGCCAGGAGGTTAAGGTTGTTGTAGTGCACCCAAAGGATACTGCTCCAAATCTTGCCTAAAAATAAACACGAGGCCAGGGAGATCCGCAGATATGGAGAGTGCAACGCCCAGGGTAGTTTTCCCCCACCCGGGAAGCAGAGTGGGCCAGCCATAGTATTGACACCTGTAAGGCCACAGGACGCCCGACCACAGTGCAGGGGGTCGTCCGGGGGCAGACCCTGTGGGTTCGTAGCCCCCTTGCCAGCAGAGAGCACAGCCCTGCCAGAGCAACAGGCACAGCCCGGGTGCAGCAGTTCTTATGACAATGCGCCCTAATGCGCAGGACAGGGAAAACAGTTTTGGGGCGTGTAGCACTACAGTTCAGTACCTCCCTGTAGAAGTTGGCCTTTTTGTTAAGGAAAGGAGAAGATTGGCACCCGGTAAGTATCTCAGGAGTAAAGGATTAGGGCGCTGGGGCGTGCAGTCACTCGCTGCACTCTTTAGCAAGGGTAGGCGGTCCGCACCGCGGGTCTGAGAGCGTTGAGTCAGCAGCGGCAACAGAGGCTAGGTGATCATAGGTGCATGGGACCCAGTCGTCTTCGGGGTCAGCAGGCAGCCATTCGTGATGTGTCACAAGCCCTCGCACCCAGGACAAGTGTTGCCGCCGCCACCACCTCACTGTCAGGACAGAAGGCACAGGGGCCTTCTATGTCTGCTATGAACCGCGGCCCAGAGGAGGTTCCAGTGGAATGTACAGAGCTCCAAGCTCCGGCGACACTGAGCAGCGTGGCAGTGTTCATATGGGCCAAGATTCATTGCGTGTCCAGCCGCTCCCACCGGGATGCACTGCTTCTTTCTCCACTGCTTTTAGTTGGCGCGGACCCTAATCCCTGGTCTGGGGTCCCGGGTGCCAGGCCCATGAGTGTTGGTGGCTGTCAGTACCTAGGGCTCTGTCTGCCCCAGCACCTCGCCTTCCCTCCTCAGCGTCAGTCCCCCCCGCTCCAGTGCCTCCGGCCCCCACTAGAAGCAGCCGCGTGTGTAAATCCCCAGGCGCCACCGAAACAGATCAAGTGGAAGGCTGCACGCCGGATGGCAACGGCAACAAGGGATGGGAACCGGTGTGCTGCGTAATGCCAACACCCGTCACATCGGCTCCCCCATGTAAGCTGGATTTCCGCCCGGTCCCGCTCCCTATGTCAGAGGTCCCTTTGGAAGTATTGGTGAGCATGTGGGGGGCGGAGGCAGCTGCCCCCACTCTCCGCTGCATGTCCCTCCTTGCGGCCCCAGTCCCCTGCTCCAATGCTCCAGGTGCGCCCAATGCAGTCGCGGGAGCCGTGCCAGCCGGCCGGGATGCACACAGAGGCCAGCTGTGGTCCAGGTGCACCGGCAAATCTCTGAATCGGCGAGGAGAGAGATATACCCCTCGATATACCACTAGCCGTTTTTACAGCGTCTAGGGTGCACAGGAAGGTTGTTTCTGTCGCTACGTTGCAGTCTCAGGCTGAAGAGCTCCTGGATCAGGTAGCCATCTTGCTTGTGCGCAACAGAGCCCCTGACTTTTGCTACTTAGGAATCTATCCTGACCTGCCTGTTGTACACTAGATCCTAGTGACCACCCTTCTACAACTGCGAACATTCCTGGTCCAAGAATAAGGGAAAGACTTCTAAGGATTTGGCCTTTTGTCTAGAAAAGAGCATAAGTATTTAAAAGTGACTTACTTGCAAAAGAAGTTGGTTGGTAACTGTAACTCTGAGAGTATATGTAAGGTTATTACTTACCTTAGAAATGTTCTTCCAGTCTGAAAAGTATATGTAACATCTTTCTTTCATTAGAAACTCTTTCGCCATTCTAACAAAGTCGATGTAAGGTTATATTACTCACCTGTGATTTGGTGGCGCCTCTTCCCAAAAGTAATGCTGTTGTATTCACTTCACTATTACTGTTAGGTTAAATGTATGAGTGTCCCCAACTGGGTCTTGCTTCCCCTGACCGGCTGTTAGCCTGTCCAGAATAAGTCTGCATTAGGTTTTACCTACCTAGAATAACTGAGCCATTCATGAAGTATAACACTGGGTTTTGCTTTCCCTGGTCTGTTGTCGACCGATACAAAAAATGTTTTGGGTTTATACCTGCCTTTTAAGTTGCTTATAGCTCCTGTACAAAGTGTATAGGTTTTACTTACCTTGATTATAACTGTGTTACTGTAAAATAAGTTAGTTATTGCTTCCCTTAGTCTGTGAACTGAAAAGTAATTGAATATTACTCCCCAAGGTCCAACTCCTCTAGAATAATCTGTTATCCTGAATCAGAGTTATAGGTGTTTATACTGTTCCTAGAATCTGTGTTTCACTAGGTCAGAAAAGTACATTGTCCAGTTGATATTACTATGGGATGTCTTGCTGAGCGTCACAGTACAACTTATAGGGTCTACTACCCTGGTATTACTGAAAGTAACTATTGGTTTGACTTCCCTAGAACTCCTGTTAGGTTTTCCAAATTAGGTTATATGCTTTGGTCTGTGTACCTTCAAGCATAGTGTGTTTTTGTATGTGTTTATATAATGTGATGGTACTTATTTCCCCCAATATTTATCTGGGCCTACTTGTATTTAAATATACCATTTATTTTTGCAATACATAGTGTTTGTGTTTCTATGGACCATTTGTATTACAATTCCATTTGTACCGATTCTAAAGCCCTCTCTCCCTCGTAAAATAAGCCTGGCTGCTCGGTCTATGCTACCCTGAACTCAGGTGGTCAGCCTTATACTAAGAGTGGAGTCTTGTACTGCCTCAGTTGAAGGGTTTCACTAAGCTCTTAGTTGGACTTCAGAAAAATGGTCCTAACAGTTGGAGTGCACGTAGAGGTGTCCAGGGCAACTCCCTCTTACCTCTAACCCGAGCTGCTGCTTTTGTCCCCTTCTCAAGTCCGTTTCTCGGTCTCCTTTGTTAGTTGCTAACTTGCTGCTTCAATAACTTTAGACACTTATCTGCAGCAGCCCTTCGTTATTAGGTGTTTGTCAAAATTTCATGCACTCTACGAACTGCCTTTAGCTAGGGTTGCGGTTTTGGACTTAAAAGACTTGCCAGGCGAAGAAACCGTGTGTAGAACCTTGAAATAAGCTCATGTTGCACTACCCACTTATGTTCCTCCCTCTAAGTGTTCTACCGTTACCGTATGAAGTAATTAAAGAGATTGTGGTGTAAATATAATAAATATATTTCAAATGGATTGTGTCCTCCCACGTATTCCTCATCTTTGATATATTTGTATCAGCAGATTTACTGCTTTGGCAAAAAAATGTCCACACAGAGGGCGCTGTGCTCCATGTCGTGGTGTCGATGTCCCTCGAGGGCTGTCGTAGTGCGTCAACGTCATCCGTGGTATCCGTGGTATAAATAGCTCGAGCCGTGCCCATTGGCTTCAGTTCAGTTTTTCCGAAAGCTTTTGCTTAGTGTGTGTGTGTGAACAGCACTTCAGTCTTTTGCCCCTACGTGGGGCTGCCAAAGATTCTTTCCCACATACTCCTCGCAGGCTCGTGGTGTAATGACACTGATGTCACATTTGCTGTGGATAGAAGCTATATTGGTCCTCTGGGTCGGTATGTTGTGGTGCGAGGCGCATTGGATGGCAATGACGTACTGCTGGTCAGCTCCTATGGCCCAAACGTCGACGACCCTGACTTTTATTGGTCACTTGCTGATATATTTGTTGGTCAAATTGATATACCCATGGTCTGGGGTGGCGATATGAACACTATCCTCGATACCGCCATGGATCACTCCTCTAATAACCCCCCCGCCTCTAACATTAGCAATACAAACCCTTTTGCAAATAATGTCTCAATTGCACTTGTCTGTTGTCTGGCGGAGATTGCACCATGTGGTGAGGGAATATATGTATTACTCTGTCTACGATTCCATGTCTCTGATCGATTATTGGCTTATATCCACAGAGGATGGGGAAGGTACGCAGGTGCTTCCTCCTTCCACGCACATTTCCTGACCACTGCTTCCCCAGTTTTCACACATGCACGCAAACCCTGTCCCCTCTGGCGCATGTCTCCCGCAATGTTGCAGGCTCCCGATCTCGCTGAAGCGCTTTGCTGCATTTTTTTTTTATTTTTTTTTTTAACCATGTAGGTTTGTGGCGCTTCATTCTACTGTTTGGGAAACCTGAAGGTGTTCCTTAGTGGTGATATGCTACCCATGTCTAATGGAACCCTTAAGTCGCTCAGGTCAGAACTTTTTGGGCTTGAACAGGAGATTAGACTCCTTGAGAATGAATCTGGTATGACTAATGACATGGTGCTGTTTGGCTTAATTAAGGGCAGTCTGTTAAAATGTCAAGAACTGGCGGACAGGGATGTGATATGTCTCCAAACCGGTTCTCGCACAAACGTAGGGCCCTTGCTAGAGCAGACTCGCCCCCCCTTGTCATTACTGGCATCACTGTGACATGCATGGTTAGCCTGATGGCCGAACTGAAATCAACTCAATTTCAGGCGTACTACGTGTCGATATACTCCAACAGGGATGTTCGCTCGGAGATGGACCTTACACAGCATTTGGAGGCCATAGATCTCCCTGCACTCTCAGAAGAGGCAAAGCTGGTTCTCATCGCACCAGAGGAGATATCTGATTCCATTACTGCATTGGCGTAGGGCAAAGCCCCGGGTTCAGATGGACTGGGGATTGAATTGTATAAGGAATACATGGCAATATTAGCTCCACATTTGCTGCAAGTATGGGAGGAATCTCTTGTTGCGGGGGTCCCTTCCGCCGTCCATACGGGAGGCAGCAGTCTGTCTTTTTGAAACCTGGAAGACCACCAAACGAGGTTGCTTCTTATCAGCTGCTCTAATTGATAAATGTTGAGGTGAAGATTTTCGCCTAAATCCTTGCATCTAGACTTCTCCCATTTATGGCTGACCTGGTGCACCCGGACCAGTCTGGTTTTATCCCCGCTAGATCCACAGCGTTAAACCTCTGCAGGCTATTGGGCATCATTGCTCAAATTGACCCATGGGCTAGGGCTGTTGCTGCATCCTTTGGACGGCGGGAAGGCCTTTGATTACGTATCATGCAACTACTTAATGAGGATCCTGTAGCATTATAAGTTTGGGGCTTGCTTCTTCAACTGTGTGTGGCTACTCTATTCCCGTCCCTCAGCCACAGTGCGAACCAATTCCACGTTGTCATCCAATATGGGTTTGCACAGGGGGATGCATCGGGGGTGTCCTCTGTCTCCCTTGCTGTTCACACTAACTAGAGAGCCTTTTGCTGTAATAAGAGCCAGGCAAGGGCATAGAGAGTTGCGGATGTCAGGGGTACCACAAGTTTATATCCCTGAATGCTGACACTTTATTGTATATGCACAAGTTCTCTAAACACTCAGGCTACAGTGTCAATACATCCAAGTCAGAGTTGCCCCTCCCCTCCCCTAACGGATGCTATGCTTCCAATGCCTGGCCTGCAGGGGTTCCGCTGAGTGGATTCCCGGTTCAAATATCTGGGCATCACGGGGTTCTAGACACCCGTGTACTTTGTATGCATATAATTATGCTGCAAATATGCAACACCTGGAGGCTAAAATGAAGATATGGGCCAAACTGCCGATCTCGTCGTATGGTAGACGGTCCTTGTTGAAAATGATAGTTCTTCCAAGCTCATCTATGTATTCTGGAACATCCCTTTCTGGCCAGGTATGTTTCCTTTTCTTCCATTCGCTCCATGAGTGTGGGGTGTCCGTGGTGGTTGCCCATATGAGTTCGGAAAAGCTCACAGAGGCTTATGAACGAGGTGGGCTGGCGGCCCCAGATAAGGAATTATAATACCTGCTATCTCAGGCACAATATGCAGGGTATTGGTATTCTCCAAGGCCTGAGGTTGTACATCTGGCACTTGAGATATATGGTGCTTCACCCTCTAACCTTACGGCTGTTTTATTCAGTGGTAGACATATAGACTCCTGCACTTATGATGCGGTACACACCATGGTCAACGCCTGGGAAAGGCTGTTTCATAGACTGTATCTCACTGTGCCTTACCATTCAAAAGCCCTGCTTTGGAATTTCCCAGGCTTGGCTTTCACATTTGATCTTGAGTTGCAAAAGTCCTGGAAAGATGGCATGGACCCGACCTTGGGCAACCGCTTCCCAAATTGGTAATTTGTGTCTCTGAATGACTTCATGGCTAAACCTGGTAGGAGCACAATAATTATCTGAAAATACTATAGAATCGGAGCTGCTGCAAAACATTTGTGGCCAATGTTCCTGCATGAACCAGAAATCAATCTGCTCATAGATGCCATTGTCACAGGTGGGTGAAGGGGGGGTGAGTCTAGGTGGCTGGTGTCTAGACTGTACATGTTTGTGCTTGATACTCAATCCACGAAGATTACGATGCGATCGAGATGGGAACACAACCGAGAGGTCCAATTCTCAGTTGTCCAATGGCAGAAGTGCTGCACGCTTACTAAAGATGTCTCGCTAAGCGCCCAATAAAGATTGATCCAATTTAAACTGTTGAACCAGTTACATTACACAGTGACAAAACTTGCTAAATTCACATAGGGCGCCTCTGATGAATGCATGAAATGTAGCCGTGCCCCAACTGACACAGTACATATGTTCTAAAGTTGCCCTGTCATAGCCTGTTTCTGGGAAAGTGTAACCGTAACTCTTCACAAAATGTTGGACATCCACCCCCTACTTTGGCACCAGTGAAGTACTTCTTTGGGGACATAGGCAACGCGTTGGTGGTGGTCAGACGACTTTTTATTGTAGCATGTATTGTAGCCAAAAAGTGTGTGCTTCGTTATTGGAAGTCAACAAGTGGACCGACGCATGCTGAGTGGTTGCGTGATCTTGCGAGGAAATGTAGCCTCAGTCTCCCCGATGTGCAGGCCCAGGGACATTTGGACACCCTTGCGTGTCTTCCTGGCGCCTGCTGGTAACTCTTGGACAGGAAAGGCATGAGTAAATAGGCTGGAGTTATTTGCAGTCTGGTGCCTAGTGGCTTTTCACTTTCGATATTTAACGTTTAGCCTTTTCTTACTATAGGAATGTTTTTACTTTGTATAACTGTACTCCCACTGTATATCCGGCCTGTCGTGATATTTTGTAGTACGCCAATGTATTGATCTTCATGCATGTGCCTACTGAACTGCCTTGTAGCGTTTGTCTTTAACCTTAAAGATATTTTTTTTTGAAGACCCACGGGCAGAGAGGGTATCAGTTAATATTATCCCTATAAATAATGTCACCATATATATGGTCGCTGGGAAAGGCCAAAGGGGAAATTATTTATGGGGATAATTTATCGGGTAAATGAGAGTAGGGGTTGCGGGGGTGTCCCCCGCAGGTTCCACGAGTTAACATCGCCACAAAAAATGGTGCCATTTTTATATGGCGATAATTTTGCAGGGATATTAACACATGGAACCCAGAGAGAGAAGGAGGGGGGTGGTAGAGAGGGAGAGGGGGTGGCACACAGACGGGGCACAGGGGCGTAGGGGGGTCACAAGGGGAGAAGGGGGAGCACAGAGAGAAGGGGGGCACACGCAAAGAGAGGGGAGGGGCTGCAGAGGCACACCCCAACACAAAGAAAGCCGAGAGCACACCTAAAATATGACTTGCTTACAGAGACAGACTCAGCATAAAAAGGACACAGAAAGCTAGCGAGCATTCTAGATCATTGTGTTGTACTCGAGGTATGACTAGTTTACTAATATTCACTCAATCCATTGCTTTGTTTACTTGACTATTTCATAGGTTGCCGGGTCCCTTAATGACCTCATGGAAGTAAAGTTGCAATGTTGTATTTTTGGCATTTGTAATAAGACTAGTCTTGAGTGCCACTGTAAATTAAGCCAATGACCTCTCCCCCATCCCTGACGCCAATGCATACCCATCGTGGCACCTCTTTTCCCATCACCATTTTATTCCACTCTGTTCTCTGAAAGGGTGCCATCTGTATGGGGCGCCTCAGACAACACTAAGGTCATTGTAAATTAGGCTGTGATGGAGGATTGTATGCATGCATGCGTGCATGCATGCTTGCTATGTTGGCTCATGCACACCATTTTATCTTACCACAATTTACAGTTAAAACCTGTTTGGAAAATTAAAGCACATCTAAGGATAAAAGGGACATAGCCATAGGGGAAACATTTGTCCTTTTTACATAGTGTTGATTAAATAATTGTTTAATATTGCTTTAACATAGAATTATTTGTTAATTAGAAATTGAGCATAGCTCTAAACATTGTGTGCATGTTAAAATCATGGTTTCGCCAAATGATTCCCTCCAGTTTATAAGAACATAGTTTGACAGTTTGTGTTTTATACTGGTCAATAAATATACACACACTGTCCTATGGTAACATGGCACGCTTGATACTTGTTTGATGCAATTCTCATTAGGCAGCACGATGTGATGGTCGTCAACGTTTTGGTTCATACCACGCCAAACGATGTGTGCCTTTGGTGGCTACACGCTTTGGCAATGATTTGCTCCCTAATTGTCCTTTTGTCTTCCCACAGGTACAGGGTTTGATGAGGAGTCTGCAATTCTGGGCGCAGGAAGAGAGTTTGCACTAATGAGAACTGCCAGTGGAAAGGTACTGGAAAATTCAACTCTTTTCATTTAGTTAATTGCTTTTTTTGCTGACCTCTTGGATTTGTATAAACTTAGCATGACAATTGCGACCTACAGCTGTCCTGTTTTATAATTTCTGCCTTCACGGTCACTGGGCCATTTTAGGCTCCTGCCATTTTCACCACAGGTCAAATGGTCACCTAGTGTGAGACTGATATTCTGCAGCACTAATCTCGGTGCCATTCACCAATTGGCCCCTGAGATTCTCACTGGGTTCCTCCACTTCAGGGCCTTCATAAAAAGACAGATTTAACATAGGAGGTCCTGGCCCCCGCTCCCCAACTGGTGGATCCGCCCATTCAACACAAAATACCTAGTACTGGGTCTTCAGATGCACCGCCTCTGCCTACCGCGATGAGACATCGGTGCCCAGCCCACAGGCTCAACTTCTCCTCCTTTGTTAAAGAATCCTCCTCCATTACCGCCTGGCCTGCCGGATGATCACATGGCGGACACTTGCAATGATGTTACAGAGGACTGTAAGTAGATACCCATGTTTTTCAAAGCTTTTTATGACCAGGCTGGATGGAGTACATGGCAATCCCAGCTCTGGAAACCCCACATGCAAACCAGGAGGTGTTAGGTGCTCTCCAGGAATGCCACATTACATGCGGCATACATCTGCAACCGGATGTGATGGAGGAAGCCTGAAAGATGTGGCAACAACTGGCATTAGTCCAACTGGTGGCAAAGAGAGTGGACCTGAGGTACAGGTGCCTCCCGGCAGAGAAGCTTTGCGCCATTGGGCCCTTCTCCAGCTCATTCCACGATTGTGGAAGCAGCAACACTGTTTGGTATGAGCCAAGCTTTGTCCACTTTTTCCTCCTCATTGTAGAACCTTCTGGGTCGGGAAGACCGCCTCCTGGACAACGCAGGCAGAAAGGTTTACCAGAACTCTGCTTCCGACAGGCTAATGTTGAGATGGTGATGACGACAGCGAATCTAAAGTTCGGAAAGGAACTTGGTAATTTGCGCATCCCTGATCAGGCAGGTTTCTGCTCCGGCTTGAATGAAGCCTGCCAAGTCATGCACGACCTCAGGGAAGCTGCCTCTCATCTTGATACAGCTGCGAGGGGCATGGCCGTAGGTGTGTATTGGACGCCAATCACTTCTAAAAGCCACTGAGTTCCAGTTGGATATCTATTAACAGATAATGGACCTTTTCATTTGATGGGATTGAACCCTTCAACCCGGATACATGGACGAAGAGTTGAACAAGAATAAAAATAGCGTCAAGACGGTGATGTCATTAGTTGCATTCACCAAGTCACCCACAGAACCAGGGTTTCCGGGCCATCAGAGGTGGTCCTTCACCTCCAAGAGTTCAGGAGGATTTATGGGTTTCCTCGACTGCAGCAACAGACTGGGCAGATCCCTGATCGTGCCTCATAAATAGTAAGCACGCTCAGCAGAAGGTGCTAGACACGTCCTCATTCAACCTTTTCTTACTACAAGAGAAATTCAAGATGAGCGTGCCCACTCATACGGCTGTCCCTTCAGCCAGGCGGCTGGGTGCTAGTTGTGTATCTGCATAACTCCTATTTACAAGTCTCGATCTACCCCCCGCCCCCTCACCACAGTTACCTGTGTTTCACAGTAGGCCACCATCGTTGCCAGTAGAAAGTTCTACTCTTCAGTCTCAGGTCAGCCACAAGGGTGCTCACCAAACTAATGGCGGTCATGGCTGTATTCCTGCACGCGAAAGGCTACTCTGGTATCCCTAGCTGGACGACTGGCTGTTCTCAACAATTTCAGTAACTTCTTGCTCTGATCCAAGTCTGGGACTGTCCACCCATGTGAAAAAGTCCACACTAATTCAGAGTCTGGAAAGGATAGGCTTCATCTGGTACTCTGAGATGGACAAAGTCGTTCCTTCAGATTAGAGGGTACACAATGGACTAGAAGAGAATTTGTTGTTCCTCTCACATGCTCAGACAGTGGCAGGTGGGCTCCTGCTAGGATGCTTAGAAGCATATCAACTTCTGAGAGCTCAAGGCGACATTCCTAGCTCTCCAAGCCTTCTGTTCCGATAATGTGCTCAAAGGTCCTAATACTGACAGACAACCTTGTCAATGTTTTATGTAAACAAGCAGGGAGGCTCAAGACAACAAAACTAGGTGCATTCACTGTCCACCTTTGGTAGGGGTACTGAGTCACAAGATATGAGTGCAGGCTGCCCACATAGCGGGAGCAGAGAATGTTTGGGGGCAGACAAGCTCAGCAGGGGGTTAGCTGTCGGCCACGAATGGGAACTCAATACACAGTTACTCAAGGAGGTATTTGCTTCCAGGGTGTCACCCTCTGGTGGACCGATTTAGGACATAACGCAACAGCGAATGCCCTTATCATGCCTCCGGCAAGGGGAGAGGTACATTGGGAGATGTTTTAGATACCATGGAACAATCTGTTTGCTTACACGATTGCCCCTCTTCCTCTCATCTCGGGGGTCTGGCAAAAGTTCAGGAAATCCAGCGAGATGGAGCTGCTCGTTATAGCCTGATGCTAGCCACAAAGGCGTTGGTTCTCGGTCCTGCTGCTCATGGCAGATCGACCATCTATCCCTTTCCCCTTCTTCCGGGTCTTCTTCACCAACAAGAAGGGAAGGTGCTGCACCCCTGCCCTCAATCTCTGCCCTTGACTTTTTGGTGCCTGAGAGGCTAGCTTATTCTAACCTGGGCCTCCGATGACAACCTCTGGGTAATGGGAGCATCTAGAAAACAGGCCACTCACTCAGTGCAGAAGCAAATGTCTTTGGCTCTGTGACTGGTTGCTGCGGAAAGAATGAATGCGATTTGCTCCAGTGTATCCATTGATGATATACTTTAATTTCTCCAGTCGAGGCCCCAAGTGTTCTCATACCGGACCTAACTTGCAGTGATTGGGCCTACCTTTCTAACAATGATAGGGCGATGCCATTCGCCAACCCAGTGATAAAAAGGTGTTTCTGGGGTCTGGTTCACCCGTTTTCCCCCCGATAGGTGCCCTATTGCAACGTGGGATATTAATATTGTCTTGACGGCACTGGCAAGCAAATCTTTCGAGCCATTGGCGTCTGTTGATCTCTGGTTGTTATCTTGGAATAATGTGTTCCTTGTGGGGACTAAAAGCTTGGTCAGCGGAGGAACCCTATTTGTATTTTCATCGAGACAAGGTAGCCCCAGGACACCATGCATCCTTACCTAAAGTTGTTTTAGATTTGCACTTCAACCAAGCGATCACACTAACGTTGTACTTTTCGGACCCACAAATGGAGGCCAATCGCACCCTACACAACTTGGGGTTGTGAAGGGCCTTGAGGTTCTATCTCGAAAGGACCAGACCTCACAGATCCTCAGACAGCTTATTGTGACATTTGAAGATGTAAAACCTGGCAGCTAAAATGACAATGGCGAGAGGGATTATTTCTTGTATATCACACATTTGCGAGGTCCAGGGGCAAGACGCTACCTCATGGTTTTCATGCACATTTAATAAGGGCTAAGGGTATTACAGTAGCCTTTCAGCTCGATGTTCCTTGGGAGGTTATTTGCAACGCAGCCATGTGGGCATCTTCATCAGTTTTTTGTAGGCATTATGCTCTGAACTCATTTCCACAGCTGATGCTAGTTTGTGACAGTCAGTACTGAGAAGCATTCTCAGCCAACTCCCGGAGTAAAGAGTAGAGCTAGATACTCTCACATAAGTATGGAGTGAGGGTGATGGGGACATAGGAGTAAGGAAAGGTTACTCATCGTAGTGACTACTGTACTTGTAGTCCTAAGACACCTTTCCTCCATATCCCCCTAAAAAATTGTTAGTTCGTACCGGTCCTCTCAGCGGATCAAGGGACTGAGGGAAAGGGGTGCAAGATGTGGGGCTGTGGACATGCTAGTGCTTTGTGCATGTGGTCGGCCATCACGCTCTCTGAAATTTAAAAGGGGAAACACGCTGTCCTTAATAATGGCTTCAAACTCCTATCCCTGCAAACTCCCACAAGCATGGAGAAAAGGGGACATAGGACAAGGAGTACAGTATTCACTTTGTTCAGTAATTATTTGTTACTATTAGTTTTCAACATATCTATGAAAAGGGCCCTGCGGAGTACTTGGATGTAGGGTGCTAAATTGCTTGGCAATGAAACGGCTGAAGGTGTTCTGGGTAAAAATGTTTCACATCAGGAGTTGCTTAATTAACCAATCCCCACCTTAAAGAGCGGTTTGTGCTAGCAGAAACTGATTTGTTTTAAATTACTTTAATGTGACACATTTAGATGAGACAATGTGTCACTGGTCTTTCAAATGTTGTATATGCCTTTCTCCACAAATGCGTTTAAAAAAAAAAAAGTAAAAAGCCTACATATGGTTTGTACATGCATTTATTTTTCTTTCTTTTTTTCATTCACTTGGCAAATGCCGCCTCCGAACATAAACTAAACATTGTATGAAAGATAGCTTCTGCCATGAACAGGTTTTCTTTCAAAGCATTTACTGTGGCAAGCCATTCTCGCAACTTGCATTTTTTTATTTTCTGTTTCTGCTGGGTGTTTCATAATGAAGTGTAGAGATTACTCTCCTGCATATGTTTCCAACCAGGACATAGTTATTTGAAGGTGACCATAAATATAATGCACTCTATTTAATTGCTTTCCGAGGATCCACACAATCTAATCTCTGCTTCATCTAGCGACTCTAGAACCTTTCTGCTAAGTCTCAAATGAACTGTGATTATCCGCTGCTATAACATATGAGATTGTTTCTTTGAATATTACTGCTGCACCTATGATTGATGATCTTCCTGTTGTACAGCCATGGTGTCAATGGTTTTTATTCTCATCCAATTTTTCTCAAGTGAAATTGCCTCTGAAAAGACCCACGCAGGAAAACCTACTTGATTCTGGTGATAAATGACAAAAAAACTATTTTGAAAGATTTGAAGTTACTGTGCAATGTCTTGTAGTGCCAACCTTCTGCTCTATCTTCTCTACTGTGATCTCATCTAGAACTCTCCAAATCTGCTTCCTGTCTGCCTAGTTCCTTTCATATTGCCTTTTAAATTGTTGTACAAGAACTCATGCATATTGCTTCAAACGATGCAACATTTGTTGTGTAGGAAACAGTGGAAAATTCACATTTTTGTGGTGTGCTGTGGACATGTAGCGCACTGGGTTTCTTTGATCCATTTGTTCCTTGTTGACGCTGAGAGCACTATTGGCTCTATTATTGCAAGTATGGCGGCTCTATTATTGCAAGTATGGCGCCAATAGATGGCTTTGTTTTGTTTCTCTTTTGAACAAGGTGATTTGGCTTCTAGTTCAGGTTTAGTGTTGCATTTTGCATTTTTCCACAGCCCTCTCGTCCTTTTAACCAGTTAACCTAAAGGTATACTGGGTTTCCAGGCCAAAGGAAAGACCAAGTTCTCTAATGGGATAGCTATGGCAGAGCAGTCGGTCGTTATTGAAGGGAGGAGGAAGGCTGTTAGTGAAGTACAGTTATTATCAATAGTTACCCCTAGAAATTGCACCCCTTTTGGTATACTGGAAAATATACTTTATTGTAAAAACACACACAACATCTAAGGTCAAATAAGTACTCTTTGTTAAGCCTAAAACATGGTAAAACAGTAATGCTCAGTAAGACCCAATCCACTCCTAATCTAAATGTGCTGTACTGTACCTGTTGGTAGGCACAATATATATTCTAAGGTGGGAGGGCGTGGCTAGATGGCTACGTGAAAGGACGTTCCTCAAGGGGGCTCCTGCAGATCCGGCACTGATCCTGAGGAAAATGAAGGTTTTTGGTGGACGTGCATGTCCACGGCGCATCAGCAGGAGTATGAAGGCTGGGGACACATAACAAGTGCTCAAACAGACTGCGAGACAGCATACCGAAGAAACTGGAACTTAGAAGAGAAGACGATCGGTCTGTGAAAGGACATTATACAAGATGGCCGTTCACGAACAAAGGGCCATAAAGGGTCCGCGAGGCTGAGGACAGAGCTGGCTGGAGCAGCACACGCCACACTGACAATAGTGGCCCAGAGCGTGAGGCATCCTGCTTGGAAGCGGTCGATGAACTGGTCGGGGGGGGGGGGAACCCCGCGGAGCCGGTGTGCAGACAGAGACCAGAGTCACAGACGGGAGCGCCGACTTATTTCGGCCTCGAGAGTGCACGGACAGCGGCGGTGGCACATCTGAAGCGCGATCACCTAGAGCTGGTGGCAGCGACGCACGAACTGGTGGCCCGAGGAAAGACAAGGGATAACCTATCTGGCCTGAAGTTTGGGCTGGAATAAGAACCCCCCAGACAGCAGGACATCTACGGCAGCTCAGTAGCTGCAGCTGACAACGGAGGTGGGTGACAAAATATAACTGAGGAGCTTAGGCCAGGAAGCATATGAATATGACACCAGTGCTGGAATCAGCTATAAGGAGAGGAGGCCCCCATGCTAGTAATCAGATGCAGAATAGCGACCAACAGGCCGCTTAGACAGGGCCCCTGCACTGAATGTCCCTGTAACATACACAAGGAGGTCCAGCGGCACGGCCCGCTCTGGAACATACGCAGCACCCGCAGGTGTCAGAGGGTAGCTGGAGTCGGCACTTGATCCGGAACAGAAGAGAGGGCACTACCATGGGCCGGGCAGCTGGCTGGCCCTGCCGGGTCCTGGTGTGGTGGTGTCTAGGGCTGATGGGCACGCCAGACTATTGGGGCCGGAGAGCCTATTGGGGACAGTGAAGGCCCATGTAATATCCCGGGGCTAGTCCCGGTACGTGGGAGAAGGCAGCCCATTCCAGAAGAAGTTAGCCGGCACGCAACCCCGGGGTGAGCCCCGCATGCCAGGAATGCAGCAGAGACTGGCAGAATAAGATTGAGTGGGGGGGGGGGGGACGTGGCCCACCCCAGGAGCGCAGCAAGCAGTGGGTGTGGACCCCAAACACGGCAGAAACGGGCCCAAGCATTGGAAATAACCCGACGCCACACGGACCCTTCACGCGAAGGGTGGCTGGGCTTGCCCGACTCTAGACAACACAGCACAATGTCCAACAAAACTGTGAGACCGAAGAACAAGCAGCCTACACTGGAGGCCTACGCCAAGACACCCCCAGGGGCGGAGGAGGCCAGGAGCAGTGATAAAGCCACTGCTGCAACGGAGGAGGCCCCGGGCACAATCCAGGAGGTGTTGACAGCAATTGCGGACCTGAAAGTTGCCTGGAGACTAAACTGGGCTTGGCCATGAACAAACTTAAGGTGGCACTGGACCTTAAGGTTGGGGCGGTCCAGGAAGATGTGAACCTACTACGACAAGATGTGAGGACACTTGCGGAGCGCACCGGAAACCTAGAAAAAGAAATGGCCCCAAATACAGCGGAATGCGCCGCTCACAAATCGGAACTCCATGCCCTGGTGCAGCGAGTAGGTAACCTGGAAAACAGAGCCGAAGAAGCGGAAGGACGTGCCTGACGCAATAATATCCGCATCGTGGGATTGCCTGAAGGTAATGGAGGGATCTAACCTGACAGAATACGTGGAAACCATGTTGCTACAGGAGATAGCTGGAGGTGAATTGTCCCAGGGGTTTGCCGTTGAAAGGACGCATAGGGACTTGATGAGGAGGCTGGCCCCGGGAGCCCCACCCAGGCCATTGATTGCAAAGATCCTGAACTACCGTGATCGGGAAAGGATACTAGAGTTCTTCCGGAAAGGTGGAACGATTAAAAGAGGGTTTGCGAAAATAACTGCATATCCTGACTACACCTTGCAGGTGCAACGCAGCAGAATGAACTTCGGAGCGGTGAAAAAAAGATTGAGAGAAGCAGGTCATAGATACATGTTGTTGTACCCATCCAAACTGAAGGTGTTCCACAAGAACAAAACTTTGTTTTTTGATACGCCGGAGGACGCTATGGGATGGCTGGATTTGCAGAGCCGCCCCCAAGAATCGGGGATCCAGACGGGAGCCGACAAAGATAAGTAACTTGTTGCTGGGGCACCCCTGGTGACAAAGTGCGAGACACTAGGACTAGAATATAGCAATAAATAAGGCTCATAAGGATAGCGCCGTTGGGTATGTGCTTGTTTGCAGGATCCGTTGGAACTGGATAATTCTAATTTTATAAGCCGAGCTCCTGAGAGTTAACCCTTGAAACCCCATAGCATAACACTTAGTTAGGTCACTATTAGTTTGGTGACGCCCCACGGGGTCCTGTTCTTCGACACCACAGGCAAGACCAGACGCGGGTGGGCCTGAGATCCAGGGATGGAGCTGGGCATTTGTTGGGGTTGGGAAGGGAGGGAGGTGGGGAGGGTTGTGTGCAGTGGAGCAATGGGGATAAAGGGGGATATGTGGGGGGTTTGTAGTTAGGGGATGTTTGAACGGGGGAACAAGCCTATATAGACTGAGATGGAAGTTTGATCTGGAGAGCCCAAATAGACTGAGACTGAAGTGGGATCTGGACTGCATTGACGGGAGGGGAAGGGGAACTCTGATGGGCCATGGGGGACCTTAGAATAATCACGTGGAATGTAAGGGGACTTAATAGTTATTTAAAAAGGAACAAGGTTATGTTGTATCTGCACAGACAAAAAATAGACATTGCACTGCTGCAGGAGACTCACTTGACGCAGGAAAAGATGGAGATGGTTGTGAGGAAATGGAGAGGGTTTGTGGTGGGCTCGACATACTCTGCTTACGCTAGAGGCGTACTTATCTGGGTGGCGCCGCATGTCCCGTTTCAATGGTTGCAGGAAGTGGCGGAGGCGGATGGGAGGATGGTCATATTGAGGGGATTGGTGGAGAATAGAGATAAGCATTGTAAATACATATGCCCCCAATCAGAATATGGCAGCATATTTCAGAACGCTGTGTACTAACCTTAGTATGTGTATGGGTAGTGCAGTGATCTGGGGTGGGGACTTTAACTGCGTATTAAACCTCAGGGTGGATAGATCAGACGGAAAGATTGATAGACCCGCCCCAGCGGCTAAAGCATTGCAGACGTTATTAGACGACTTTGATCTGGCAGATGTGTGGAGAACAAGACACCCCCAAGACGGGCAATATTCACACTACTCCGCCCCGCAGCAGTTACATACGAGGCTGGATTATGTCTTTGATACGTCGGAGGTAGTAACAGAGATTACTCAGGCAGAATATAAAGCGAGGGTCCTTTAGGACCACTCGCCCCTGGTTCTCGGGTGGCAATACTGCCCCCCCGAAGGCAAGGATTCCGACATGGCGTTTCCGGGCAGAGGCACTTAAGGATCCAGTTTTATGGGAAGATATAAGGGAGATTATTACAAACTATTTTGAGATGAATACGGGTAGCGTTGACTCGGCAAGCACATTATGGGAAGCCTTCAAGGTGGTGATGCGAGGTGTAGCCATATCAAAATCACGGGGCCTGCAAGGTGGGATCCTGGCTGATCTACAAGAAACTGAAAGGGAACTGGAAAAGGCATTGAAG
The DNA here is from genome assembly GCF_040938575.1 of Ambystoma mexicanum. Taxonomy (NCBI): domain Eukaryota; kingdom Metazoa; phylum Chordata; class Amphibia; order Caudata; family Ambystomatidae; genus Ambystoma; species Ambystoma mexicanum. The sequence continues at coordinate 301,196,255 of NC_090941.1, forward strand.
GGAGCAAGTGAAGACATGGAGTTGATGCTTAAACTGCAGCAGAAATGTGCGGAGCAATGGGAAAGATTGTGCAACCTCAACTATAAAAAATACATAGACACACAGCATGCGGGAGGGGATAAAACAGGAAGGCTGTTGGCATGGTTATAGAAGAGCAAAACTCCCAGACCACCTATTAGAACGATAACGATAGAGGATGGTAGTGTAGCTGACACCGAAGAGGGAGTTAATCAGGAGTTTGCAGATTATTATAGGATATTGTATGGGCATGAGGAGAGAAGTAGTCTTGAGGAGATAACAAACACTAGAGGACAAAGGACTGCCTATGATAAGTGTTGAGGAAAAAGAGGAGCTGGACGCACCGATTACTTTGGAGGAGCTAGAAGAAGTGGTGAGGCAGCTGCCTACTAGTAAGACCCCGGGGACTGCCGGGCTCCCAAGTGAATTTTATAAAGTATAAAAGGAGGAAGTGCTCCCCCCAATGTTAGAAATGTTAAATGAGGCGTTTGAGGTGGGACGGCTGCCGGAGTCACTTAGAGAAGCAATTATAATACCGCTTCCCAAACCCAATAAGCCTGGGCAAAGCTGTAGCTCTTACAGACCTTTGTCTATGTTGAACCAGGGCAGCAAGATATTGACGGCTGTCTTGGAAAACTAATACACCCCGACCAGACGGGCTATGTCCTGAACAGGAATATAACTCGTAGGTGACTCCAACGGGTTGTTGAATGGGGGAATAAGAACGGGTGCGAAATAGCAATCGTGTCCTTGGACGCGGTTAAGGCCTTCGATTCGGTCAAGTGGCCATGGCTGCTGGCGGCCCTGGCGTGCTAAGAAATGGGTCCTGGATACATAAGGTGGGCAAAGATGCTATATAGTGAACCGCTAGCTAGGGTTAGAACAGGATCAGTGATATCCGAAAGGTGGCAACTCAGTAGAGGCACCAGACAGGGGTGCCCATGGTCCCCAATGCTCTATATATTGGCCCTAGAGCCCCTAGCAATATACCTTAGACAACAATACGAAATTATAGGTATCGAGGGTGGAGGGGAACGACATTTGATTTCCTTGTGTGCTGATGACTTGCTACTGTACTTGAGGCACCCGGAAGAAAATCTCCAGTACATTCTAGAAGTGATGGAGAGATATGCAGGGCTGTCTGGTATAGCAGTGAATCCCCAAAAATCCAGTATTTTCCCGCTAGGGAGCTATAAGGGAATCCCAGTGGGACGGTTACCAATGTTACAAATACCATGGGTGGTCAGTACATTTCGGTATCTTGGGATAGACGTGTACCACACGGTGGAAGAGGAGCACAGGCACAATACCGAGGTAGCCATTGAGAAAATCGAGAAGTGTATGAAATTCTGGGCAAAGTTGCCCCTAGCAATGATGGGGCGAGGGGCAATGCTTAAGATGGTGGTCCTACCTAGCCTCCTGCACTATTTTGGGAATATTCCATACCTGATGCCCAAGAAGTTTTTCACTAAACTGAATAGCATGTGTAGGGATTTCCTGTGGCACGGAACCCGGAACAGGGTGGCACTATGGAAGTTGCAGAACTTTTATGAGAAAAGGGGAATAAAACTGCCTAGTTATGAGGTCTATTATGTAGCGAGCCAACTGCAATATATTGCTAAATGGCTCTCAGATGAACTGACCCCCCGAATCCAGGCTGTTTGGACACGATTGTGTCACATTTTATTTAAAAGAGATGATCTGGCTGCCCAAGAGAGGAATGGAGGAGCGCCCTAAAATGATGCTAGGGTGGAAGATGTGGCGCTGGGCGTGCCAGATGATGGGGGAACCCATCCCTATGCTCCCCGCAGGTACCAGTAGTTGCACTGGCAGGGGGAGATAAGCAGCTGAGGATGATAATCGGGAACCACTGGGAGTCGGTTGGGTTAGTGACGATGGGAGATATATGGCGAGAGGGAGCTAATAGATTTTGAAGCACTGGGAGAAGAAATGGGGTCGAGAATTGGGAGAACATGGCCCGAAACGGTACTGGAAGAAGAACCAGACGCTATTATAGATGTAATATATGATATAATGGGGGGGGGGGGCATGAGATCTCTAGACTTTGAGATGATTAGTCAAAAGTCGGGACGGAGTTAACACAATTAAGACTGGACTGGGAAGGGGAAGTAGGAGCCTCGATAAAAGACGGGATGTGGTAATGCGCACTGGGGTACCACAAGAAGGTGTCAAGAAATGCAAGACTAAAACAGATACAACTATATATTACGCACAGGGCATATATGACACCCGAAAGGATATCTAGGTTTAAAAATGCTGGAAGACGAGCATGTCCCAAATGCGACGAAGAAAAGGCTGGCATGGTGCACATGTTTTGGTCATGCCCAGTAATTGAGCATTTCTGGAGTGAAGTGGCACAGAAACTTGCGGAAAAGGGGGTCATGATTATTGATACAGCCTGGGCCTGCTTGAATGTTAGTAAATTGAAAGATTTAACATATGTGCTCGCAAAAAGGATTGCCATGGGATGGAAGACATGTCACAGGCCGCGGGTGGAGGGGTGGTGGAAGGAGTTGCAGAAATGGGCAGAAGCAGAAACCATGGTAAGGCAAGAGGCGAGCACTGTAGGGGGAGAGGAGGAGGCGGGAACCCTGATGGCATGGAGATCATGATATGGCATTTATAACGCACCTATACACAAGTGTTTCGAGGCGCGATGAGGCGGGGGGGACAAAGGGAGACAGACAAACGATCCTACTAGGCCAGGTGTCATTCAGATCGCGCAAGTGCAGGGTGGGGGGGGGGGAGGAACAGTGCAAGGGGGAAAGGGAGAGAAGTGCAGTACAGGTTTAGTAGAACAAGATAAATAAGGGCCAGCTGGTGGAAAGTGCAAGATAAGTGCAGACAAGTGCTTGGAGGAGGGGCTGTAGGGATACAGAGACAGTCCCACAGTGCTGTGGTTGCCAGGTAGGCAGTGCAGGGGAGAGTGGCAGGGCAATGGACCGGGAAAGGTGAGTGGCCCCATTGCAGATTCAGTGCAGTTTCAGTAATATTAACAGGGGAAAGGGGGAGAGAAAGCGGAGGCAAAGAGGAAGGTTTTGAGGTGCTTCCGGAACCGGAGATGGTTCTCTTCAAGTTTCAGGGAGGCAGGAAGGCTGCTCCAGAGGCTGTTCCAGAGGGAGGCCCCTGCAGCGGAGAGAGATCTACCCCCAACTCGTTGCTTGGAGAATCGGCTGACCTTGAGGGAGTTGGAGGTGGATGAGCGAAGAGCTCGAGAAGGAAGATATTTAGAAATGGAGAGTTGAAGGTATTTTGGCCCAAGGCCCCAGAAGGCCTTTTGTACAATGCAGAGGGTTTTGAACTTAATCCTCGCAGCCACTGGGAGCCAGTGTAGCGATTTCAGTCCTGGAGAGATAATGGCGGAACTGTTACGAACTATACAAGATCGGACAGAATCCACGGAACGTGAGACCCCACCACGCCATGCAGATACAGAGTGCATGGAACAAATAGGCTCGTCACGGGGGGTGGGATAAGGGGAGCAGTGACTGAAATTGAGTAATGAACAATTGTGCCGTTAATATATGCACTGCGTGTTTTGGTTTGTATTGTTTTTTGTTTGAATAAATCAGTAAAATTGTTTAAAAAACATAATATATATATAAAAATAGCATAAATGATAAACATGCACACCATATAGTAAAATGCCGCACTTAGTAGGAGAAAACTGGGTTAACACTTAAGCAATCAAGCCCAGAGCTCCACCAAAGGTTTAGATAGTTAGACCTATTGCACTAGCTTCTTAAGGCCTTATTACACTTAAAAATAAAATGATACAAAATTAACCAGAAGTTAAACATAGTGTAGCCCCTATGTTCTGGCCCTGGTCAGAGGCAATGGTTTACACCTTCCTCATCCCAGGCCAAGTACAGTTCCCACGGGGACCAACCAACCCCCGCCCCCAGACAGCTGAAAAGGAAGGGGTGCACTGCAGTCTAAAAATTAAGTAGATGGTAAATGGCCGGTGGGCAACACTCAGTGAGTCTTTACCTTCTCCACTCCAAAGGGAAACAGACTCCGAGCTGGTGTTTTGTTTTGTTTTTAGGGATCCCAAATGGGACCTCGCTTTATTTATCACAAACATAAAATTGAAATGGGTACGCTCCTGTCATTCACCTGCCAGGCCTGTGGCGTCTCCATCAGCCGGCTCGCCCCTGTTCTTCACTGTGCAGGGCAAGTAGACAGAACTGCTCATCTTCTGGGTGCTCCGGTAGGTGTGCCAGAGCTCCCCTTCACCCAGGCTGCTTCTACACGGTGACCTGGCACTAGTCTTCACCACCCACTGCGAGAAACCTGAAGATGTCTGACCCACTGGTCCCTGGAGATCTGTCATTCAGGTGGCCAGGACACAGCCATTGCTATTGGGACCAGTTCCTGGGGATGCACCAGTGCGGGAGGATCATCTGGATGAGGGGTCATCTGGGAGTGGAAGTGGGACACTGGAGGGTGAGACACAGTATCCCCTTCCTTGTAACAACTTTTCCCCATCCTACCAGGTAGGCTACCTAGGAGCTCAAACTCTTTCCCCCACACCCCCTTTTCCCGACATGAACATTGTTTCATGGACAGCTCACTGTGAGGGAAAACAGACTAACACCCGAGCCTTATACCTGACATGTCGCAACACAAGGGTCAGGCAGAGTCTGGCAATTACTGATAATTGCACACACCGGACTTCCATCACACTCCCTCCCCTCCTGTTTCCGCCCCCCCCAGCACTAAAGCATACTCTGAGCAATGCAAAACACACAAAGAAGCAGCAGTTCCGGGATGGCAGTTTAAACCGAGGAGAAAGGCGATGAGAACAGAGAAGGGCTTCAAGGAGGGAACTACCCTTGACCTTTTCGGAGAAGAACCATGACTTTCAAGAGGCCTTGAAGAAAAGAACAGTGCAGTGTGTGTCGAAGGTACATGGTGCCCCCACACATTGATAGCCAAGGCAGGGAGAAGCGATTGCCGCTGTGGTACTTTACTTGGCTCGGACAACAAAGCAGCTAGTGAATTCAGCACAGCTGGTGAGTCGCAGGAACTGATAGCAGACCGGACTGTTACGATCAAGGTTGCAAGCAGCAACATTGTATGAGGAAAGATGACTCGCATGTGATTGAACTTTATGAAACTGAAATAGGTACCATATACAGAGAGTGATCCGGTGCCATGTGGGTGTTCATTCAAAGGTCTCTGTTTGGTATCCAACTGAGTGTGTGAGAATTAGTGAACAGTAACATTGAAGTGGTTCTGCAACGGGTCAAGCCAAACCCTGTGAACACTCAAGTCTTCGATAACCTATACAAGCTGTAATTGGTCTGAGCCCAGCTGAGGGAGACTAATTGTGAAAAGTGGATCTGAGCCCGGCTGAGGGGGATCCAGGGTGAACTGTGAGCCACCCGAGAAGAGATATATGAATGGTAATTGGTCCGAACATGGTGAAGGGAGACTAATCATGTAAAAGGGATCTGAGCCCGGCTGAGGGGGATCCAGGGTGAAGAGTAAATCGCCCTACTTGGAGAGCAACTTTTTGTTTGTTTGATTCATCAGGCCTTCTGAAGCAAGCGAATTTTGATAACTTGAGAGACTTGGGCGTAGAAGGCCCTGATGTTGGTAATGGAACTGTGTCCTCGTGCCGAAGAAGCCCAAGAGTGTGCTGTGCTTAGGTGAAACGGCTTGTCCCGTGCTGAAAACGTGGGGAACGGAGACCAATGGCCTGAACATCCTGACTTATCGTTTTGTGAACACTTTTTTTCTTTTTCATGAACATTACTCCACACTGTTTATCGGTAAGGATTAGCAATAGGTTTTTTAGCATAGGCCCTTTTTATTTTGACGAGAATACACTAGGACTGCATTATTATTATTTGATGGTCGTAGCTTGCTCTCATCTTAGATTTAGGTTTAGATAGGCGTTTCTCACACCCTTGATAAAGTTTAATAAACACTCCTGAACTGTGGTCACTTGTCCGTCTTACTTTGATACCATGCCTTCCTTACACCACCTGACCTGGTGAGACAGTCTTCCTGCCTCCAGCTCTTCTCTTCTGGATATAGTGACCTGAGGCTTCACTTGGGCGGCCTTCCATCTCCCACCCTCTTCACTCTGACAGATGCAGACTGGGGGGCGGCAGGGTCTTACCTTCTGGGCCTTGGGGTGGGCCGTAACGGGAGCATGGGCAGGCTGTCCAGATCAGGCCATCCTACGCACGTGGCTTGGAATGGGCAGCTACGTTTTACACCTGGGGTTTCTTTGTGTATGTACGCATTCTGGGGCATTTAGTGCTGGCCCTGTCTGGTCTGCACCCGGACAGTCCGTCAGACCTCAAGGCCACAGGCTACTCTGGGCATGCGGCCTAGGCCGGCTGTTAGATGCCTGGCTAACCCACATGCACCCTGTGTTAGGACTGATTTTCTATACTCTGGCCTGGTGGAAAGATGTATAGAAGGCTAAACTATATTGCGACGGTGACAACTCTGGGAGCTGTAGCCAAAACAGTTCTAGGTATGTGTGACAAGAGGTCTAAGCTAAGTCTCAAGAGGTGGTGAGCTTGTCAAGGGTCCACAAAGGGAATCACAAATTACACTTGGACAGTATGAATACAAATATTTATTTATGGCCAAATATCACTACGAAAAATGACTAACGGGTAGAAGTATCACACAAAACTAATAGATTACATATATACAGCCACTCGAGTAGGGCATAATGCAAATCAACCTCCTGTAAAAGAGAGTGCATATTAGTATTATGTACTACAGGTCCACAAAGAATTAATTTGAACTTCAAAAGTTCTTCCCTAAATTGTCTGGGGCCTTATGCCCAAAGGTTCAAGGAAGTTCTTACTGTTTGTGATGCAGAAAAAAATGAAGTTAGGGTCTCTCGGGTTCAGTGAACTGTTCCAAGGATAGATGGGGCCTCATTACACGGATGGCGGTAAGGGTTTACCGGTATTTTAGCGGTACCGGTAAATCCTTACCGCCTTACTACGAGGTCCCTTTGCGGGTTGGGGAATTTAACGCCTGCTTTTTGCAGGCGTTAAAAACCAACCCGCAAAGGGACCCAGGGAGCTAATTACAGTACCACAATTTGCGGTACTGTAATTAGCGCCTTCCCCATTCCCATTATGCCCTATGGGGCAAAAATGGGAATGGGGAAGGGCAATGGTGGAAGGGGGAATTACCGCCCCGCCAACCTTGGAATGGGGCGGTAATTCCCCTTTCCGCCAAGGCGGTGCCGGTATTTTACCGGCATGAACCATGGCGCTAATAGCGCCATGGTTCTCCGCCATCCGTGTAATGAGGCCCAAAGTGTATTCTAACTAATAGAAGTGTCCACAACTTTCGGAAGGCTTGCACGATCAAGAAATAGCAAAGCCAAAGTATAGCAAAAGTTTTAGAAAAGTTTTAGAAAAGTTTTAGAAAGGCAAACTTTTAAAGGGAGTTTAGGGGCAGGTAAGAACCACTGTAACTTACCCACCATACTCGGATTCTTCCTAGGACTTGCCAGGTCAATGGAAGAAGGTCTGAGGTTGTTTTTCGTGCAGTCAGCCTCAGTCCTTGATTCGCAGTGGTTGCAGGTTCGACCTGATTTCCGGTCAGTGTCTTTCGCTGCTGCAAGTACTCTCGGATGAAGAATGCAGAAAAACACGATGCAGGACACCTCTCAGGTCTGGTTCTGCACAGGTAAGCTGTTTCGGACGGTGGTCACCGCAGCACGGTGACGCAAAGGGCCTCACTTGTCGTGGTCAGACTTTCCCTCCTATCTCGGGTCCCCTTGACGCTAGGGCTCCAAAATTATGCTGATGTAAGTATTGGGGGGATCCCCACCTTGTCCTACAAGTTCCAGGCCTCAACTCGGAACAGCGACGACGGCAGCACAGTACCCCAAACTCAGAGCTGGAAGGTCCTGGGACACCTCAGATGGTTCTTCTTCGCAGGGTACCGAGCCGACATCAGGAATGGATGTTCCCTCCATTCCACGGGTTGCAGCTCCCTCGCAGAACTGCTGAAGATCAATAGCAAGACAGGGCTCCACCAGGACCGCAGCAGAAATTGGTCGCCAGGCCTCCTTCAGACGGGTCTCCGGTCGCTTCACGGGTCTCGCAGCTGGACAATATTGGCTCCTTCAGTTTACTCCAGGATCTCTCTAGAGGGGCTGCAGTGGTCCTCTAGCCACACGCACACACACCCCAGCAGTGGCGGCAACACTCATGCATAACACAGACACACTGAAACCAGTTTGTCGATTGGGATAAGACAGTCCCAGCCCCCTTCCTGCCAGCAAACACACATAGCCCTCCAGTAGCCTGCCAAAAGTTTCTGCTTTCCGGGCCACTAGAACTCCATATAAGTATTTTCTTGGCTTCACAGCCCAGGAAGAAGGCTAGAGAACAAGAGGGCCAAAGGACAAGCAAAAAACCATGTGGCACGGCCATGTTTGGACGCTAGCCACAGTTAGCAGCCAAGAGCGGTACACGCAGTAAGGCTAACATGAAAAGCACCAAAAAATGCTAAAATGTTACTGCTGCCACCAGCTTGTCCATTTAGCAGACCTAGAGTAACCAAATATCCTTTGATTGTTAGTTGAGGGCAAAAGCAAATGTGTACTGCATTGTCAGATGCATTGTACAATGATAAAAAATTACCACAAGTGATAAGTTAATAAAATTAGTAACAAAATGGCAAGACTAAGGGAGACAATGCTTCCCAGTACTGCGAGCCTGAAGGGGGCATGTCAGTTTCCCCATAACAGATGAACAAAAGATCGTATAGTGAAGCTTAAGGCTTCACTGCACTGTACAAAGTACAGGTCAGGATCAAAAATAAAAGCAAAAAGTTTGGGGGTTCATAAAATTGGAAGGAAAGGTGCAGCAAAGAGAAATCTTTCCTAACACCCAGAGGCACTCTAGGCCACAGCCCCCACCCCCAAAGAGCTGAGGTACATTGTATCCCTTCCCTCTACTTTTTCTGACAGTCTTTTTCCAAAGGTTCTTTTCAGAATCCTCTCTCCCCTACCCAGCCCATTTTGAAATGTCCATATTCGAATTAAAACTTGTGATTAAATGCGATTTTCCATTGTAAGCCAACCCAACGCAAGCAGTGCATCTGATATGTGATAATCATATTAAATTTTGTCAGTGCACCATCAGCTGCCAGTTAACAAATAACTTTTTCTTAGAAGCAGGCAGCACATTTTTATTTTTAAATTGTTTATTGGTTTTTAACAACATATACTGACACCACATAAGTTTCATTACAGCAAAATAAAATGAGAAGGGGTACACCTTCCTCCAGTACCCCAAAATGTACTTGTCCGTTGCTGTCCTGCTGAGGCAGATGACAACATATACTAGCCCAACATTTCAGAGCATCATTACAGCTGGTAAAATAAGACTACATCTACACACTCCCACAAGTGCATCTGGATGTCTTTGTCTATTTCCAGCATAATCAGTCCGGTGGAGCTGGTACACCGTACTCAGCAAAAACTGAACATACGGTCCAGAGGAAGGGCATGCTGCGGCAAGGTACAAATGTAAGCCACATGAAAGTCCTGATAATAGGCAATATCGTCTAACCAATGTGCTTTCTTTAGCACTGGACCCTTCCACCATCCCATAGCTATTAATTGTCTGGCTATAATCCGCAATAGGCCCGCCACTTGCCTATACGGTCTGGTCAGACCTAGACGTGACATCAGGGGGGGGGGGGAATCTATCACCACTGTTTCTTTAATTATAGCTGACTGTTTCAAACGCCTCACCAAGAACTGCTTAATGCGAAGGCACGCCATGAGAGATATACAAAATCTGCCTCAAAAGCTTTAGAAGGTAAGCACACCCCAGACACTTCCGTGTAATACTTGTGATGTGATATGGCATTTGTAACACACCTATACACAAGTGTTTCAAGGCGCAATGAGGCAAGGAAGGGAGAACAGAGGGAGGACAGACAACAATCTTACTAGGCCAAGTGACATTGAGATCGCGCAAGTGCAGTGCAAGGGGAAAGGGGAGAGGGCAGTGTTGTACATGGGATTAAAACAATAACAAGAAGTGCGGCCAGCAGGTGGCAGGTGCAAGGGTAAGTGCAGACAGGTGTCAAAGTGCAGGTGGGGGACTGTAGGGTTACAGATACAGACCCAAGTACAAGGGTTGCTGGGAGGCAGTGCGGGTGTACAACTGGGCGGGCAGGGACCTGGGCCCGAAATCGGAGCGTAGCCAGGTGACCAGTGCAGTATCAGACAGGAAATCAGAAGGGGAGAGGAAGTGAGGAGGCAGAAGCAAAGAGGAAGGTCTTGAGGTGCTTCCAGAACCAGAGATGGTTCTCCTCAAGTTTTAGAGAGGCAGAGAGGCTGTTCCAGAGGGAGGCCCCAGCTGAAGGAGATCTACCACCAACTCCTTGCTTGGAGAAGCAACTGACCCAAGGGAGTTGGAGGAGCGAAGAGCTCGAGTAGGAAGGTATTTAGGAAGAGAGAGTTGGGGGTATTGCGGACCCAGGCCCCAGAAGGCCTTGTGGACAATGCAGATGGTCTTGAACTTAATCATTGCAGCCATTGCGAGCCAATGCAGAGATTTAAGTGCTGGAGAGATCCCTGGGCTTGAGGCCAAGGACAAGTCTTGCAGTCCTGTTCTGGAGGAGTTGCAGAGGGCGGAAAGTAGAAGCAGGCAGATTTAGAAAGAGGCTGTTGCAGTAGTGCACTCTAGAGGGAACCAGAGCTCTAGAGACAGTGAGCTTCTGGGGGAAGGAGAGGAAAGGAAGAATACCTCTGAAGAGGTGCAGTTGGTAGTTTGACTTCTTAGAGACGTCAGAGATGTGAGGAGAAAAGGAGTGTGTGGAGTAGAAGGTGATCCCCAGGTTCAAATGAACTGTAACTAAGTTAAAATGAAATTTCGAAGCGACTGATTTAGGAAAGTGATTCATGATTTATTTTGTTATACTTTATGCAATGAATTTCATGTTTGATCGATGTTTCAATAAAAAGGTGTTGACAAAAAAAAAAGAAATACATTAGTACCGCAATGGCTGACCTAGTAAGTTGGGTTACTAATATGGTAATGAAATGACTACACCCCTGGTGAAGATAACATCTAAATTACATGTTGCCGCCAGCCTACTCCCCAACACACCTGTTAGGGGAGGTGGTAGAATAAACCTGGGACCCACTTGTGTTTTTTGTAAATGCACCCCAACACTGGGAGCCATATTGGCTACTAGGACAGCACATTACAGAAATGGTTGTAGTTGGAGGGGGGTTCAATAGAAGTACCACAGGCCACAAAAATAAAGAGAAAATACATCGGAGCAAGCAAAACATTAAACATTTAGGGGTACCCACAAAGTGAGTCTAGAAAATCCCCACAAAAAGAATTCTACCCTAACGCTATACATGCGCCGAGCTAACGCCAACCCTTCAGCTTGCTTGTCTCCAGTCTATGCCCTGCATGATCTTGCCAGCTGGTTTCAATTTCCACAGCATATGCTAATCTTGTTCTGTTGCACTTTTTCACAAATGCAAATATCTAGCATTGCTTGCCCCTGGCTGTTTGCCTAGCAGTCAAAATCCATTCCATCAGCGACTCAAAACAATTGTTTTGCATGCATCATTTTCTTCTCTTTTGATTTTAGTTATTTGAATTACCAGTTTGAAGAAGCAAACTACAAGAAGGGATTCTTTCCATTTTCTTTTTTTTCTTTTACAACCATCACTCTTTTTCAGTCATAAAGCTTCTTATTTCCCCTCCACTCTCCTTGCTAGATATTATAGTGAAGTTGGGCAAGTGTAGTCCCTATCATGGACTTTAACATGGTCTGGAAGCCAGTTCATGTTTTGGAAAAATTAAGTCATGTCTCTGCAGAGTAATTTTTTGGGAAATGTGTATATATACCACATCTATGAATAACATTTATTGACATCAGGTGTGTGCTCTGTCTTCAAGCCACAGCTTCATCTTCGATTGACAGGGTTTTGTAGGGGAGAAATTGTGTTTAACAAGTGTTCTGTTTGCAGATTTTACCCTCTCTGTCTCGAGCCACACAGCACTACTACTGCTGGACTCGCTGGTTCTTTTTCATTGACTTTGTAGGCAAGTGAGATTTTCTCACTTACCTCCAGCATTCAATTTGGTTTGGGCACATTGGGTCCTATTGTTGGGTTCCCAGTTTAGGGAGACCTTTCCCCACAATTTGTGGCATCTGTTTTCCTATTGCAGCACCACCTGCCTTATGTGGTGTGCTACAAGGGGCCTTTAGGGTTCCTTTGCTATTTGGTTATGGGTTCACTAGTTGGCCCATAGGCCTATTAGGAGTAGCCTTCTCATTTTTATTACTTAAGCATTTAAATGTTTGCAGCGCAAGACATATTCTATGGACTGTGCTGTGGGGACACTTTGTGTCCCCTCTTCTTTGTTCGGTGTATCCTTTTTACTACTTTACAGACATCCTCCGAACCTGCTGGTGATGGTTGTTAATTTTTTACCTTATTTACGGATGCATTATCCCGGCCTGCCTTTTTAGCTGCGATGATGCACTTAATGGGACCATATACTAAAAATGGCCTCTCCTTGTGTTTTAAGTACTGGACAAGATGGCCTTTGTTGGATGTGCTACCTTGGCAGGTGGGGGAAGGTCCCTTTTATTCATGCACCTTGGCAGATGTCTTGCAAGAAGCCTGCAAAGGCTCTCCCTTGTGTGTGTTGGAATGAAGTGGGGAGGTTGCCTGTCTGTCTCTAATCTACATTTATCCAGGGGCTTAGATGTTGATGGGCATACTCGGGGAGGTTCACTGTCCACAATTTGTCTGTGATTTGAACTCTGTTTCTTTTGGTTTTGTAGTCTGACAAACTCCATAAGCATCATCTTTTTACATTGACACACAGCACCTTCAGTGCAGTGGCACAGGGAAGTCTTCCCAAAGGTTTAAATACCTTCTCTTGGTTAAACTACTGTTTCCAAGAGCAGTGAAGGGAAATTGACTTTACTTACATTTAACTCTTTATAGACCCAGCCGACACTATTTTACAATAGGGTACTGTAGGGGTTACTTAGCATCCCCATTGTCTATCTTCTCATGTAACATTTTTCTTACCCTTTCTACAATTACTGGCTGGTGGCAGTGTTTGACTTTTTCCTACCATTGAGTGTTTCTACCGCGGGATGCAATTGCAACTGCACTAAAGCACCCATGCGTGCCCATTTTGTCAAAATGGCCCGGTCTTTTTTCACCATTTCTTTTTTTTTTTTTAACTTTATTTATTGGCAGAAAGTTAAGACAGGCACAGGGCAAGGCACACAGCATTGAACAAGCGGATCTGCAACATGCACATCAATACAACACAGTACAACACAGTCGGGCAGTATCATTGTGTGTGTCAACAAAAAAAAAAAAAAAAAAAAAAAAAAACGGCATCCGTAGTGTGACAACCAGGACAAAGAGGAGACATTACAGTATCAAGTAGTTGCAGGGGGTGTGTGGGGAGGGGATGCTACCTCCTCCGCATCGTCTCTATTGTTCAGATAGGTGCGGAATGCAGACCACACATTTTTTGGTCGCGATGTGGGAGGCAAGGATCCAATGTAGTCCTCTTCGCGCATTTGTGTCCAGGTAAGGGCTGTGAGCCACATCGCGAAGGTGGGGGGGCTGTGACGTTTCCAGTTTAGCAATATGCATTTTTTGGCCACAATAGCTCCGACATTCAAAAATTTAGACATTTTCCGTACATTCTCGCCTTCCCAGACCCCGAACAGCAGGGCAAGCGGGTCCAGGTCGACTGGAGATTCCACTATTTCTGAGAGCGCCTCTGCTACCTCCATCCAGAAGGCGCTGATCGCAGGGCACGCCCAGAACATGTGGATATGGTCAGCATCAGAAGATTTACACTTTGGGCATGTACCGGACACTGCACCAGCAAATCTCGCCACCCTCGTTGGCGTATAATAGAGCCTGTTAAGAAATTTAAATTGGATGCATCGGAATCTGGCACATAGGGACACCCCGCGTGTACTTGTGCACATCTTGTTCCAGAGTCCATCGGGTATCTCCATTTCGAGCTCACTAGCCCAAGCCATACGTGGTTTGAGGGCCCCAGACATTCTCCCACCCAGTTGCCGTTTGTACAGGTTGGATAACACCCCTTTGGAGCCCGCTGAGTTTGCTATATATTGGAGTTCGGGCGATTCCGGGGGTTCATCCGGATATGAAGGCCATGCGGAGCGTACCGCGGCTCGGAGTCTGTAGTACTGTAACATCTCAAGGAGAGAATCAGTGTGACCTGGACGCCACGTTTGAGGGGTGACAAATTTACCTTCTGGGAAGAGGTCTGCCAGGCACCGATATCCCAGGCCCTCCCAATGTCTAGTAAGGTGTTGGTCGTGTGTGGGGGAGAGACCAGGAAATTGCCACAGGGGGGGGGCCACTTGTAATACGGGAGATCAATCTGCTCAGTATATAGAATAGCGTTCCATGCTCTAATCGTGGTGGTTACTGGGTCTGCGTGGGAATCTGTACGGAGCGAGCGGTGTAACAGTAGGGTCATAATGTTGGTTCCACCTCCAGCCATTTTTTCAAGTTTCACATGCGGAGGCGGATTTTGGAATGTATACCAATGGGAGGCGTGTTGGGCCTGGGCCGCGTGCCAGTACAGTCGCAGGTCAGGAGCCGCAAATCCACCCTTGTCGCATGGTGCTGTCATGCGGTGCCACTTCATACGGACCGACCCCGGATGCCAAAGAAACTGGGCACATTCGGAGTGGAGCCTCCCAAAGTATTGCCTTCCGGGCCAGACAGGGACGTTGGCAAACACATACAGGAGCTTGGGAACCACTGTCATCTTTATCAGTGAGAGTTTGGCCGCCAAGGACAGCGGTAAATGCCGCCACTTGGAGAATTTGGTGACGATAAGCTGGGCCATGGCCTCGTAGTTATCCTTCAGGAGGGCACTTTTGGTTAACGACAAATGAACCCCAAGGTACCTGACTCCCTCAGGAGACCAGCGCAGGGGGTATTCGCATGCCGGTTGCTGTGTTGTTTTGGTGAGGGGGAAAATTTCAGATTTGGAGTAGTTAATAGTGAACCCGGAGAACGTGCCTATTTTCGTGATGTCGCAAATGATCGGGTTCAGATTAGTGGAGGGGTTTCTAACATATAGAAGGACGTCGTCCGCGTAGAGTGAGATTAACTCAGGGGCCCCAGTCAACCGGATGCCTTTGTTGGAATGCCGCCCTCTGACATGGTCCGCCATGGGTTCGATGGCAAGGGCGAAGAGTAAGGGTGAAAAAGGGCAGCCCTGGCGGGTTCCACGGTGAAACTTAGAGGTGGGAAGGGATAGAGTTTACCAGGACCCTGGCTACCGGGTCTGTGTATAAAAGCTTTATATAAGAGAGCATGTTCGGGCCCACACCCATCTTCTCCAGCACCGCCCACAGGTACTGCCAGGAGACCATGTCGAAGGCCTTTTGGGCATCTATGGTCACAGCAACCGCCTCTGCACACGGGTCGATTCTGGCCATCACATTGAATAGGCGACGGATGTTGAGGGACGTGGATCTGCCAGGTATGAACCCGCTCTGGTCAGGATGCACCATATGGGACATAAAGGGGAGAAACCTATTTGCTATTATTTTAGCGAAAACTTTTATGTCAGTGTTGATTAGGGATAGGGGTCTGTAGGACCCGCATTCTCCAGGAGGCTTACCCGGTTTGGGGAGGACCGTTATTAAGGCTTCCCTTAAGGAGGGCGGGAGGGTGCGCAGCCGGAGCGCCTCGGACCAGACCCCGAGTAGTACTGGAGCCAGAGCGGCCACATGTTCCTGATAAAACTCAGCGGTGAGTCCGTCCGGACCAGGCGCCTTATTTTTGGGAAGATCCGATATTACTTGGACTATCTCTTCCAGGGTGAACGGTGCTTCAAGACACTCTCTGGTGTCGTGGGAGATTATCGTCATAGGGATGCTCTCTAGGAGGTCATCTAGATCTTGGTCAGAGTGGCCAAGGCGGGGCCCATACAGATCGGCATAAAAGGTGGCAAATATGTCAAGTATGGATTGGTCGGACCAGTGTTTCAGTCCTTGTTCATCCGTAATGCAATCAATCCGGGTCCCGCCGCCCTCCGCCCGCACCAGTCTAGCCAGTGTTCTGCCCGGTCTGTCCCCCTCTCCATAACGACGGGCGGCTATGGGACGGGCATGATATTGCACCTCCCTAGAGGCCTGTGATTCGAATTGCTCCAGCTCCTCCCTGATTTCTGCCAGTATCCCCGGGGAAGGAGTGGTGAGGTATCTCTGCTCGAGGGTTTTTAGTTTAGTTTCTGAAGCATTCAGGGCTTGCCTGATGGCCTTCAAGACTCCTGCTTCCTTAGAGATGCACATCCCCCGGATGTACACCTTAAATGCCTCCCACCTGACCGCCTCCGAGGTGTCAGCCACCCTGCTGTTCTCAAAGAATGAGGTAATGTCCGCTAATATCTCAGCCTTGAATACAATATCCGAGAGGGCGGTAGACTTGAAACGCCACGCAGGACGTGGCGGGCCCACATTACCAGTCTGTATCTGTAGCAGCACCGGGGAGTGATCAGATAGCGTGCGCGGGAGGATCTTAATGTCCAAGGTCCTGCCCACTAACCCGCCCGAGAGCAAAAACAAGTCTATTCGAGAAGAACTATCGTGCACCGAGGAGTAAAACGTATAGTCCCTATCGTTGGGGTGGAGAGTTCTCCATATATCATGCAGGTTTAGGAATTCCATATGTGCACGGAGCCATTCAGCTGCGCGCGAGGTGGTTCTGCGGGTGGTCGTAGTTCTATCTAGGGCATTGTTGAGTATCCGATTGAAGTCTCCCGCCCATAAGGTGGGGACGTCCGGATATCTCATTAGGATGGAGGCCACTTTGTCAAAGAACTCGGGGGAATCAGTATTGGGCGCATATACATTGACCAGTATACAGTCTTCATGGTTCAAGCTACAGTGTAAAATAACGTATCTGCCCTCAGTATCAATGTGGGACGCGTGGAGTGTGAACTGTAAGGATTTATGAATAAGGGTCAGGACCCCCCTAGCCTGGGTTGAGTATTGAGTATAGTGCCTATTAGAGCCCCAATTGTGTGCTATATTTGACGATAGATGTTTTAGAGCATGAGTCTCCTGTAGTAGAAGGATCTTAACCCCGTGTCTCTGTGCATAGGCTGTAATCCTGCGAGATTTCGTAAAATTTGTCAGCCCCCGGATATTCCAGGACATCATTTTAACCGCCATGTCCCACACTAGGGAACATCCCAGTGAAAGCCTTCATCATACGTGCCCAACCTGCGTGCCGCAACAACATGCGGGTGCCAACCTCTCGAGCCCGTCTCCACTCCTCCGCCATTTTGTGTATAACGTACCCCAACTTCAACAAGCCCCACCCTCACCGCCCTACCCCAACCAGCAGTGCATGAAACCCCACCCGTACATATCCCACCTGCGCGCCATCCCCAACTTGGAGACACAGGAGAAGTAGCCCAACAGGGGCCAGAACACAAACATTTAAGATCAAGAAGCATAAGAATTGCAATCGCAGTGGGGGCTGCCGCTGCCGTTCTGCCCACTTGTACTGACTACTGTTACATTTGGATCATATATGACTGGACATCAGCTAACAAATAAACAATTTCAGGGAGCGGATACTGGAGCATTATAGCTTCTATATGCAGCACCCCAGCGGAGAAGAGCCACAGAAATATGGCCCCACACCCAATGGCAGTGCTACACATCCCCGCACCAAATTGCAGGGCACTAGAACGGTGCGTGTACTTATATATGAACGGACCTCATTCGTATTTCGCATGGACAAGTATGGCCGCAGTGCAGTGCTGCAGGGCCACAAGTTGACCCCCGCCATATAGAGAGCGGGAAAACCCTTGGCCCGCCAGTGTGGCTTATAGTGCCTCTGCCACCATAAATACATTATGCAGTGCGGTAGATCACAGGTTTGGCGGTTGGTCGTCTTCCATGCGCTCCTCTGGAGGAGGAGCCGGCGGGATCTGTGCTTCGATAAATTTGACCGCCTCATCTGGGACCGTGAAAAAGTAGTGTTTATTGTGGTGGGTGAATTTTAGGCGGGCCGGGAAGAGCATTGCATATTCAATCTTTCGCTCCCTTAGCAGTTTCTTTACGCCATTGAATTGTCGCCTCTCCGCCTGGACCGCCACCGAAAAATCCGGGAAGATTCTGATGATTTGAGAATCCATCCTAAGTTCCCCTTTTTCCCTGGCCAATCGGAGGATAAGGTCTCTGTCCTTATAGCTCAAAAGTTTTGCTATGATCGGTCTAGGGAAATCACCGGGTTTAGGGCGAGGTGCCAGGGAGCGATGTGCCCTCTCCACAGTGAAGAAGGGAGATAATGGCGGGTCGCCGAGGAGGTCTTTAAGTAGTTGTTCGACCGCCGTTTCCATGCGGTCCCTCAGTGCCGATTCGGGAACCCCAACTATGCAGAGATTGTTTCTCCGGGACCGTGATTCTAAGTCGTCACACTTGGCTTTTACCTGCTTCATGTCCCTGACAAGTTCCGAGACCGTGTTTTGCAAGGTATGAACATTGTCCTCAGCAGACCCGATTCTCTGCTCAGTCTCAGCAATTCTAGACCCATGTTGATCAATCTTCACTCTCATTGAGGCCACATTTGCGTTAATATCGTCCAGTTTTTCGTGAACGGCTGCAAAGTTCTTGGCCATGGATTCCATCATTTTAGTAAGGTCAGCTCGATTGGACTCAGACCCACCCTCATCCTCCTCGTGCAGCGCCGAAGCATGCTCCGCCCTAGGCGCTAACTTGGTGAATTTGTCCATGGCGCCAGGTTTACCATTGGGCTTCTATTTACTGGGCATTACAGTGGTGGGAGGGGTGTCTGCTCGGGTATAGTGGCGTTTGCAGGGTGGGTCCTCGCAGTACTCAACCCCCAGTAGTAGCTCCCGCAGCGGTCAATGCATACCCCCGATGCTCTAGCGGGCCGTGGCGTTATTAAATTCGGCCCGGGTATGGTGGCACCTGCAGAATGGGTCCTCGCAAAAGTCCACACACCGCCGTGGCGCCCAAGGAGGCCAAGACGTAACCCAGATGTAGAAGCGACCCGTAGAGTTGTCAAGTGGAGGAGGGGTACAGTACGTAATTACCCAGCCAGCCGTCCCAGACCGTGTATGTGCAGTGCCGGGGGACCAGACGGCGCCGATCCGGAGCGAACACCCACCTCAAGCACGTCGGGGCCGCAGTCCGCCCGTACCCTCCAGCGATGGGAGCAGGAGCAGTCGCTGGGCACCAGCACGGCCCCAGGAGGCCGCGGCCCCAGGCGGCCGCAGAGGCCAGGCCGCGTCCAGACAGCCGCGCAGGCGCTCCGGCGCCGCCGCCCAGAGGCGGTCCGGATGAAGGCCCCAGCCGAGGTTCCGTCGCCTCCGGGGGGAAGGCGAAGCAGGGGGGCACGGCCCCACACCGTTGGGATCGGTGCAAGGGCTGAGCCGCACCGCACGGGCCAACGATACTCGCGGTGTCCCACGGCGCAGCCCACGGATCAGTCGGCGGGGGGGGGGATCGATGAAGAGGAGGCCCCTCAGGAGCCGGCCGCCCACCATGCAGGGGCCCGCTCCAACGGGCGATCAGAGGCTGCAGGTATGGCCGGAGCGACAGCGAGCCGCGGATCTCGCAGCGCGAAGGATCAGGCAGCGGGTGCACCCAGGGGGGTCCGCTCGGATGCGGGTAGAGCAGGGAGGACTCCGGGCCAGCGGGGGAGAGACGTCAGAAGGCCGCGGGCCGCCGCCTCCGGGGCCGGGAAGGAGGCAATGACGCCCCACAGGGGCAAAGGTCCGTGTCTTCGTCCACCAGCGACGTCTCCACCCCAAATTTCAGCCAAGTGTGCAGGGAGACAGGGGGGCAAGAATCGCGCTAGTCTCGTGGGTGAACTTAGCAGTATTACGCCGATGTCCGATGGATTGTAGTGGGCAGAGACGGAGCTCAAGGGCTAGGCAGCCATTTCCTTTGGCTGCTCAACAGAGCCCCTTTTTTCACCATTTCTTGTTGGAAAGGTCCTTCTTGAGATTCACTCTGCACACCAAACCAGGTTTCGTCCCTTTGTTCGTTTTGTCTTTGGCAGGAATCACCAGTGAAGCCTCTAGCTCCAGCGTGTCTGGCAGGGCAGGAAGCAAGGGAAGTGCACAAAACTGTGCTTAGCTTCCTTGGTTACAGGAATGCACCCAAAGGTGATTGGCTGGCTGGCTGTCCGTGGAGGACAGCCAGCCTACTGTGTGAGTGACAACTAGGCTGTGAATGAATGGAAGAGACTTGCATAAAAAGGCGAGCCGACCACTGGACGAAGGAATCCGAAGGAGAACTTGGAAGAGAAGCTTGCTGCAACTCCTGGCCTGTTGGTTTGCCCAGTGAAGCTCTGCTGCAGTGCCGAAGCTCCGTATTTGCCTCGACTAGAGAAGCCCTGCAAAAGGACGACTTCTCCCCTTGGGTTGGTGGGACCAATGATCACCAAGACGAACTCATTTGGAAGTCCTCTCCTTGCTGCTGCAGGAACTGAGTGCCAGGGAGAGGAACACCAGAATCGAGTGCATCATTTTTAAGTGGGACCCGAGCTCCAGGAAGATCCTCCGGACTCCCTTGAAGCAGGACTAACCAAGCCTGAGCCACCTCAACAGAGTGCTGGACCCCAGAAGCAAGGAAAGCCCAAAAGGTATCCAATAACCGCTGTGGTGCTATTAGCAAGAAGCTGAAACTACAAAGTGCCGCTGATCTGCACATTGCCCATTGCTGCCCCCCGACCTTCAAGTGCATGAGTCCCCAGACGTCCTCCCTCTCATCTGCCATACTACAACAGGAACAGAAGCCAGCTGGAACCAATTTCTTCAGACCTAAGGTACTGTAAACTAAGTGGTACTTGCCTCTTGTTGTGTAGCTTGCTAGCTCTCAGTTGAGACTTGCATTGGCTGCCTTTTGTAGAGTTGCTTGCAGCTTTGCCCATCACAAGCCTCCCAGCTTGTGGCCAACAGTGATTTCATTTTCTACAAAACTGTCTAGAACCTTGTGCAAGACTTTTTACTTGCCTTCAAGAAATGCCTCGGCTCCCCTAGACTTTGGTCAATTGACATTGGCTGTCCTGGCTCCCTGAAGACTCCTCTAACCTCTAACTTTGTGTTTTGATCTTTCCCTCCCAAAAAGTCATACTTACCTTACTTGTATAGCTGGGAAAGGCTTAATCTACATTGCATGGGGGGGGGGGGGGGGGGTGTGTTCAAAAGTGCTTACATGTTTCAGAAACTTGTTAACCATTGTTCTCCAGCATGGGGCCTGGCATGGATTCACATGCTCATGAATATTCCCCGTCGTCTGGCTGGGAATCCTCGGTAAAGAAAAAATCAGTATCAGTTTCGTTTCTGATCTGTCTTTCTTAGTAGTAACCAATCAATGATCTCTGGGTCATACTGCCCCTAGCCAATGACTGCCCTCTCCTGGCAGCCATCCTCACATTTTTACCGCACGTTCAAGTGTTGGGAGTCCTTGTGCTATAGCTCTCAAACTTTTTCTGCGTTTTGTGCTTTTTCAAAGAGATTTATTTCATTTTTCGGTTAAATCGAGCCTCAAGCTCCACCGTTTCTACTTCCGTTGAACAGGGACCCGTTTCGGAATTTTCTACGCCCCTCAAGGGTGAAGTTTTCGTCGAGCTACGCTTCTTGGAGGATTCCAGAAGTTTCTGCGGCCTACCTCGCGGACATGGCCCAGGAGAAAGGAAGCTCGACGCCCGGATACAAGCTGTTCAGGAACTGCCCTAGATGCAAGTTGCAGAATCTGTTCAAGGAGAACGAGCATTCGAGATGCCTCTACTGCCTCCACTAACACAAGACGCACGTGGAGAAGGACTGTGTGTTTTGCATGAACATGACGGAATGGACCATGAGGGATCGTCGGACCCATCTCGCCAACTGGCTGGAAGGCAAGAACCCTTCAGGTGAGAAGAAGTCCTGTGAGGGCGCCGCAGCGACAGGGGGCCCAACAGAAGGCAAAGCACAGCGAGTCCGCGGGCACCGCGCGCGCCGAACGGTCAGGCTCCTCGGCTGCCAGGCAGGGCGCATCCTCACCGGCGCCATCAACCACGAGCCAACGCTCTGGCTCGGAGAAGAGGAAATCCGAGAACCCGGCTAAGCTTCTGGAGAGGCCCCGGTCGATCTCGAAGGAAACAGCTGAGGGGGAGCGAGGCGGTGACCCTCCCCACAAGATGAAGGCCGCAAGCAGGCACAAGGTGGTGAAGGCCTTGATTCACCCGGCTAAGGCCTCTAACGAGGAAGTCGCTACGGCCCTGGCACAGCCTGTGGAGGCTACCCCAGTGGAGGCGACCTTGGGGCCCAGAGTTTCGCTGCCACCGCGGAGGGAATCCTCTTTCCAGCCCCTCGAAGACCCCCGTGAAGACCACTTCTCAGCCTTTGTCCCCGTCCCCACTCCCTGGGGACGACACAGGAACGGACACAGCCACGACGGGGACGGGGACGGATGACCATGGTGGCGACGACGGAACGGATCTCCCATCACCACCGTTCCGGGTCTCCCCGCCCGACGAGATTGGCTCCTTCCACGCCATGATTGCCAGGGCATCCAAGCTTTTCCAGCTCTGCCCCGAAGAGCAGAAGAAGGAAGGCTTCCTCTACCAACGGCGCGAGGCCAAGAGGAAGATTGTCCTCGCAGTGCCACTGCTGGATGACATCTGGGACGAGGGTCTCACCCTTCTGAAGAACCCGTCCACGACGCCTGCCAAGAGCGACCGGTATGAGAAGAAGTACCGGGTCCCCAACGCCGCCCCCTTGTGCCTTAGGGCACAGCCGACCCCGGATTCGGTCGTCTTGGCAGCTGCCAAGAAGAAAGCGGGGGGGGGGCATCGGCTTCAACTTCTACCTCCCCACCGGACGGCAAGGGAAAGAAACTGGATGCCATGGGATGACTCGTCGGCGACGACGATTAAGGCGGCCAACGCCCTAGTGATTATGGCCCGCTACGACAGGGAGTTGTGGAAAAAGATTGCCCCCCTGTTGGACTTCCTACCAGACTACAAGAGGGCAGAGGCCCTGGCGATCTTACAGGCAGGTGAGGTTGTGTCAGACCACGCCATAACGGTGGCCACGGACGTTGCCGACACCGGTTTCTGCCAGTTGGACAACAGCGTTTGCCTTAGACAGCGGGGGTGGCTCAAAGCGACGGATTTCTGCCAAGATGTGCAAGCCAAGGTTTTGGACATGCCCTTCGACAGGAACAATCTGTTTGGAAAGACTGTGGATGAGTCACTACAGGCCATCAAGACCGACACGGAGACGGCTCGGGCCTTGGGAGTTCTGCAGCAACGACGGCCGCCCTTTCGGAACTCCGGAGGCAAGCAGGGTGCTGCCTCCAAAGGATTCGGTGGCGGCTCCTCGACTTACCGCAAGGCGGCCCGCTCCCCATCGCAAGAAGCCTACAGGGGATGAGGCAAGTCAGGTGGATCTTGCCGTCGCCGCCAGGGAGGCCAGGGCGGCAAGGCGTCCACCAAGCAAGACTGAACTGGCCGTTGCGTCTGGCCCCCACCGAAGCACCCCGGTGGGAGGCTGGCTGATGAGGTTCATCAGCGTGTGGGAGTCAATCTCCACCGACAGTTGGGTGCTGGATGCCCTGTCCCAGGGGCACACGCTGGAATTTCTAAAGAAGTGCCCCTGCATTCCTCCCGTGGCCAGGAAGGAAAACCACGTCCCTCAACTGCTGTTGGAGGTAAGGGCGATGCTCAAGAAAGGTGCCATCAAGCTCGTCCCAAAGAGGCTCCGGGGCTCCGGAGTATACTCAAGATACTTCCTCGTCAGAAAGAAGACAGGAGGATGGCGCACCATCCTGGACTTGTGTCGACTAAAAAAGTACATCAAGGCACAGAAGTTCCGGATGGTCACCCTCCAGCACGTGCTGGGACAGCTGGAGGAGGGCACCTTCCTATTGTCGTTGGATTTGGAGGATGCATACTTTCATATCCCCATTCTAAAAGGACAACAAAACTTCCTCAGGTTCGTGGTCCAAGGACGACACTACCAGTGCAAGGCCCTCCCATTCGGATTGAAGTCGGCACCCAGGGTATTCACCAAGTGCCTAGCACCAGTGGCGGCGTGGCTGCGCCTACAGGTGATCCACATCTACCCCTACCTGGGCAATTGGCTCATCCGAGCAAGAACAAGGGAACTCGCCGTCGAACACACAGCAAAGACCGTCCAGCTGCTCACGGACCTGGGATTCTCCAACTTCCACAAATCCCACCTGGTCCTGTCGCAGGTCGCACTGTTTCTGGGAGCCAAGCTCGATACAGTTACGCGATTAGCCTCACCGTGGGAGGAAAGGACAAAGGCCATCCTGGGCAAGGTGCAGCGTCTGCTGGCCAACGACGTGGCCAGGGTAAGGTCCATCAAGTCCCTTCTCGGAATGATGTCCTCATGCATAGATCTAGTGCGCCTGTGCAGGCTTCGGATGCGTCCTCTACAGGAGTTTGACGCCCGTTGGATGCAAGCGACGGCAGCTTCGAAGACAGGATCTCTCTCAACGAGACATTCCGCCAGGCGATCTGGTGGTGGGGCACCCGCAAGCATCTAGCGGCGGGCACGGATTTTCAGACCCCAGCTCACCAGGTGACGGTGACCACGGATGCCTTCCTGGAGGGGTGGGGAGCGCACACGGGAGATCTTCACACGAGAGGCCTTTGGCTCCCGGAGGAGAAACTGCTCCACATCAACATCCTGGAGCTCTGAGCAGTCTTCTGGGCCCTCGGGTCCTTTCTCCCGTCCCTCAAGGGCAAGGTGGTGAGGATCTTCACCGACAACACCACCACGATGTTCTACATCCGGAAGCAGGGAGGAACCAGATCCCCAGCCCTATCCAAGGAAGCACAGGATCTGTGGCAATGGGCCGTTGCCCAGGGGATGTTTCTGGTACCCTTTCATCTGGCAGGGATAAAGAACACCATCGCCGGCTCACTCAGCAGGGAGCTGCGCTCGTGCCACGAGTGGGAACTGCGTCAAGACCAAGTGGATTGTCTCTTCCAGCGATGGGGCAATCCCCAGATAGACCTGTTCGCGACGGCCACGAACTCCAAGTGCCGGAGGTTCGCCAGCAGGTTTCCCCAGCCGAGGAGCATGGGCGATGCTTTCTCGTTCCCCTGGGATGGCCTATTCCTGTATGCGTTCCCTCCATTGCCGTTGCTGCTCCGACTCATCAACCAATTCAAGAGGTCCCGGTGCAGGATGATCCTCGTCGCACCGGCGTGGCCGAGACAGATCTGGTTCCCGGACCTTCTGGACTTGTCAGCATCTCCGCCAGTCAAACTGCTGACGGATGTGGATCTTCGCTCCAGAGAAGGAGGCGCCATCCTTCATCTCGACCCGGAGTCGATGAACTTGCAGGCTTGGCTCCTGCAGCACTAGAGTTTGGAGGATACGATATCCTGGCTGACTGCAGAGGTTCTTGCAAAGGCCAGGGCGTCCTCCACTCTCAAGTGCTACGGACATAAGTGGAAGAGGTTCTCTGTCTGGTGCCGGGCACAGAAGATTAACCCTCTACAGATTACGGCTCCTCAAGTGCTACCATACCTACTGTCGCTGGCCAAGGCTGGACTAGCTCACGCTTCCATCAAGATGCATCTGGCAGCGATCTCCCGATACACCAGAACTACAGGACGGCCGTCCTTGTGGTCTCATCGCCTGGTGAAGGAATTTATGAAGGGACTGTTCCGATCGTTCCCGCCGGTGAAGGCTCCAGCCCCGGCGTGGGAGCTTAACATGGTGCTGACCAGGCTCATAGGTGCGCCATTCAAGCCTATGCATTCGGCACCATTGAAGTTCCTGTCGTGGAAAACAGCATTTCTTGTGGCCATTATCTCCGCACGACGAGTGGGAGAGATCCAGGCCCTATCCTGCAAGCCTCCATACTTGACTTTTCACGACATGAGGGTGGTGATGAGGACACACCCCTCCTTCATGCCCAAGGTGCCGTGGGACTTTCATCTCAACGAGCCCTTGGTGTTACCAGTTTTCTTCCTGTCGCCTTCGTCGCCAGCCGAGAGGACTTTGCACTCGCTGGATGTAGCTAGAGCGCTGAAGTTCTATGTGGACCGCACAAAGAGTTTTCGGAAGACGTCACAGCTGTTGGTGCACTTTGGACCTGTGAACCAAGGGAAGGCTCTCTCGAAGGCTTCCATTTCCAGATGGCTCTCCGGCTGCATTATGCACTGTCACCGGTTGGCAAACCGACCGTTGGCCGACCGTCCGAGAGCCCATTCGACCAGAGCGATCGCTGCTACTACGGCGTTCTTGTCTGGTGTACCCCTGCTGGACATCTGCAGGGCTGCTACGTGGAGGTCGACGCACACCTTCACGGGATTCTACTGCGTCGATCGGGACTCCAGGGAGTAGTCCAGGGTCGGCCAAGCAGTGCTGCGCAACCTGTTCGCCTGAAGGTGGGCCTGGTGAGGAGATAAGAGTTGCTTAATGTTGAGTTTATTAAATGCTTAATGTTGAGCCTTTGCCACCTCACGTGGTTGTGCATGTGTGTACTGCTATGTATTCTTATATTCATGAGCATGTGAATCCATGCCAGACCCCATGCTGGAGAAGGAACAAGTTACTTACCTGTAACTGTTGTTCTCCAGCATGGGTCTGGCATGGATTCCCATGCAAACCCTCCCTCCTTCCCCTCTGCGGCTCTTCACTTGGTCATTCTGCCACTTTACGTGCTACCTATCTGAGGATGGCTGCCAGGGAAGGGGCTTAGGGAGAGGGCAGTCATTGGCTGGGGGCAGTATGCCCCAGTGATTGGTTACTACTAAGAAAGACAGATCAGAAACGAAACTGATACTGATTTTTTTCTTTACCGAGGATTCCCAGCCTGACGACGGGGAATGTTCATGAGCATGTGAATCCATGCCAGACCCATGCTGGAGAACAGTTACAGGTAAGTAACTTGTTCCTTTCTTCTCCTAACCTTTTTTTTCTCGACATCAAACTCAGTATTGCTTTAAATGTACCAGTGATATATCAATGTCCAGTGTCCTAACTATTGCAGTCACATCAGGGTATACGAAGTGTCTGTGTGCCATCCCAAATGCGCATCTACTGATTTATTGAAACTGTGAGTGTGTATTTAGGAAGTGTATTATAAGTTTTACATGTTTTGCTCCTTGAAGAAGGCTTATATAACTGACTGTTATATTAATAAATAATTGTTTAATCAAGAAACCTTGAGTATAAGTGTTATTTGGATACTTGTCACTGTGAAACATGGTTGCAACCATACAGCTCCCATTGACACCATCTTGAGATAAGCCTGGCTACTCAGTCACTCTACCAACTTGTGTAGTAGATGCTTATACCAAAGATTGGGTTAACTATTGCCAATAGGACAAGGCTGGTGCAGTCTCCCACAGGGTACTGCATACAATCTTGCCTAACAGTCTCCCTTGTGCCACTGGAGGTTTACACCAAATACTGAATTTTTATCTGGTACCTGCGATTTATTAGGGACTTTACAGTAATCGATGCACTGCACTCCTTTGCCTTGGGTTGTCTTGGGATAGAGTATCTAACTTTGGTTATTTTGTTTTCACGTATTTCTAGGCGTGTTGAGATGATTTCTGTCTGGTATTCTCCTAATTAATATCAATCTTTTGGTGGCCCTATGTGGATTGTTAAAAATATTTAATCCTTTTACTGTTACTTATTTATATGGTTATAATTTGGGTTGTCTGTTTTACTGTGTACTTGATGATAAGGGCAATACTGTGGGAGTTTATGATTTTGGAGGGATTGATTCTGAACATTACTGTCATGAATTTTGCTCATGTTTCGAGATCAATTTCCTTCCTTTCCATTAGCATTGTAACGTATAGGGTTTGCCACCAGAATTAGGCCTTAAATTTTGCTTTAGGCGTGAGAAGGCTATGTACTAGGGACGTTTTTATTCTTTTTATTTCTACAGTGTTTACTGTATGGTTTTGTTACAAACTTCGAGTACTTATTTAAAATCCTAGTGACCTTTCTGCAACTATGCAATCCATGTATGTTTTGCAGTATACCTACCTGCGTAGTGTCATCTTTTGGGTTTTCTCTTGGGAATAACTTCCTAGCCACAAGCCTTCTTTTTTCCCTTAATTGAAGGTAGGGATGCATTACAATAGGGGTGTTTTCACTATCTTTTGTGGTTACCCTGTCCCACCCTTAGGAAAGACTGTTTCACACAACAGAGGCCTGTGGAAATATCTCCCCAACAAATGGTCAGCCGTTCTATGCATTCAAGGCCTCCCTTAAAAAGATATTTTGAAAACTTGTAGTCTAATTGAGAGCCATTTGATCTGAACAAGATCAAATGTGCAGATTAAAATAAAATGTGTAAACACTGTAGGTACACCTTTTGTACAATAGGGTGACCACAGAGTAAACGTGCTGACCATTATATTGCCGAGGGGTGACAATCGTCTAAGCATGAAAAAGCAAGCTGGAAGAAATGCTGGCTCTGATCTGTGTTTTTTCTCACCATTTTTGTTTTCCTTGTATAGAATATGGTGGTCCATGTATTACCTCTAAATCTTAAGATACTGTAAATGTCTGTCTGTTCATTGGATAAACGTTCAGACTATTTTTTTTAATGCATTCACATTTTATGACAAAAATACGGCTCTTATAGACCAACTTCTGTGAAGTTCCTTAAGCATACCTGCTGTTACTTAAACAGTAATTACCTCGGGTTGAGTGTTCTTCTGCTAGCAGAGAGTCGGTTCGAGTGAGTGCCACGAATCAAGCTATGGCCCTTACAAAAGGGTGGGCTGCCGCGATCTGCTGGTATGGCCAGCCACCAAAGTTAATTTTCATTTGCCTCCCATCGCTAATACTATTTTTACTGGATTGGTTAATGCTACTTTTTACTGAATGAGGAAGGTTTGCATGGGGAGCACCAATTGTCATTCCTCATCCCCTCCCCAGCGCCCCAAAGAAATACGAAACAAGATGGGTGCCATTTTATAGGAAATGGCGCTCTCGGAAGAGCCCTTTTTAGGTTTACTTGGTGGTCTGGAAGTGAAGTGGTGAAGGACAGAAGTGGAAGGTACGTTTCATTTTGGTTTATTGTATGTAGGAATGAATCATGGAACATGTGGGGGGGAAGCAGGGAGCACTAGGCAGATGAAGCAGTTATCTGGCTACTCAGAATGCTTGTATGTGTAGACAAAGCTCCCATTCAGAGTAACTTTTAGTCTACAGAGCCATTCTGGGTTTAATTAAAGATGATTTGATCTCGGCCAGGATAAACCACATACTGGTCATCTGTTTGTATAGGCACCTTTGTCCCGTTGCATTGCTGATGTCATGACGGTGGCTACAGCATCTAAAGGACCATTGAATATAGCAATACATGATATAAGTGTTAACCACAAAAATACTGCCTAGAGAAAGTCCTAAAAAGTAGTAATGTTTCCATAACTTGGCATCATTTCTGCAGATTTACTACACTGGCAAATACCAGAGTCTTGGAATCAAGCAAGGTGGACCATCAGCAGGAAAGTGGGTGGAATTACCCATCACAAAATCTCCAAAGATTATCCAGTTTTCAGTGGGGCACGATGGATCCCATGCTCTGATGGTGGCAGACGATGGGAGTGTGTTTTTCACAGGCTCTGCGAGTAAAGGAGAAGATGGAGAATCAAGTATGTATTATAGTTAATTGATGTCTGTAATTTCAAACCATCTTGAATACAAAGTGTGTGTTGCATAAATAAATGTTTTGTACATGCAGAAAAGAAGTGTACATTCATGGCATCTTTGACTTAAGACCAGTCAGTGTTTTTTGTGTTAGTTCACGTGAAGATCAAATGTGAACATTTAAGATCCTCCACTGAAAGGCTTGTTTTAGGTAAGATTTGTTATTGTAACCATAAACCCTGTCAATCCTATCGCTAATGTGTATAGGCGCGTTACAAATGCCATATCATATCGTATATCAATGTTGCGTTTCTGTATAGCATGATAAATCACCTATTGCATATGCCTGATGGCAGTGTTCTCGGCAGCCTTTTGTGTGCTAGCTGTCGTGGTTTTTCAACCCACCCTCACTGTCACTATGGCTGTTTGAAAATACTTGCTGAGAGAAAAGGGCTTGGTCACCAATATCATACGAAGAGGTTGGCATATTGCAGCAGAGGTATAAGAAACTGTCAATGTGAAAAGGGGCAATCCTAGGAATGCTGATCTGTTGCTTTGAAAGATGAGGGGAGAGAGGCGGACACCCAGGGGCTACCTGCCCTCTGATACTTAACCATGTGGAGATTGTTAGGACAGTTCTCCTAAAGTCCTACCAAGACTTCATAAAAAACAGATCTCAGGCAGTACATAAGCTCCACTCTTAGTAGAAGGCTGTACCACATGAGAATGTGGGTAGCATGGACAGAGCAGCCAGGCTTATCTTAGGAGGAAGAGAGGGCTGTAGCTTGGTACAAAGAAATTGTAGCATATATATTGTCTAAAGAAACACTGACAATTATAAAAAAACAACTCAATACTTAAGGGATACAACCCAAAGTATTGGAAGGACGTAATGTAGAGCACTAGAATGAGTAGATCACTGCGCTTGATCAAGGGTGAGTTAGGAGGATCCTGCTGCCACTGAATAAGTTCTTGGGAGATGGTGCCCTTCCACCTCAAAATGTAGTTTGGACAAGAGTGGGTCAGGACCTGAGTCACATAGGCGCTGGATTAGTAAAGAGTTGGCTGGATATTGTTATCCGTCGTTTGGAAGAAAATTCAGAGGAGTCTTGTCTTAGTTTGTGGTGATTTTATTACACAGTTCAGCCGACGCGTGTTTCGATCCACCTGGGTCTTTTTCAAGGCAGTTGCATTTGTATAGATATTGTACATTATTTAGAAAATCCAGAGTATTGAGGTCCAAGAATAGTGTTTAAAAGGGATGCAATTGTGAGGAGTGTCGTGTTGGTTTAACAAGTGACATATGCATATTGGTACATCATTGTGGAACGTTTTGTGTAATCATAACATTATTATGTTAATATTAATTACAATGCAGCAGTGTGCATGGTGGCCAAGTATACATTGTACATCAGTGTTGAACATGGAAGTCAGATGTAGCGACGGGTTACATGATTATGTTTAATGAGTTTATGTATGCATTTTTATAAATTCAAACATGTTTTTATACTTGCTGTCCTGAGAAAACCCTGTTTGGATCTTGCCATTCCCTCTAGTCATCCTTTTTCCCCTTCTTCCTTACCTTTCTAAATGATTGGCGCGTCTCGTTTACTCCTAGGTTTCTTACTTTGTTGCTCTTAATTCTATTCTATCTCACTTTGTCTGGTTTTCGACCTCTTCATTCTACTGAAACAAACTGCTCTTCTTTCCGTCGGTGACTCTGCGTTCTGCCCTCTTTGCTAAACACTCTTCTATTCTTATACTCTTGGACTTAGCCACTGCTTTTGATACTGCCGACCACACACTACTTCTTCAATCCCTTTCCTCCTTTGGTTCTGCAATCACATGGTTTCAATCTTATTATTATTTTATTATTTTTAACTGTCTGATCGCACCTACTCGGTAGCTTGGGCTGGTGTCTGTACTGATCCTCTACCTCACAGTGTTCCACAAAGCGTCTGTTCTTGGCCCATTTCTTTTCTCTCTATACCTCTCCTTTTGACAAATATCTCTTCTTTTGAGTTGTCTCATCATTTTTATGCTATGAGACCCAATTATTTCTAGCTTTTTCTTCTTTTACACCTTATTATCCCTTGAACCTCTCTGCCTGTCTTTCAGCTATTAAAACTTGCATGTCGAACCACTTTCTTGTCCTAAATACGTTAAGACTGAAATCCTCTTTTTTACATGCTGATACTATGCCCCTGCCTGTCTCTCCTCCTTTTGTTCTGTTTTAGCCTTCACGTCTGCCTTGTTCTCAGACTGCCTGCAATCTTGGCCTTCATCTTGATACTAATCTTTCTTGCGCTCATCCTATTTCAATCACATCACGCTCCTGTCGTTTCCATCTTTTTAATATTCGGCAAGTCAGACCTATTCTCACTTTCATTGCCACTAAGCTTCTAATCTCTTTTTTAATCTTTTCCTGATTTTTCTACTTTTCTGTACTACTCTTTGCTATCCCCGTCTCTCGTCTAGCTCCTCTTAAATTCCTCTATTCGTCTTGTGTATTCCTTACCTATTCCCGACTCTATCACTCCCTCTTTGACGGCCACCCTTTCACTCAACTTAGATTCACTTTTCTCTGCATAGTATTTAAATCCCTTTATGGACTTGCCTCTATTTATTTTAACTCTCTTGTTTCCTTCTACATTCCTTCTTGTACCCTTCACTCGCAAACCCACTTTCTTTTAACTGTACCTCGTCCTCCATGTGCTTCCACTCATTTCCGTTCTTTTTCTCTATTGGCTCCTCTCTACTGGAATGCTCTTCCTTTCTCTTTGCGGTCTATTCACTCTTATTCTACTTTCCGTGCTGCTCTAAGAACTTGGTTACTTCAACCTTAGTTGTACTCTGAGTCTTATTGTAAATTTTATCTATGTAGATCTAGAGCTCTTCGATTAGGTGGTCGGCTGTATGTTGGTTGGCGTGTGCCTGGGGCTGGTTGGAAGTGGTCGGGAGGGGAGGGGTATGTGGGGGGCATGAATGTATGCCCAAGCATGGCATTGGTGCCTCACTGGGTGTGCAGCCACTATTTGGGGTGTGAACAGGGTTCCATGTACCTGTTTAGGAGGTGGTTGTAAGTGCCTGGTAGTGGTGGTCTGAATGACTAGAATAGACTGCCGTTAGGTGCATTAGTAGGTATTAACAATGCTGGTTGAATATCAAGAAAACGTTAATAGGTGAGACTTCAAAATGGGGTCCTAAGCACTGTTTGCACGTTCATAATAAAGTGGTTGATTAAGGTGCTGGGGAAAATTAGAGACGCCAGAAAACTCTACGCAGAAGAATTACAAGTTTTGAACAGCTTGAAAAGGAACTCGGACATCATCATAAAGGAACCTGACAAAGGCGGCAATATAAAAATGGCTAAAACACATTTGGAAACACAAGGGTGCTATTAAACAATAGCAACCAATCCCACCGCTACAATTGTGGCACAAGCCAAAGATCTTATTAACAAATGGCATAAACGAGGGTCTTTTGACAGATGACGAACATACATTCCTATGAACAGACCACCTCTGCATGGCTACGATCTACTTTATGCCAAAGGTGCACAAAGAGTACATTTCCATACTCATTCCGGAGGGAAGACCAATCCTTCGCGGCATTGGATGGGTGATGGAACCCATCGCAAAATATATCAACAATGTGATAAGCACAGAAGTACCGACAATCCTGACCTATCTTAGGGGCACAATGCACACCCTATTGATCCTTCAATATACTGAGTGGAAATTGGGATGCCTACTATTAACGTTAAATGTGAAGGCCTTAGACGCCTCCAACTCCAACGACCATATACGCTGGCTCTCAAACCTATTGACTAAACTTATGCCAAGGCATCTGCTTCTTTTTACCCACACCTTGAGACGACTAAAGAACTGCCGCAATTTTCCTTTACCAATTATATGATATGGCATTTGTAATGTGTGTGTACTCAATAATGTTTTCTTGTTTGATGGCACATACTATCGACAAAAAGGAGGCATTGCAATGTGTGTTACATATGCACCTGCAATGGCCAACCTGTTTATGAATCACTTTATTTGCATTTGCCAACCCAGACTTCAATTGCCACATC
This sequence comes from Ambystoma mexicanum, assembly GCF_040938575.1. Lineage (NCBI taxonomy): Eukaryota > Metazoa > Chordata > Amphibia > Caudata > Ambystomatidae > Ambystoma > Ambystoma mexicanum. Next base: position 301,230,074 of record NC_090941.1, read on the forward strand.
TACAAGGTTCAAACCGTGGCTGCACACCCAGTGAGGCACTGGTGCCATGCTTTGGCATACATTCATGCCCCCCGCCCTCATTACCAATTCTAACCAGGCACATGCCAACCAACATACAGTCGACCACCTAATCGAAACCAACTTTGGTATCTGCCGGTGCCTCCAAACTGCTCTTGGCGCCGCCGCCTGCAGCCCTCCCCACTCAAGAACGGGAGCGGCTCCACAGGATCGCGGCACCAGCCCATCTACCTCGGCTGCCTGAGCTATCCAGCGCAAGTGTTCCGGGTGTGCTCTCTCCCGCCTCTACTGTCACTCGGCCCTCCTCACTCAGGTGCGGGCGCGGCTGCTCAAGATAGCGGCATCAGCCCACCCTCCTCGGCCGCCAGAGTCCTTCCGCTGGTGCCTCCACACTGCTCCTGGCACCTGCACTGCACAGGATCCACCTTGGCTGCCTGCAATCTCCCGACGGGCCTCCATACTGTTCTTGGTGCCCCCCGGCCCTCACAACATCAGCCGGCCCGCCTCACCTACCTGGGATCTAACGCCGGTGCCTCTACGCTGATCCTGGCACCTCTGAGCTTGCTCAAGCTCAGGTACACCTACCCAGCATCGTGGCATCCACCTGCTCACCTCAACCACCTTGGCCCTTCCATCGGTGCCTCCATCCACGGATTGGTGCCTGCTTATTAGATGCGGCCACCAAGACTCACCTTTTCTGCCAGCCTGCCTTTGACTGCCTGTGGTCTCCCCCTGGACGGCCTCCCGGGACGCGTGGCTGCTGTATGTGTCTCATCCTGGCCCCGGTCATCCACCTGCAACCGCCGGTCCTGCGACTTCCATCTGTAGCAGCAGGTGCTTGCTGTCCGGTGCTTCCACCCCGGCCCGGCACCCCTCTCCGCCTCTCCTGTTGGGGACTGCACGCCTGAGCCAGAACCTCCAACTGTAGCAAGGTCCTACCAGCAGTGTTTTCGGCCCGCCTCTATCACCCTGAACTGCCATCTTGTCCTTGGGAGACACTGCTTCATCACCCCGTGCAGGACGTGTCTGCTGTAGGCTCCCACTTGACTGCAGCTGGAGCCTCCACATTCTGCACTTGGACTGACCTCGCCTACTCCACTGTCTTCAGCCTCTCCACTGCCCACGCCAGCACGACTCTGGGCCCCACGTCTATTTCCCGCCTCCCTACCTGGTGTGTTTGACCCGGACTCCCTTCTCCAAGCGGCTGGGGCCACCACATTCTGCTCCTGATCCGTCTTGTCTAATTGTCTGACTGATCTATCGTCCACGTCAGCTCTACTCTAGTCCACAAGTCGGCGATCCTCCGCCTCCCCTGCACAGCCTCATCCGACCCAGCTCCCCCGCTAGTCGGTGGTCGGTGGTTCCCAGCTTCCCTTGCTCAGCCTCCTCCTGCCCAATTGCCCTCCGCCCTCTCCATAGTCTCCCGACTACTTGGAACACCCATCTTCCCTCTCCACTGCCCATTCTTGGAATGTGACTTCTGCTGGTGGTCCTCCTCACAGGCTCTCACCTGCCACACAACATACAGCCTCCCACTGCCCCACTGCCCTCCACTCTTTCCATAGTCTCCTGACTACTTCGAACACCCGTCTACCCTCCAGCCCTAGTACGTGACATCTACTGGCCCTCCTCCTCGCTGGCACTCACCTGCCACATAGCTTACAGGCCCTCTTACCTGACTCCCTGCCCCCTTTCAACTCAGACCCAGCAAGTATCGCACTTGCCTACCCTTACTACTTACCCCCTACTGCTAATTCTCCTCTCCATCCTCATCTAAGTCCTCAGCCCAATCCCACCTAGTTTCACACTTGCCTACCTCCTACTGCTCAGCCCCTGCTGCTAATCCTCTTCCCCTTCCTCACCCAGCATGTCCATAGAGCGTTGGCTCTACTAGAAACTACTACACTGGTCTCTGTTCTCACAATCCCCAATCGCATCAGCAACGAGCCTCATAGCTCCACGTATCTCCAAATGCTCTGTTATGTGATCTACCAAGCTTCTTTTTCACCACCCTCTCTTCCCTTCCCCTCCCCTCTCCCACTCTCCCTATCTTCTTTGCCTCCTACTCTCCTTTTCCCTCCTCATGCCCAGTCCCCTCTTCTATCCCCTCCGACACTTCTCCCATCACAATCCCACCCTCTCTCACCATTGTAATCTTATTTACCCCCCACCGCCCATCACTCCAGCCATATGAACATGGCGCTCTGGAACCTGCAACAACACTGCAGCAGTTCTTGACATTTTCTTTCGTCTCAACCTTCATTTCCTATGCTTAACTGAAACTTGGACACTCCCTCCCCCTAACACTTCTGTTCACGCTTCCCTAACCACCTCCTCGTCCTCCTTCTCTCATATCTCTCGCACAACTGGCCATGGCGGAGATATTGGCCTCCTCTACCACCCCAAATACCTCTCCTCCACCTCCTCACCATCTCTTCCTTCTTTCCCTACCTTTGAATTCCTTTACAAATCTTTCTCCTCTCCTCACCCTATTTCCTTTCTAATCGTCTATCGTACCCCTGGCCCTCTTTCTTCCTTCTAAGAAGATCTTGACCACCTTCTCTCGCTTACCTCTCCCTCCACCTCTCCTCTAACTGTGCTTGGCGATTTTAATCTTCACCTCCCTTCTCCCCCTCAACCCTCTCCCCTCTTCTCTATCCTCGACTCCTACCTCCTTTCCCCCCTACATTCTTCCCCCACTCATTCCTCGGGCTCCACCCTAGACCTAATCTTCAATTCTTCTTACCCTTCTTCCCCAGTCTCCACTCTTCCTGTTTATCTCTCCGACCATGCCTTACTCTCCTTTTCCCTTTCTCCCCTCCCACATTCCTCCGCTACTAGCCCCTCTCCTCCAATCTTCTCACAGCGTGACTTTCGCAACTTTGATCCTTCCCTCTTTATTGACACTTGCTCTTCTCTCCCCTCTCTCCAAGACTTCTCATTGTCAGCTATAATGCTCTATCCTCTTTCCTCTTCTATTTCCTCCTCCCTTGATCAACTTTACCCCCTTTCTCTCTTCCGCCCATCCCGGAAACCCTCTCAACCTTGACTCATTCCTCAACTCCTCTCTATGAGGCGCCTTCTCCGACGTCTAGAGAGACTCTGGTTCAAAACCCCCTCGCTTTCCAACCAAACCTCCTACTTCTCTTACCATGCTCTCTTCGCCTCTTGTCTTGCCTCGGCTAAACGCTCCTGCTACTCAAACCTCCACTCTCAAGCATCCCACCCTCGCCGTAATTTCCAAACTCTCTCTCTCTCGACTCCTCTCCCCTCCCACTCCTGATCCCTCCTCCACTTCTACACTTTCTCCCTCTGACTTCGCTAACGTCTTCTCCTCCAAAATCCTTATCCTTCGGCAGAAAATCAACTGCTCCTTGGATTTTTCCCTCTACACCTCCCTCCACCCCCTCCATCATCCTACATGTCCTACTTCTCACCTATCTCCCCTTCTAAAGTCTCCACCCTCCTCTCTAAAGCACACCCCACGTCAGCCCCAACGGACCCTCTCCCATCTCTTCTTATCCCTAAGATCTATCCTCTTCTTATCCCCTACCTTACCTCCTTCTTCAACATCTGTCTTTCCTCAGCTACCTTTACCTCTGTTTTCAAATATGCCACGATCATCCCTATTCTGAAGAAACCTTCTGCTGATCCCCTTCTCACTTCTAACTTCCGACCCATCTCTCTTCTTCCATTCCTCTCCAAGCTACTTGAGCGTCTCGCCTACTCTCAGCTCTCATCCTTTGTCACCAATCTCTCTCTCCTACCCCCCCCCCCCTCCCAATCTGGCTTTCAGTCCTAAACCCTCCCCTGAAACTGCTCTCACCTATATCCTTAACTTCCTCCTCTCTGCTTGACATTCTAAGTAATCATCTATCCTTATTCTCCTCGACCTCTCTGCTGCCTTCGACACTGTCGATCATCCCCTCCAGACTTTCTTCCTTTGAGTTCAAAGACTCTGTTCTCAACTGGTTATCCTCTTATCTCTCTTCCCGCTCTTTTACCGTTTCCTGGGGCGGCCGGTCCTCTCCAACCCAACCTTTAGAATACGGCGTACCTCAAGGTTCGGTGCTTGGACCCTTCCTCTTCTCTCTCTACACCTCCCTCCTAGCCTCTGTTATCTCCTCGTTTGGCATCTCCCATCACTTCTATGCTGATGACACTCAACTCTTCCTTTCTTTCTCCTCTCTCTCATCTGACCTTCACCTAAAACTATCTTCCTGCCTTACTGCCATAAAAAACTGGATGTCTTCCCGCTTTCTCTCCCTCAACACTGACAAGACTGAAGTCGTATTCTTCCCTTCTAACTCTCTTCCCCCTCCCTCTCCTCCGCCTTTCCTTCACTTTCCTCGCTCTAATCTCCCTATATCGCTCCATGCTCGTAATTTAGGCATTCACTTTGACTCCTCTCTCTCCTTCTCCCACCATATCGCTCACTTCTCGCACCTGTCGCTATCACCTCTTCAATATTCGTAAAATCCGTCCCTCTCTCACCTTCCATGCTACCAAACTCTTAATCTCCTCCCTTATCTTCTCCCGTCTCTTCTACTGCTCTTCCTTATTCTTTGGACTACCTACTTCTCATCTCGCCCCCTCAAATCTATCTACCATTCTGCTGTTCGTACCCTCTGTCTCCTTACCCCCCGCGACTCCATCTCTGCCTCCCTCTCTTCCCTTGCCTGGCTTCCATTTCACTCCCAACTTAAATTTCACTTTCTCTGCCTCGTCTTCAAATCTCTCCATGGTCTTGCTCCCCCTTATCTCTCCTCCCTCATCTTTCTACTCTCCCTCTCGTTCCCTTCGGTCTGCGGACCATTTCCTTCTCGCTGTTCCCCCGGCCCCCTGTGCCCCCTCCCATTTCCGCTCCTTCCAACTCTTAGCCCCCCTGCACTGGAACTTCCTTCCTCTTGCAATCCACTCGAACACCACCTTTTCCTCATTCTGCACCTCCCTTAAATCTCTCCTTCTCCACTCTCCCCCTTGAAACCCCTTCCTTTTCCTGCCTAACCGCCCTCCTTTTCCTTCCCCATCTCCCTCCCCACCCTCACCCTCACCTTCCCTCCTCCTACTCCCCTTCAGCCCTGCCCCCCACCCCGCCCTATTCCACTACTCTCCCTATTCCCCTCAGTTAATTGCTCTTCTTGCTGTTTTGTTGATTGATTCATATTGTTATTTGCTTCTACCGTTACTGTTTATGTTTATGTATTAAGTTGTTTCAATTGTACAGTGCTTTGGTGTAAAGCGCTTTATAAATCAATAAATACAAACTTACAATCATCACTGGATGATACATATCAATAGTTGCCCATCAAGCCATGCTGTCTAACCACTAATCGTGCTTTATCCCACAGCAGTTATTCAACATGGGCCACTAACGAGCTCTATATCTACATATAGGTTCACACTCGCGCTACACAAGGTAAGAACATGTGACATACAATTGAGATACACAAATTCTATGGCTCAAAACGGCCCGGTATTGTACCAAATACATCTAACACTACCATTCTCTTCTCCTTTCTGTTTCCTTTGGTGCAACTAGTCGTTCAACTCAAAATGTTTCTTTTTAAAAATGCATACTTAAACTCATTAAACATACTCATGTAACCCATCACTACGTCTGACTTATATGTTCAACAAATACTGATGTACAATGTATACTTGGTTAACGTGCACACTGCTGCATAGTAATTAATCTTAACATAACAATTTTATAATTACACAAAACTTCTCAGGACAGCAAGAATAAAAACATGTTTGAATTTATAAAAATGCATACATAAACTCATTAAGCATAATCATGTAACCCGTCGCTACATCTGACTTCCATGTTCAACACTGGTGTACAATGTATACTTGGCCACCATGCACACTGCTGCATGGTAATTAATATTAACATAATAATGTTATGATTACACAAAATGTGCCACAATTATCTACCAATATGCATATGTCACATGTTAAACCAACATGACACTCATCACTATTGGATGTCTTTTAAACACTATTTGTGGGCCTCACTACTCATGTGTTTCTATATAATGTACAATATTTATACAAATGCAACAGCCTTGGAAAAGACCCAGGTCGGTCGAAAGACCTGTCGGCTGAACTGTGGAATAAAATCACCACAACACTAAGAAACAAGACTCCTCTAAATTGTCTTCCAAAAAATCCGACAACAATATCCAACTAACTCTTTACTAATCCAGCGCCTATGTGACCCAAGTTCTTACCCGCTCTTGTCCAAAGAAACCAAATTATAACCTTATTAATAATAGCAATCAGCAGTTGAAGGTCAGTCAAACCTACAACACAGAATGCAATCCGCTTTTCTTGGAGTAAAACCAGGTTATATATACCTTTTTAATACAGTCATGAATTCAAGGGTAGTAGACGCTGCCAGTCATGCAGTGACACTCAGTTATGAAATCACATACTAAACCAACCCTGTTTAAGTATACTACTTGCAATATTGCTTTTTAGAACTCCGATCAGAGCTAGCAAATCAACTAGTGTACTTGCTGGAGGGGCCTTAAACTACTCCATGGCAATTATGAACACAATAACTATTTCTGAATGCACTAAGCAATTCAAGGAAAGTAAAACCCAATTACACTTTAAGAAAGTCCCAAGGTATTTCAAGCTAAGTAATGCACCCTATGACTGTTTTGGAAATGCTCTAAGCAGTTTCGGGGGAGGCACGCCGCACTGTTACAATTTTAGAAGAGCAGCAGCTATTCAAGGCAAGTAACCATATACTTTTAATATTTTAGAAGAGCAGCAGCTATACAAGGCAAGTAACCATATACTTTTTAAGAGGGGCTTCAAGCAACTCATAAAACAAGTTAACTTCTAGACTGTTTTAGGTCTGTATAAAGCAGATCAGGGGGAGCAAAACCCAATTGCAATTTAAGAAGAACACAATGTTATTCATGGTAGGTAAAACTATTGGTAAGCTTTTACACTCTCAGTTAAGCAATGATAAAACCGTACCAACACATTACTTTTCAGAAGGGGTGGCACCATTCAAAATAAAGCAACTTATATATATACTTTTTAGAGGGCACAATGCAACTCAAATGTAAGTATAACTTAAGGGCACTTTGTAACGTCTTCTTTCACAGAGTTATACTTACCACACTAATTCTTTAAGCAAGTAAGTACTTTTACACTCGTTATCCTTTTCAAGACGGACACCTTTTTTTATCCAGTCCATCCCTAGTCTATTGCATGAGTTCTCAGAAGAAGAGGGACCCTGGTGTTCTAGGTGCAGGAAAGCCAAAGTTCCATAGTAGATCCTATTTAACAAGTGATTATTCACTTTCAGAGTTAGTGTTCAGGGACTTCTGAGAAGGCTCCTTATGTGTTCCAACATTAGGCCTGGGCAAGTGGTATGGGCAAACTCCCAATCACACGAATCACCCATGCAGCCTCACAGGATGCACACCAGACTTAAGGTAAGTATTAACCAAGTCCACAAAGTACATTAGGAGAAAAGAAGAGCTTTGGAGTGGATCCCTTCAGGATGCAGCAGCACAGGACCCCGGTCCCTGGTTTCTTGGTCTGGCGACGAAAGAACTGGACGGGAACATGCAGCAGTCGTCAGAGGAGAATTCCAGCAATGCATACTTGACAGATTCTCACGGCTCTGTGGATGTGGCGCCTTTTTACAGAAGCCAGATGAAGAACGAATATCTCTGGTCGGATTCTCTTCACTCTCTGTCCTGCACTATGGTGAGGGGAATTCAGGGGTTCAAATCGGGTCTCTGGAGAGCCAGGAGGGTATTGCAGCCCAGCAAGGTCACAGCACGTTGTGGGATGCTGGTCTTCTTGAGACTAGTGGATCCCACCAGTCTCTGGGTAGGAGTCATCTCATTCGGGGCCCCCAGGTCGATTGGAAGGAAGGGTTTCAGCAGGCTCCGGTTACGCAGCAGGCTCTCCGGTCGCTGGAAATCACTACAGCCGTCTTTTCGTCATCTTCCTCTTCGGTTTCAGCTCCAGTGGTTGACTTGTCAGCAGCTTCCAGGATCTGAGTATTTATCAGGTACTACAGCACAACTTCTGCAAACTCGACCTGCAGTTTACAGAAAGGGGCAGACTGGCTGTCCAATCAGGACAGCCAGCTTTTCACTGGGAATGTGTTCCTTTCAGGCAAGATGAAAGACAAAGGGCTGCAGACTTTTGCACTCCTTCCTCGCTTCCTGCCTTCTCAGACACTCTGGAGCATATGCGGGGAACACAAAGAATTCCCGCTGAAGACAACACTTCCACTGAGGTCGTTCCCGCCTAGAATGGCAGGGGAAGACCTCAGAAACAACAAGCCACGAGAAATGGCGAAAAAAGGAGCACACCATTTTAGCAAAAATGGTGGCCCTTCTGCGTATTGCCGGGGCTGATTTAACAGCCTGTGAGTAATGAGGAAAGACCGGAGGCCTTTAAATTTTCCCCGATTACGGCAGAAGGGCTAATAGAAATTATGGGTAACATGAAACCCACGTCATGTGCTGAGAATGTCCTCCCTGCACATATAGTACTAGAACAAAAGGTACAGTTTGCACCGGTCCTAGTGAGAATTATAAATGCTTCCTTTGAGGAGGGCCTAATACCCAAAGAACTAAAGAAGGTCACTACTACCCCTCTGGTAAAGAAAGCAGGCCTGGACCCTAAGGATCCAGCCAATCTTCATCCCATCACGAATGCTAATTTCTTGCTTAAAATAATGGACAAAATCGCCATCGTCCAGTTACAAGATCATGTAGAGCAACAGGGGACACTCCACCCACAACAAGCAGGTTTCAGGGCATCTCACAGCACCGAGACTGCAATGCTGGATCTACAAAACCACATGTTGGGGTTATTGGACAAAGGAAAGACCGGGATCTTGATGTTGTTGGATCTGAGTGCAGCCTTTGATTTGGTGGATCATGATCTGCTAGCCAAAGCCCTAAGGGATAATGTGGGCTGCTCCAAAGCGACACTAAGGTGGTTAATATCCTTTCTTACGGACCGCCAAGCAAAAGTACATTGGGGGAACAACTTTTCGGACCCTCTGGCTATAATATTTGGTGTACCACAAGGTGCTAGCTTATCACCTATGTTGTTCAACATTTACATGCGCAGTTTATGCGACATTTTGATGAAGGCAGACGTGTTTTTCACAAATTATGCGGATGACACGCAGCTGGTAATTGAAATAAAAGGGTCATATGAGGAGGATAGTGAAAGGATAGCACTTGTTTATAGCATAATAAACGAATGGATGCAGAAGAACTGGATGTGCCTCAACGACACAAAAACAGAACTTATGCTATTTGGACATAGTAGTGCCCTTGATAAGCTGGGAAAGGAATATGGGAATTTTAAGATTAATGAAGCTACAATCAAGGTATCGGACCAGGTAAAAACACTAGGAATGATGGTCAGTTCTACACTGAATTCAGAAGCTCAGGTAAATTACCTGATAAAGAATTCAGCTTACCACTTACGCCTATTGAGGGCCATCAGCCCTTATCTGGAGGAAAGTAATATAGAAACAATAGGAAGGGCAATTGTATTATCCAGATTGGACTACGGCAACGCCCTTCTGGTGGGGATAACCGCAAAAGATCTAGGGAGATGTCAAGTCCTACAAAATAACACTAAGGATTGTAGAAAAACTAAGAAGGCATGACCACATTATCCTAGCTAGACAATCCTTACATTGGCTCAGAGTAGAGGAGCGCATTAAGTTTAAGACCCTGACGCTTGTGCACAAGTGCCTCTTTGGCAAAGCACCCACTTATCTTAAAAATCGATTGGTGCCGTATGCTCCTCGGAGAACATTAAGATCAGAGGGTAAAGGACTGCTAGTAGTCCCTAAGCATAGGCTGAGATGAGGGCTAGGCAGGTCGTTTGTGGTAAGTGCACCACAGTTGTGGAACAGTCTCCCACAAGCACTAAGTCTTGAAGAAAGCCATTTAACCTTCAGGAAGAGATTGAAAACCCTCCTATTTAAGTGAACCTGCCCATTAAAACGTACCTTTGATAGCGTCTTCCTAGCAGCGGAGGGCCTTATATATCTGTTAGTTGGTTTTTGTTTCCGTGTAAAGCGCCCTGATGCCCACGGGCTGCCGGCGCTATAGAAGCAAATACATTGCATTACATCACAATGATGAATGAAAATCATAAAAGTAGTCACACTGCCACCAGCCATTCAAGTAAACTTGCAATTGTAACAAAAATGGTATAGGTAAGTAAGAAAGGGGATACATTGTATCCCCCCAGCACGCGCCACAGTGGGGTGTGCTGGCTCACTTATACAAAATGTAAAGGGGATGAAAATCCCTCTTTACTACTCTGGAACAGTAGTTCAGCCAAGTACATGAAAGGGAAATTAACAGGGGAGCCCCAAGGGTAACCCAGCCTAAGCCCAAACGTTGTAGGAAACTATAACTTCAACTATGCTCTATGGAGAGATATAAAAAGGTCACCCATAAAAAAAAGTACACGACTAGGTGAGAAAGATTCCCCTTCACCTAGGGACAAGGGAAAATTATTACCAAGTCAACGCAAAAAGTTCTGGGGTTGACACAGGTCAGGAAGATTCATCACAAATATGAAAATCTTACCTAACCTATGAAAGCAATGGCCCCTGCTGAACAGGAAAAACGTATGGCTAGCGAGAGCAGGGACACTGAGAGGAAAGTGGCCTGCTATAGCTGAAAAAGTAGCTCATGTGCTCTGATCTGAGGAGCAATTTGCTAGCCAGAGCATGACGGAAGAAGGCAGCAGAGATTGTCTGAGGAGAGAGAAGTGAGCCTGTGACATGTACCGAAAACCAAAAAAAGCAAGTGAATTTGGGAATCTGATAATTCAAAGTAGAAAGCTGAATAATTGCAATAGATAAGGCCTGGTGCTTGTTGGAGAAGATGCAGGGGAAAATGTTTGGAGTGAAAACGCTGCCTGTTATTGGATACAAACTGCCAGAATGAATAGACTAATCCCTTGATGGCCGAAAACTGCCTGCTGATAGATTGATTCCAAATTTCCAAAGCAAACTCTTTGGTGTGAACATGGTGCAAGCTGGTAGATTGCCTATAGTTCCAGAATGGGGTGTTCAATACACAGACTGAAACGGTTCTAACCTATCGTTTTGGTAGCCTTTTCTGTTTTTTTAGGCATATGTCTGACTTTCAATCACCTCTTTCTTGTCCACACCACTATAATACATCCCCCATCTCCTCACTACCATAAAAATGAATGTTATCTTTACCCCAACCTGCCCCTTCAAAAAGAATTCTGCAAAAGACATCAAACCCCTGTTTCACCAAATGCGGTAAAACGTCCTCAACGAGGGGAGCCAGTTTGGACTGAAATGGCTTGCTTGGAAACTGAGTTAATAGAGCCAATCCTGAAAACCTCCAAGCTTAATAAATGTTCTTTACCTTTATAACTTGAATCAATCACTTATTCAACCCGAATCACACTAGCCATAAGATGGTACCGGATCAAATAACATAGAAATTCTCTAGGAAACCCAACATCATAGCTCTGCCATAGTGCAGCCACTGAGACACACATAGTCCTGAAAAAAGTTGAAAAGTATCCTCGCGGCAAACATATTAAAAGTCTTTTGAATAAGTCCAGAAATCACATGACAAACAATAACCATTAGTGCTCCTTCTCACTCATAAAACTAATACAACAACACAGTCAAACATCAAACATAAAACCAATACACCGTAATACCATTTGTATATAAACTGGCCCTACATTTTTCTGTCCCTATCACCAACTTAGATACACTGGACATTCATCAGGGGCTAAAGAGTTTAAGCTGACGTGATTTCAGACTCTTTTGTGGACTTCAAAAGATTATTCAAAATGTCAGCAGATTTTTCTTTAACGCTAACAACTTTAAAAAGAGGAAGAAGCCACGAAATGGGTTGCAATTAGCCATTTAAGTCTTCAGAAATTCCCCAGGATTTCTACTTTTCCTTGTTGAATCCTATTCTTTTATTTTGCCTGGACTCTAGAATACTTGATTTCTGTCAGATGATTGAATGTTGCATGTATATGTATTTAAGCCGAAGTCTCAATAAAGACTACTTTATTGGTGTAAGATTATTGGGAGGGCTCTTAACACCCACACTCTAATCGCCGTCAAAAATTCTGAAATGTAACAAAATAAAAATGTAGTGAATAGTACCTGATTTTCCACTTCTATCTGGGGAAGGAGCTTTTCCATCTCGGAGCCTGTTAGCATATCTCCCGTGATGATGATAGCCTGCTTGTCATAAAGGCGGTGTAGGAGCCTCAGTAGTATTCTTTTACAGAAAAATGAACTAAATACTGCTTTGCAAATACACTAGATCGATTACCCATCACCCCTCTCTCCTTCCCCAAATCATATTGGAGGGTTAATATTTCTAACATAACAATTTGAGGGCTGCAAATGTCTAAGAATTCTATGACGAAACGTGTAATATTCTCACTTTAAAAGGAAATGTTTAGGGAAATCTACTTCTAACACCCGGCCTTCTGTACATAACAAATCTAAATTGAATAGATTATACACTCATGTTCAGGCCTCATCCTTGGGGCAAATTCCTAGGATTACGTGCCTATTTTATACCACATCTTTAGCTGCAGTCCTGTTTGCACTCCTCCAAACACCAGCTTTTAAATGTTTGAGGTTTACTGTCCCAACAGTTGGCTACTATACCCCATTCAGAGAAGATTCCTGAGATTTTCTGTATGGGTTCCTTTTCTTTCATCTGCAACCTCGGTTTCGAGTCTTGACAGAGCGTACGACTCAAGGGGATACACAGCCTCTAGTCGCAACTCAATGGGTTCAAGCATCATTACATCACATTCGTCTCATCCTCTGGTGCGGCTTTTGGATTTCAAAGGTCCACCGGTAGATATGTTTACATTTTATGGGATTAAAAATGCAGATAAGCTACCCATGAAACAAAGTGTGCTACTTTCTTACTGTGTGGGAACATTACATCTGTGATACCATAGTTTAAAAAAGAAATGGTTTCCCTAACTAAAGAGTCTTGTTAAAAAAAGGAAATGCTGTTTGTGTGTGTATTAGCGTTTTGTGAAGAATGTGTTAACCAAAGACTAGACATAATAAGTGCAATGTGTCTGACTCACACACTTCATTTTAACGGAATACCGACAAATGATCTGTGTGCTTGCCAACAAAAAATATTATTTCAGTCTAAAAATATTAACATTAGAAAGTGCTTTTATTGTCCAGTAAATGTCCGAAGACGCTCTAAATACTAAGCTGGTTAGGCATTTCATAATCTCCCAATTGGTCGTTTCCAAAGCAGCACCTGGAGCCTCGAAGGAGCTGATCATAGCCCCACTGCCCAGTTCGATGGAGGAAGTGCAGGGAAATCAAGCCCTAGGGGCGTAGGAAGGCACAAGCAAAGTGGTCTCCCCTTGTCCTGTAAGCAGGAAAATCCCAAGTTGGCAGTCAACACAGAGATCAAGAGCAGAAAGAGGTGTGAACAGCCACATCCAGGAAACAGTTGCTGAGCTGTCAAAAGTGGATGTCTTATGTTCTCACTTACACTGTGTACATAACAAGTCACAGAAGTTGATACTGTAGTTTAACACATGCACCCTAGCTTCCCACTGATGCTAAGTCCTTGTGGATCCTACCAACCTGTGCCATTGGTTCCCTGTGGATCGAAGTACAGTGCAGGAGAAGGTTTTTCTCAGGTCCATAAGAGTTCAACTGACCTATGTACAGAGATGAGACCTGGAAGGTATGCCGTATGGGTGGACGGGGGACAGGAGGCAGGAATTAAAGGGCGACTTAATGTCCGTCTTTGCATCTTGTTGCTCAAACTTATTTTAATCTTTTCTGGCTTGAAGCAGAGTCCAGTCCACTTCAGCATCTCCCCACGATAAGTGGCCTTTATTAAACCTGGAATATGGACTAACACGGTTTTGCTTTAGCCTTCTAATACTCATGCAATTTTGGCCAGGTGTTTACCACAGATGTGGTAGGAACTACAGCCGTTTAGTAAATTGCTATTTATTCATGCAGGGCATTGTGCCTGGCGGATAGATGGCAGGGATATAGCCATCAGATACTCTATATACATGTTGTGACTAAGCAGAGACAACCACTAAATGTATGCCCAAAAAAGGGATACCACTAGACACTCAGCTTGGCTGAATTCATTTTAGAGACTCAATGTAATTTTTTTATTTCTCTTTTTAAATGTGTTTAATAGATCAAGGCAAAATGTAGGTAGGGAGTGGTGTAGATAAGAATACAGGCTAAAACATTGATGGTGAATAAGTGTCCACTTTGGGGTATATGAAATTGTATTTTAAAAGTAGGTATGATAGTGTTGCAGGTAAGTTATTTGGGTTTCCAAAACCACAAGCCTGGACAGGACACTGTTAAGGTTTACCATATCCTGTAGGGTCAAGGTTCAAGGTACAACCTTGTAATAGGGTTTATTCTACTGTGCTACGAGGGGTATCATAGGATGCATCTTCTTTCAAATTAGGCATACTCTCTTATAGGAAATAGTGGAAGATACAGACTGGTTTCTGATTGGCTGATTAGAGTGTTAGGCCTAATCCTGAAGGGTTGCCAATGTTTAGGATGAAGTTAATGTTCTAGATAGAACCTTGCTCTGGGCCCACTTAACCTTTCAAAATGTGAGCAGTTGTGGTAACTTGGTTAATGCGTATTGCGACAAGGCCAGTACACTGGCCTTGTCAAGAGAGGAGCCAGTGCCAGTCCTAACAATTAGGGGGCTGGGGTAACAGAGGGAGATCGGGTTCCAGCATGCTAGTTTGCAAACCTCTTTCCCCAGCCTTGTCTCAAAGTACAAATGCTTGCTAGTGTTCTCTCAGTTGCATGTCCTGTCAGCCGAAGGATGTTGAGATGGATTTCTAAACTCTGACATGGTGGGCAGATGTTTAGGAGGCCACCTTCAGTTTAGTGAAACAGGAGAACCTTCTGGACAAGCCAGACCAATCTAAGTAGTTTGGCAGGCGGTGAAGACGAAGTCTCAGGAGGGGTGAGAGTCATTGGAAGTCCACAATGAGTACACACAGTAACAAACCGCAAATTACTCTTAGCCAAGTGTATATGAAAAATATCTATACATTTATTGTCGGCTGGACCAATAAACACAAGTACACTTTAGCTATATCAAACAGTTAAAACACAAAATGCTTATGCTAGATAACATGTATGCATTATGTTTTCTAATGCGACACAGTAGTAAAACACAGCCACATCCTATAAAGAGAGGGTTGAGTTAACACATTAAGAGCATTAGGCAATTCTTCAGAGTATTTCCCTAACTTTTGAGTCCAGCCCTAAGAAGAGGGGATCCTTGTCCTCAACAGTACAGTTGTGCGTAAAAATGCACGATCGCGCAAGCAGCACAAAAAGCGGGTCTTCCTGAGAGGTCTGTAGCAAGTCGGGAAGGGGCTTGAGGCGATGAAGAATTGGTTCCCACTATTCGAGCAGGGTCTGCCTTTGGCGGCAGAACAGTTTTCAAAAGGTGAGAATAGCTAGGGAAAGCAAGCTAACCCAGCCAAGATTGAATACCTTTGAGGGATACTCGTATGTAAAAATTATCGGTTGTGCAAGGGGGCCACTGGTAAGTGATGCACGTATTCACCGACCCTCGGCACAATCCGGATCAAACTTTGCCAGTTTTGTTGAGGTCGCTAGAATTTTCTAGTCCTGCAGTTTTGCGGTGCTCCGGCTCTCATCGGCTGCACGATCGGCCGTGACGGGACAGTTGCCTTTTCTCAGCTTCCGAAGGAGGTATGAAGAAAATTCCGGTGCAGCAGGCTTCAGGGCAGAGGAGAGCAGAACAGCAAGGGACCTAATAGCGATCATCACCAACAGGTAGTGACGCGGGAATCACAGATGCTGGCAGCTTTACGCACTCTGCTAATTCGGGACCCAGAGGAGCTAGGCCTGAAAAATTTGGCACAAGAATGCACGGGACCACAAGCAATCGATGTCCCAAGTCTCAGGTTTTCACTCGAGACAGCAGTGGTTCTGCGGGATACCCTGAGGTAGAGCTGGACAGTTCACTTGATGGCCCAGGAACACTTCGGAAGGGGCTAGTTCGGTGGGTAAGCAGGGGGCGCCGAGAGTAGTTGTTCCCACTACTCCAAAGGTGCAAAGCACCTTGGCAGGCCTTGATCGAAGAATGACGCAGGGGGGGTCAGACAGGACAGCAGAGGGTGAAGTGTGCCAAAACCTTCCAAAGCGTCTCCGGCGGGTTCAGGAGTCTGTTTCTTCGCGCAGAAGTCTTGGCTCCTCCTTTAGTGCAGTGAGAACTCAGGTGATCGACCTGGAATGGATGCAGAGCCCCTTCTCTTATCCAAGATTAGCTTTGCGCATAAATCAAAGACTTCCAATCGAAGATCTGTGCTCATGCAGTCACCCCAGTCGTGGACCAATGACGGCCCACGGTGGTCTGGTCGGTCAGGCACTCCAGACATCCTGGCAACAGCAGTGTGGATTGGGACCCGAAAGTCCCAATCCGCTTCATGGCCACACACACACACACACGTGACCGGCAGAAGCCCACGAAAGACATCGGTCTTCGCCTGAGGCTACATGCCCAAATAAGGAAAACGCAGGTTACTCGACCTGGGTAAAGGCAAGGGACAAAATGGCCATGGGACAGAACAAAAGACTTTGTGGCTTGGCCATTTTCGGTCCTGGCCACAGTCTTGAACCAAACGCAGTAAACGTGATGATTCAGTAAAAAATAAGCAAAACACTTATACAAGTAACTGCTGCCACCAGTTCATCCCAGGCACACTCGTACAATCGCCCAAAAATCTTTTCAGGGTGTCAAGGGCCATAAAACAAAAAGGACCCCAGCGCACGGTACTGGAAGGTACAATGTGCACTGTTAAAAAGTTACCAAGAAATGGCAACATAGTCAAAGACTAAGGGAAACCTAGGTACCCAGTAGTGACTGTCAGAAGGACAAGTCCGTTTCTCCATAACAAGTGAGCAAAAGCCCAGGGCAGTACAGCTGAAGGCTGGGCTCCACTGGTAAAGGTTCAGGATAGGATAGCCAAACAAAAGCAAAAGATTTGGGGGTGGGGGGCATACACGGAGGGAACATTACACATAAATTAAATATTTCCTACCAAAGGACGAGAGCTGGGAAGGGAAAACTAGAACAATAGCTTGCCTGACGTATCAACAGAACGAGGCCGCAAAGACAACCACAGCAGTGTTGAGACCAGATCGTAACAGCAGCCTGTGGACAGGCGGACAGAGGGTGTTGGACGGACGGAGGCAGATGGACTGGCAGATGGAGGGGCGAGCGGGCATATGGACGGAGGTGAACAGACTGGCCGACAGAGGGACGGGCGGGCTGATGGACGCGCAGATGGATGGAGACGGACAGACGCACATATGGATGGATGGAGACGGACTGAGAGATGGATGGGGGTAGGACGGACAGAGGGAGGGATGTGGACGACGGAATAAGGAGGCAGACTGACGGACCGGGGGACTAGCACAGGCGGACTGGCTGACGGAAAGAGACAGGCGGACTGGCTGACGGAGACGCAGATGCAGGCAGGGAGACGGGCAGAGGCAGACAAAGGCAGGGGCAGACAAGCAGATGGGGACTGAGGCTGGGGCAGGGAGGCAGACACAGAGACCCAGGGAGGCAGACACGCAGGCGGACGGACTGACCCACAGACAGACTTGCTTACTGAAAGATGGAGGCAGACCGACAGAGGAAGGGAGGCAGGCAGATACAGACAGATCTGTTTACTGAATGAGTGAGGCAGGCAGGCAGGCAGGCAGACGGACTGAAAGTGGGAGGCAGACAGGCAGCCAGACGGACTGAAAGTGGGAGGCAGACAGGCAGCCAGACGGACTGAAAGTGGGAGGCAGACAGGCAGCCAGACGGACTGAAAGTGGGAGGCAGACAGGCAGCCAGACGGACTGAAAGTGGGAGGCAGACAGGCAGCCAGACAGACTGAAAGAGGGAGGCAGACAGGCAGACCAACTGAAAGAGGGAGGCAGAAAAACAGGCCGACTGAAGGATGGATGGATGGATGGATGGATGGATGGATGGATGGATGGAGGCAGGCAGGCAGATCCACAGACTTGCTTACTGAAAGAGGTAGGCAGGCAGGCAAACAGATGGGCGTACTGAAAGCAGGAGGCAGGCGGACAGACCGACCGAAAGAGGCAGTCAAAGAGGGAGGCAGACCTACAATCCACTAGACCACCAAGGGATATTCTCCAAACTTACTTACCTTTCCTGTGGAACGGACTGCAAAACACAAACTTGGACATTGAATATCCTACGCCGCTATGACCATTACAAGCCAAACCTGTGCAGTAAATGTTGACGGGGCCTAGCTCCCTTTTTGAAGACTTCACATGCACATCTTGGGGGGGAAATAACGGGTTTGAATTGGCCAGGGAAGCTGTCCAATCACTACAGTGGGAGGGGAAAATGTAAGCGTGGCACTGGAAGGGTGGGTTATTTGAGTTAGCAGTGGAGGTGGGGGAAGACCAAGAGACCAGCAAAAGGGAGAGGAAGGAGTGGCAGCTTGTTGACTGTTTGAGAAAGTGAAAGTGTTTCTTCAGTGTGACTGCGTGTTTGTGTGGCAAATGAGTAGCGAGTAGTGTAAGGAGTGAATGTTAGTAGCAATGGTGAATTGGTGTGAGAGGAGGAATAACATAAAAGGGTGGAGATGAGACAAAGGAGTGAATCATCAGCCGGACAGTTGATTTGCGGTAGGAGTAAGAGGGGTAGGTAGAAAGAGTAGGAAGGCAGTGGTAAGCATGGCTGTGAGTGAATTTAGCCAGATCGAACAAAGTGGAAGGCATTATCCCCAATTGCATATTAAAACACTAACAACCGGTTAGAGCATGGATAGTTGGAAAGTCCCTGATGGAATTTCGATAGCTGGCATCTTAAGGAGACACTTCTAGCTAAGGACAGACATTAGAGAATATGGTTTACTGTTCAGCAGCACTAACCAAAGTTACGGATGCCTGGGTTAGGGAGGAATCCCTCGGGATGTGAGTGAGTGAGACAGCCATAGGGCCCACACAAATTAAAACCCTTGCACAGTGCTTGAGACTGGGTATTTTCTGTGCCCTTTGCCAGCGTCAACGATATCGGACTGCTGTCTGTTTGGCCCTTAGCAAGGTGAGATGTCACTCGTTGCGTTTTTTGTTCTGATGTTCCAGATGTAGTTCATTTGCAGTTTGGGGAAGAATTAAACAATGAGGGATTCTGGCTTAACACTTGCCCTTCCTAGACTATTACTAGGGGTAACTAACCCCTTGCTGCTAAGTCACATGGTTGGCAGTCTGCTAAAATACCTAGAATCCCTAAAATAGAAATTCTGGCTTAACAGTGAAGATCAGGTTTTTGGTAGGCATGGAAATGTTGTATCATGCTCTCCTGGTTCCTGGGCACAGCGACATGTCTTATATACAACCTCAGGCCTATCTGATGGTAGCAATCTGCTCTAATAACCCTCATAAGAAGGTTGTTCACCTGCTCCAACAGGGGAATTGAGCCAAACAGAATAAAGGGGAGGAAAGAGAGGGAGACGAAAGGTGGAAGCTCTATGCCAGTGCTGACCAAAACCAGCGATCCCGAGAAAGTGACTAGGGCTATCCCGCCCCACAGTTGAATGGATCTGACCCGTACCATCTTTGCCTGGAGTCAGCAATCTGTGTGGAGGAAATGCTGATGAAGTAGCTCTCGGTGGAGGACACGACTTGTTTTCTCCCGTGGGCACTGGGTGAGGATCAGGGTTTCTGGAGTTACTTTCCTGCTAGCTGTGAAGGCATCATAAAGAAAGGCACAGACAACAGACTTAAAATTCAAGCAAAGTTCTGAGCTTCTTCCAGCTCGCAGCTTTCTTTAATCTCCCCCTTCCATACGCATATGAAAGCTATTGTTAGGCAAGAATTGGAGCAGTACCCTTTGGGTGCACTACAGCAACCATGACCTCATGGCAATAGGGACCCAACCTTTGGGATAAGTCTGAACTACACAGGTTGGTAGTGTGGCTGAGCAGCCAGGCTTATCTCAAGAGGGGTCAATGTGAGCAGTATGGGAGTTACACAGAGATTCAGTGACAAGTATCCAAATAAACACTTACTTGCACTCAAGGGTTCTTGATTAAACAATTATTAATTTAAGTCATTTTAAATAAGCCTTCTTCAGAAGGGGCAATCTAATAGTAACACACAAATACACTCCAAAATACACTTAGTTTCTCTAAATCAGCAAGTACGCATTGGGGATGGCACAGAGACACTCCCTACACCCTCATCTGACTTAAATAGTTAGGGCACTGTGGACATTAATGTATCACTGGTACATTTAGAGCAATACTGAAGTTGGTGTCAAAGAAAAGGGTTTAAGAATAAAACAAGAGATAACTCAAATATTCTGAAGCAGGTAAGTACTTTTGAACCCCCCAATGCAAAGTAAATTAACCCTTTCCTGGAGGAAAGGTAAACCACAAAGTCAGAGGGAAGAAGAGTCTTTCAGGGAGCCTAGCCAGCCAATGTTGAGTTAGCAAAAGTCTAGGTGAGCTGAAACACTTCTTGTAGGTAAGTAAAAGTCTTGCACAATGTTTTAGAAGTCTTTGTAGAAAAAGTAGTATCAAAGTAGGGTCACAGGCTGGGAGGCTTGTGAGGTAGAAGATGCAAGACACTCTACAGAAGCAACCAAGACAAGTCTCAACTGAGATCAAGTAAGGCTACCACAATGAGAGATAAGTTATCTTAGACTGTACAGTACCTTTGGTCAAAAGAAATGGTTCCAGCTGGCTTCTGTTCCTGTGTGATTCTCCAGATCCTTTTGTTCCTGTGCCTCAGTCGTGGGGACAAGTGGGAGGACTTCTGGGGACTCCTGCAACACAACGGGACGGTCAGCGGCAGAAAAGGACCAACTTCTATTCAGAGGCACTTCGCGGTTTCAGCCTCTCGCGTCTCAGCAAATAGCACCACTGCGTTCTCACGGATACCTTTCTGGATGTTCCTCGCGTCTGGGGTCCAGCACTCTGAGATGGCTCAGTCCTGCTCACTGGGAGTCCGGGGATCTTCCAGCAGCTCGGGTCCATCTTAAAAGTGATGCACACCGTTTGGTGTTCCTCTCCCTGGTACTCGGGTTCCAGCAGCAGTGGAAGTACAGCCAGCTCCGAGAGGATGTCCAGACAGGCTTACTTTGGCGTTGATTGGTCCTACCAAATCAAGGGGAGAAGTCGTCCTTGCAGGGCTTATCTAGTCGAGGCAAATTCGGAGCTTCAGTACAGCTGCAGGGCTTCACCGGGCAAACCAACGGTCCAGGAGTTGCAGCAGGCGTCTCTTCCAAGTTCTTCGGATTCCTTCGTCCAGTGGTCGACTCTGCCTTCCAAGTCAAAACGCCTTGCCTTTTTATGCAGGTTTCTCCCATTCATTCCACCCCAGCTGTCAAACAGCAGGGTGGCTGTCCTTGCCAGACAGTCAGCCAGCCAATCACCTTTGTGTGCATTCCTGTAACCAAGGGGATTAAGCACAGGGATTTTCGGGCACCTCCCTCACTTCCTACCCCTGCCAGGCATACTGTAGCCAGAGGCGGGCTACACTCGTGAATCCCGCCAAAGACAAAACAAACAAAGGTACGAAACCTGGTTTGGCGTGCAGAGTAAATCTCAAGAAGGACCTTTCAAGCAAGAAATGGCAAAAAAGGAAGACCGGGCTATTTTGACAGAATGGGGCCCTATGGGTGCTTTACTGCAGCTGTGAATGCAGCACACGGTAAAAACACATAATGGTAGTAAAAAGAAAACCACTGCCACCAGCCATTAAAATGTAGGAAGTGTAACATAAAATTCTCCAGCATGGGGTCTGGCATGGATTCAAATGCTCATGAATATTCCCCGTCGTCAGGCTGGGAATCCTCGGTAAAGAAAAAATCAGTATCCGTTTCGTTTCTGATCTGCCTTTCTTAGTAGTAACCAATCACTGATCTCTGGGTCATACTGCCGCCAGCCAATGACTGCCCTCTCCCTAAGCCCCGCCTCTGGCAGCCATCATCAGATTTTTAACGCACGCTCAAGTGTTGGGAGTCCTTGTGCTTTAGCTCATGAGTTTTTGCTGCGTTTTCACGCTTTCTCAGGAGATTTTCTCATTTTTCGGTTTAATCGAGCCTCAAGCTCTACCGTTTCTACTTTGGATAACGGGGACCCGTTTTGGAATTTTTCTACGCCCCTGAAGGGTGAAGTTCTCGTCAAGTTTATGCTTCTTGGAGGATTCCGGAAGATCTGCGGCCTACCTCAACGGACATGGCCCAGGACAAGGGAAGCTCGACGCCCGGATCCAAGCTGTTCAGGTGCTGCCCTGGATGTGGATTACAAAACGTTTTCAAGGAGGACGAGCATTCGCGATGTCTCTACTGCCTTCATGAGGACAAGACGCAAGTGGAGAAGGACTGTGCATTCTGCAAGAACCTTTCGGAACGGACCAAACAAGATCGTCGTTACCGCCTCGCCGCCTGGGTGGAGAAGGGCACAGCAGGTGAGAAGGTGAAGAAAAAGGTCTGAGCGGGCTTCTAAGTCCTGTGAGGGCGCCCCGGCGATGGGGGCCCAACAGAAGGCCAAGCAGCGTTAATCCGCGGGCACGGGAGCGCCCAAAGGTCGGGCTCTTCCGCTGCCAGGCAGGGCGCGACTTCCCCGGCACATTCAACCACGAGCCAGCGCTCTGGTTCGGGGAAGAGGAAGTCCGAGAACCCGTCTAAGCTGCTGGAGCGGCCCTGGTCGATCTCGAAGGGACCCGAAGCGGAGTGAGGCGCTGACCCTCCGCCCCAAGGCGAAGGCCCAGGACGCATCTAAGGTGGTGAGGGCTTTGATCCAGCCGGCAAAGGCCTCTATCGAAGTGGTCGCTGCGACCCTGGCGAAGCCGGCTGAGACTACGCCAGTGGAAACTGCCTCTGAGCCCAGAGTATCCCTGCCACCGCAGAGGGAATCCTCTTTCCAGCCCATCGTTAAGACCCCCGTGAAGTCCCCGGCGGAAAAAGAGGGGCGGGGGCGGTGGTCATTACAGACTCGGAATCAGCCTCTGAGGAGGATCTGGTGGAAACCGGAAAGGGCCTCAACGAGAGGTTCATAGGCCTCAACGAGAGGTTCATAGGCCTCAACGAGAAGTTCGAGAAGGTTCGATCACAGGGGACGGTCCCCGCTGATGTGATCGAAGATAGCGATGATGGCGACAAAGAGGGCCCAGTGGAGCGGCCATTCCGTCCGTCGCAGCCATTACCCGAGCCCCAGGATAGCTCGGCGGCCATTTTGTTGGCGATCCAATCCTTATGTACTGAGATAAGGACGAGATTACCACGGACCCCGACGGAGGATCCAGAACCAGGCCCGTCGGGAAGCCCTCCGAACAAGCAGAGGAGAGTCCACCCCGCTCCTCCCTTCGTGCCCGCGAGGCCTGTGGACCCCTCATCCCCCTCGCCGGACCCTAGAGAGGATACGGCGACGGATACAGCGACAGGAACAGACGACGACGGTGGCGATGACACAACAGACATCCCGTCACCACCCCCCCTCGGGCTTCTCCACCCGACGAAATTGGCTCCTTTCACGCCATGATAACCAGGGCATCCGTGCTCTTCCATCTCTGCCCTGAAGAACAGAAAAAGGAAGGGTTTCTTTACCAACGACGAGAGGCCAAGAGGAAGACGGTCCTCGCGGTGCCGTTGCTCGACAACTTCTGGGACGAGGGGCTTGCTATCCTGAAGAACCATTCCACGACACCCGCCAAGAGGGACAGGGATGAGAAGAAGCACCAAGTCCCTGATGCCGCCCCCTTGTGCCTCAGGGCCAAGCCCACGCCGGACTCTGTCGTCTCGGCAGCGGCCAAGAAGAAAGCAGCGGGTGCGGCGGCTTCCACTTCCCCGCCGGACAGCGAGGGCAAGAAGTTGGACTCTATGGGACAACGAGTCATCTCGGCGGCGATGACGATTAAGGCGGCCAATGCCTTAGCGATCGTGGGCCGCTACCACAGGGAGCTTTGGTTCAAGATAGCTCCCCTGCTAGACTTCCTACCGGATGACAAGAGGGCGGAGGCCCTACAAATTCTGCAGGAAGGTGAGGTGGCGTTGGATCACGCCATAACGGTGGCAACGGACATTGCCGATACTGGATTCTGCGAACTGGGCAACAGGGTTTGCCTCTGACGACGAGGATGGCTCAAGACGACAGACTTTCGCCAGGACGTCCAGAACAGAGTGTTGGATATGCCGTTCGACGGCAACAACCTTTTTGGGAAGACAGTGGACGAGTCGCTCCAGGCCATCAAGACCGACTCGGAGACGGCCCGGGCCCTAGGGGTACTTCAACAACGACGGCCCTTTCGGAGCTCCGGAGGCAGACAGGGTGCCTCCAAGGGATCCAACGGTGGCTCTTCTACTTACCTCCAGGCGGCCTGCTCCTCGTCCCAGGAGGCCTGCAGAGGTCATGGCAAGCAAGGGGGATCCCGCCGTCGTCAGAGGCCAAGGCGGCAAGGCCTCCTCCAAGCAAGACTGACCCGGCTGTGGCATCGGGCCCCCACCGAAGCACCCCGGTGGGAGGCCGGCTGACGAAGTTAGTTAGCGTGTGGGAGTCCATCGACACCAATCGTTGGGTGCTGGACACCCTGGCCAACGGGCACTCGCTGGAATTCCAAAAGAAGTGTCCTCGCATTCCTCAGGTGGCCAGGAAGGAGAATCGCCTCCCTCAACTGCTGTTGGAGGTAAGGGCGATGCTCAAGAAAGGTGCCATCGAGCTCGTCCCCAGGAGGCTCCGGGGCTCCGGAGTGTACTCAAGGTACTTCCTCGTCAGAAAGGAGACAGGCAGTTGGCGCCCCATCCTGGACCTGCATCGGTTAAACAAATACATCAAGGCGCAGAAATTCAGGCTGGTCACCCTCCAGCACGTGCTGGGACAGCTGGAGGAGGGTGACTTCATATCGTCGTTGGACCTGGAGGATGCTTACTTCCACATCCCCATTCTAAAAGGACACAAAGTGAGGTTCGTGGTTCAGGGACGCCACTACCAATTCAGAGCCCTGCCGTTCGGATTAAAGTCGGCACCCAGGGTATTCACCAAGTGCCTGGCACCAGTGGCGGCGCGGCTGCGCCTGCAGAGGATCCACGTCTACCCGTACCTGGACGACTGGCAAGGACAAGAGAACTCGCCGTCGAACACACAGCGAGGACGGTCCGGCTGCTCACGGAACTGGGATTCGCCATCAACTACCCCAAATCCCACCTGGTTTCTGTCGCAAGTAGCACTGTTTCTGGGAGCGAAGCTCGATACAGTGGGGCAATTGGCCTCCTCGTCGGAGGAGAGGACGAAGGCCATTCTGGGCTAGGTGCGACGCCTTCTAGCCACGGACGTGGCCAGGGTGAGGTCCATCAAGTCCCTCCTCGGGATGATGTCCTCATGCATCTATCTTGTACCCCTTTGCAGACTTCGGATGCGTCCGCTACAGGAGTTCCTCGACGCTCGCTGGTTTCAGGCGACGGGCTGCTTCGAAGACAGGATCCCTCTCGACGAGGAGTTCTGTCGGGCGATCCTATGGTGGGGTACCCGTGCGCACCTCACTACAGGCATGGACTTTCAGACCCCGGCGTTTCAGGAGACGGTGACTACGGACGCCTCTCTGGAGGGTTGGGGGGCCCACACCGGAGATCTCCACGCAAGAGGCCTTTGGCTCCCGGAGGAGAGGTCCCTCCACATCAACATTCTGGAGCTCCGATCAGTGTTCTGGGCGCTCAAGTCGTTCCTTCCGTCCCTCAAGGACAAAGTGGTGAGGATCTTCACCGACAACACCACCACGATGTTCTACATACGGAAGCAGGGAGGCACCAGATCTCCCAGCCCTATCCAAGGAGGCCCAGGATCTGTGGCACTGGGCCGTCGCCCAGGTGATGTTTCTGGTTCCCTTCCACTTGGCAGGAATAAAAAAACACCTCCGCCGACTCACTCAGCAGGGAGCTGCGCTCGTGCCACGAGTGGGAACTACGTCCGGACCAGGTGGATCGGCTCTTTCGACGATGGGGCAAACCCTGGATCGACCTTTTCACGATGGCGACGAACTCCAAGTGCCAGAGGTTGACCAGCAGGTTCCCGCAGCCGAGGAGCATGGGCGATGCTTTCCCGTTCCCTTGGGATGGCCTGTTTCTATACGCGTTACCTCCGTTACCGTTGCTGCTCCGCCTCATCAACCAACTCAAGAAGTCCAGGTGCAGAATGATCCTCGTCGCACCGGCGTGGCCGAGGCAGATCTGGTTCCCGGACCTTCTGGACTTGTCAACGTTCCCACCAGTCAAGCTGCCGGCGGACGCAGATCTTCTCTCCAGAGAAGGAGGCGCCATTCTTCATCACGACCCAGAGTCGCTGAACTTGCAGGCCTGGTTCCTGCAGCACGAGTTTGAAGGGTACGATATCCCGGCTGACTGCAGAGTGGTTCTTGCAAAAGCCAGGGCGTCCTCAACTCTGAAGTTTTACGGTCATAAGTGGAAGAGGTTCTCTGTCTGGTGCCGTGCACAGAAGATTAACCCTCTGTGGATTACGCCTCCATCAAAATATATCTGGCTGCCATCTCCCGATATACCAGGACTACGGGACGGGCGTCCTTGTGGTCTCATCGCCTGGTGAAGGAATTTATGAGCTTAATGTGGTGCTGATCAGGCTCACGGGGGCCCCATTCAAGCCTATGCATTCGGCGCCTTTGAAGTTCCTGTCATGGAAGACAGCGTTCCTCGTGGCCATCACCTCCGCACGACGAGTGGGAGAGATCCAGGCCCTATCTTGCAAGCCTCCATACTTGACTTTTCATGACACGAGGGTGGTGCTGAGGACGCACCCCTCCTTCATGCCCAAGGTGCCGTCGGACTTCCACCACAACGAGCCCTTCGTGTTACCAGTTTTCTTCCCGTCGCCTTTGACGCCGGCCGAGAGGACTTTGCACTCAATGGATGTAGCTAGAGCGCTGAAGTTCTACGTGGACCGCACGAAGAGTTTTCGGAAGACGTCACAACTGTTTGTGAACTTTGGGTCTGTGAATCAAGGGAAGGCTTTCTCGAAGACTTCCATTTCCAGATGGCTCTCCGGCTGCATCATGCACTGTCACCGGTTGGCAGACCGACCGCTGCCCGGCCGTCCGAGAGCCCATTCGACCAGAGCTACCACGGCGTTCCTGTCTGGTGTGCCCCTGCTGGACATCTGCTGGGCTGCTACGTGGAGGTCGACGCACACTTTCACAAGATTCTACTGCGTCGATGGGGACTCCAGGGAGGAGTCCAGGGTCAGCCAAGCAGTGCTGCGCAACCTGTTCGCCTAAGGTGAGCCTGGTGAGGAGGTAAGAATTGCTTAATGTTGAGTTTTGGATGTAATGCTTAATGTTGAGCCTTTGCCACCTCCCGTGGTTGTGCATGTGTATACTGCTATGTATTCTTTTATTCATGAGCATGTGAATCCATGCCAGACCCCATTGCTGGAGAAGGAACAAGTTACTTACCTGTAACTGTTCTCCAGCATGGGTCTGGCATGGATTCACATGCGAACCCTCCCGCCTACCTCTCTGCGGCTCTTCACTTGGTCATACTGCCACTTTGCGTGCTACCAAATCTGAGGATGGCTGCCAGAGGCGGGGCTTAGGGAGAGGGCTGTCATTGGCTGGGGGTAGTATGACCCAGAGATCAGTGATTGGTTATTACTAAGAAAGACCGATCAGAAACAAAACTGATACTGATTTTTTCTTTACCGAGGATTCCCAGCCTGACGGCGGGGAATATTCATGAGCATGTGAATCCATGCCAGACCCATGCTGGAGAACAACAGTTACAGGTAAGTAACTTGTTCCATGAGAAACTAGACAAAGGGGATCCTAAGTCACCCCTCCTGCACCCTATTGTAAGATAGTGTGTGCTGGGTCTATAAAGTTACAATTGTAAGTAGTCAATTTCACTTTACTGCTCTTGGAAACAGTAGTTTATCCAAGAGAAGGTATTTAAACCTTTGGGAAATCTAAGAGACTTCCCTGTGCTACTGTACTGAAGGTGCTGTGTGTCACAATGCAAAGATGATGCCTATGGAGTTTGTCAGACTCCCAAACCAAAAAGAAACAGTGTTAAATCACAGAAAATTAAATGAGAGAGTGGGAAAAAGGTCTCACTCTCTCCAGGTTAAAAATTAAAAAGTACTAGAGTCCAGAAAACGTGCTGGGGGGGTCTCTAAGGTAGAGAGGAATTAGCACATTTCTGAGAATTCTCCCTAACAGCTATCCACAAGTATATGAAAGTTCCAGCCCGAAAAAATGTTGTTTACCTTCTCTAGTTCAGGGGGTTGTATACTAATTTACCTTTTCACAATTGAACTCGGGAGAATTGACGTCGGGAGAATTTACCTAATTTAGGACATATATGCGGGGGGGACCCCCGCAACCCTCCACCCAATCCAAAAACCCCTGCAACCCCCCACGAATCCCCTTATATTATTTATAATCCAGAAGCAACCCAATACATATATAAAATAACTAAAATAATATAAAGGTCAATTGTAAAAGGTCAATTTGGGTAATACCTTTCAGGGTGATGTAGTTCAGAAACAATTCTTTGGGTACCCTTACCCATGCTTTAAGTTGATATGATATGGCATTTATAATGCGCCTATACACAAGTGTTTCAAGGCACAACGAGGCAAGGGAGGGGAAAACAGTGGAAGACAGACAACGATCCTACTAGGCCAGGTGTCATTCAGATCGTGCAAGTGCGAGGGTAGGGTGCAAGGGGAAGGGAAAGGGGAAAGTGCAGTACATGGGAAAGAAGAATAAATAAGATATATAAAACAGCCTGATGGTGACAAGTGCAAGTTAACAGCAGACCTAAGTGCTGGTAAGGGGACTGAAGGGATTTCAGTCCCCAAGTGCTGGGGGTTGCCAGGGAGGCAGTGCAGGTGAGCAAAAGGCGGGACCTGGCCCCAAGATCAGAAAGGGTGGCCAGGTAATCGGTGCAGAATCGGCAGGGAATTTCAGCAGGGGAGAGAGGCAGAGAAATCGGAAGCAAAGAGGAAGGTTTTGAGGGGTTTCCGGAACCGGAGATGGTTCTCCTAGAGTTTCAGGGAGGCAGGAAGGCTGTTCCAGAGGGAGGGCCCAGCCGAGGAGAGAGATTGACCACCAACTCGTTGCTTGGAGAAGCGGCTAACCCTGAGGGAGTTGGAGGCAGATGAGCGAAGAGCCCGAGAAGGAAGGTATTTAGGAAGAAAGAGTTGAAGGTAATGAGGTCATAGGCCCCAGAAGGCCTTGTGGATAATGCAGAGGGTTTTAAACTTAATCCTTGCAGCCACTGGGAGCCAGTGCAGAGATTTCAGTCCTGGAGAGATACGATCCCTGGTCTTGAGGCCAAGGACAAGTCTCGCAGTCCTGTTTTGGCTAAGTTGTAGAGGGCGGAGAGTAGAGGCAGGCAGATTTAGATAGAGGCTGTTGCAATAGTCCAGCTTAGAGAGAACCACGGCTCTGGAGACGGTGAGCTTCTGGGGGAAGGAGAGGAAGAATACCTCTGAGGAGGTGCAGCTGGTAGTGTGACTTCTTAGAGACGTCAGAGATGTGAGGAGAGAAGGAGAATGTGGAGTCGAAGATGACCCCGAGGTTTTTAGCCTTGCAGGTGGGAGCAGGAAGAGGGCCAAGAGAGGCCGGCCAGAGAGCTAAAGGGAAGGAGGGGAGAGGGTGTGCCAATGAGTAGAATCTCGTCCTTACTGGCATTAAGGCAGAGGTCGTTGGCGGCACACCACTCCTGGATAGCAGACAGACAGTCAGAGATGAGGGAAGGAGAGGAGGAGGCCGAGGGTAGCCTGAAAATGAGCTCGGAATCATTCGCACAATCCAACCAAAAAGGGTCTCGGGGCTTCGCACACAAGAGAAAAATTGTAATCTCTCAAGCCTCAGGATTCCCTTCCCCAAGACTTAATTTGCTTCAGTCCTTTCAAAAGTGTTGCAGTGGTTTTATTGGGCTTGCTTCTTGCTGTCCTTTTAGCTTTCATCATTCAGGCTCTCCGGTTGTCTGACCACACAGTCCACCCATCGCAGGTAGCGCAACCAAGATCCCTGGGTTCCTTAACCCACACGCAGATTTCTTGGCACTGGCTCCTGTGCACCAAGTCACCTTCACTTGACTCCTTTTGTTGGCCTCTTGGCTCTAGGGTGAACTCTTATATTCTTCTGGCTTCTCCTTGGTTGGTTGTCTCGTGGCTCTGCGACCATGTGTCACATACCCCTTGTCAAGTTGTAGCTTTGCCACACTGCACTCAGACATTGTAGTTAATTGTTTGGGCTTCCTTCGGCCTTTAATATATTGAACTTTTAGGTTAAATGTGACTCGTTGTGCAACATAGATTCATTATGGTTGAATTTCAGTTCAGAGTTCAAAAGTAGTTTTATGTTGTTGAAATATGCTGGTTTGAACTGCACACTTTGCTTTAAAGCCAAACTATCATTGAGTTTGATATTCAATATGTTTGTTCGCCCCAATAGTAAAGTTTACATATAGTTTGGTATTCAATATGTGCTCAGTTGTCATGGACGTCCATTTGCCGCTTCCCAACACTGGAGCGTCCCTCCGATACTCACCAGTGTCCTTTGGGTTCGTCTGATGCTTCCTGCGGCTTCCTTTAATCTCCTGAAGCCGGGCAACCCACCGGTGCGAGCTTCGCTCGCTATCCACACAGATTCTCAGTCACTCCGGCACCTCAGATGCTTGTACTCAGATGCAGCTCACGTCCTCTGGGTTATGTGCTTTCCAGCAGCTCCTGCTGCTTGTGCAGAACTTTGAAGGCTCTCAGGCTCGGGGAAATTACAAAGCCCATATACCTCTGGTCCCACAAGTCCTCTGGGTCTTTTGCCAGCATCTTGGTTCTGCCTCCTAGACCACCACAGCTGCTTCCTCTCATGGGTTTTTTGCTGCTCCTCCGCACTCGGGTCTCCCTGCTCTCCCGCATGCTGTCTTCCTGCGCTCAACACCTTCTCTTGATACAGCTGCAGCCCCTTGATAACCTGAATTGCCCTGCCTGACCATAATTAGAGGGACATGCCTGATCCTCACAGCTCCTTACAGGCATCTTCTTCGTTCCACTACCAAGTGGTGAAAAGAGGTAATCTTCATCGCTCTGTTGCCTCTTCATCTCAGTACTGTCAGGTGTTGTATGTGGGGAAAATGGGGGAAACTGGTCTTATGGGATATTTCCCATAAATGTCAGGGAAGGGTTAGGTTGACTGTCACAAGAGAAAGGGGATACCATGTCTCGCTCATGGGTACCCCACCCCCAATCCTCAAGGACCCTCCACCCAGATGATCCTACCTTGCTTTTCCATCCCCACGGTCAGGGTCCAAGAGCGATGGCATTTCCCTGGCCATCTACACAAAGGATCCAAGGGGAGTAGGAGTGAGAATACCCTCAGGTTTCTCAAATAGCATCAAAACCCACTGAAGGACCTCTGCCTCAAGTCATAACATAAAACGGTTGGGGAAAAGGTTTGAAGTCAGATTTGGTAAAGACCACCAGATACTTGGTGGTCTGAGGAATGTTTTTTAGTTGTTACTCATCAGTCTCAGCATGACACAGTTCAGACAGTCCGATTAAGTGAAGTATTTCTTTTGTAAACATTATAATCCTATTTATCTTGAGGCCGAAAAAAGAAAGTTGTCGACCGCCCCAGTAAGAGGTGTGAGACTAGTCTCTGGGTCTTTAAAATACAGCAATTCATCATCTGCATATAATTACCCTCTGGTCTCCGAGAGGGAGCCCCCTATCTATATGGGTGTTTAAGTTTTACTAAAGTCCACCTGTGGTATGACTGTAGAAGACTCACACTTGGGGCACAGGGCTTCAACTCTTAGTATAGGCCCGAACTACACAATGTTTATCTTAGCTTTAGTTGAGTACAAAAGACTGTTAGGGAGAATTCTCTGTAAGGCTAATTTCCCAAACCTAGTGAGTCCCCCAGCAGCTTTGCTGGATTTTTGGGGTTTATTTTTTTCTCTCCTGCTAAGAGTGAGATTCTTTTGCTCCCACTCTTAGACATGATTTGAGGTGTTCCTTTCACTTTCCATGTGTTTTATGGGCTATGGGGTCTTTTATTCCATAGGGTCTCATGTGTTTTTTACACAGCACCCTCCGTGCCGTAACCCAGGGGTGTCGTAGCGACCCCCCAACATAGACTCCATACCCTGGGACTGACTACTGTCTCCCAGGGCCTGTAAAGTCACCATTGGCTTTGCTAGTCCCAAATTATGAACAGAAACCAGTACAAACCATCATATTGTGGATGTACTGGTTGGGGCAATTTGATTGCCCCGGGGTCTGTTGTTCGAGGGGGCACGTCTCCGTCCCCCCTGATCGACTTTTGGTTGGTGGCAGTGGATACTACTTTTTATATTCGACCGCGAATATATCTCTATGGGATTTTCCCATTGTTCGAGGCTACCAACTTTAATTATTTAATTCTTATAGCCTCGAACATACCGCCGGTTTATTTAATATTAATTCACCGGTTGGTATTTTGTGCCAGAACTCTATTCTAAAATGGCTTTTGTGTTCTCTTCTGCGACTCCAACCCAAGTCGAGCTCTTTGTTCCACTTTTTGGCGGGCTTCTCCACAGAAGCCTCCAAAAGTGGTGCCACTCTGTCTGGGTACCACAGGGGGCGTGGGAGGGGGTTTAGACACCCTGGACTGAGTTACCTTGGTAACTCAAGTCGCACTCTTGTGTGATTGGCCCAAGTGGCTCACCACACTTAGCATGTTTGATTGACAGCTAGGCTGAGTGAATGGGGGTGTGCTGCATAAAAGCAGGGCTTTGGGGACTGGAACTTCAGAAGTCGCCACACGACCTAAGAATCCGAGGAGGGAGAAGCTGAGCCGACCTGCAACGACGACACCACCGGTGGAGCCCTGCTGAACCATCTCACCACTTTACCTGACGACAGAGGAGATCTCCAGTCCGGAGAGTCTTCTTCCTTTGACTGGTGGGGATAACCAGTTTTGCCTTCTTTTCACCTTCTGGAGCATCTCGTGGCCGCCTTGCCCGTGCCAAGCACCCCGGCTACCGGAATACCACGGTTTACCACTACCGCGAAGTGAAGGGTAGTACGTTTTAACCGGAGGACTACGCGGCTGGTTTCTTCCCTGGCAGTGCAACAACCTTAATCTTTCCTCCACGGCGAGACCTCTTCTTCCTCTGGACGAAACACTGACTTGCACCTGCTGCCAGGAACAACTGCCCCCGCTGGAGCTCCCTTCCCACTTAAGGTACTGTGTCCCGCCTGGCTTCCCTTGCGACAGATCGTTCGGGGTGACAGTAAAGCCTCGACTTTCTAACCTGGGCTAGCCTGGGACAACCTAGCTAACTTTTCCTGACTTGAATTTCATCCTTTTTGTGCGAACTACCTACAAGACTCGTTGGGCATAACCCCACTATGTGAACCTGGACCCCTTCTGCTTGCTCTCTCCAAGAGTGGGCCTGGCAATTGACTTCCTTGCTCTCCAGTAGAACTCTGCCTATCCTGCCTTACTGTGGTTCTTTGAGAAAGTATTGAAACTTGTGTGCTTCTTTAACTCTGCCTTTTTCCCTCCCTTTCTTTACAACTTATTAGAGTGTCATCTTATGTTGAGCGCTCACCTCTGTCTGAAAATAAGTGGTGTTTCTCACTAAGATTTGTCTAATAAGTGAATAGGGTTGTATATATATATATATGATAGTGACTGTGTGTTGAATTTACTTACCTCGTTTTTGCTCGTGTAAACTACAAGTGTGTTTTTAAATAAATAATTATATACTTTTACACCAACGCTCTGGTCAGTGTTTGTTTGTACTACTGTATCTCTGTACCTATTGTGTATACTCTGCATACTGCCTAACTCTTCTTGAGGGAAGTCTGACTGCTCAGCCACAGCTACCAAGTGAATCTGTGTGGTACAGACTGCTACCAAGTGGGTTTACTGCCAAACACCTGTAGTCTTAAATCTTTTGCAGTGGTCCCTAAGGGAACTGCACAGGTTTCTGCCTAACAAAGACCTTTGAGCACACCTATAGTTATGAAGAATTCTCATTTCTGTGCTAATTCCCTTCAACCTTAGAGACCCCCACCTCTTTTGCTGGACTTTAGAACTTTTTCTTTTTAACCCTGGAGTGAGTGAGACCTTTTTCTCACTCATGTGTTTTGACCTGATTTGGATCGTTTCCTCTGTTTTTGGAGTCTGACCAACTCCATAGGCATCTACTTTCTGAATGGTAACACACAGCATACCAGTTAAAGAATGTAACTGGTTTTAATATGTTGGACTTACGCCCAGTATGTTTAAGGTTTATACTATATTAACCAATAAAACATTAATTAAAAAAAAAACCTTTTCTTGTGTGAACTACTGTTCCCAAGAATAGTAAAGTGAAATTGACTTTACTTAGCTTTCTCTTTGTAGGTCCACCACACACCATTTTATGTGCATTGCTGGGGTAGGGGGGTGTACCTAGTAGCCCCTTATCCTACATTCTCATGTAACATTTTTAATGTTAGCCTCTACTTTAAATGGCTGGTGGCAGTGGTTTAATTTTCCTACCATTGTGCTCGTCTTCCGCAGGCTGAACCCTCAGCTGCAGTATCAAATGGCCCGTTCTTCTTTTTTCGACATTTTCTGTTTGAGAGGTCTTTTGGGGATTTTCTGTGTGTTAGCAGATTTGGGCCCTTTGTTCATTTTGCCTTTGGTGGGCTTCAGCCCTGAAGCCCGCCTCTGGCTCCAGTGTGTCTGGAAAGGAAGGATTTGAGAGAGGTTCCCGAAACTCCCCTGTCCTTTGTCTCTAGGCATGCCTGAATGCAACCGGTCCTGATTGGCAGGCTGTACTTTCAGGGCAAGCTACCCTGCTGTGTGATTGACAGCCTAGTCTGTGCATGAATGGGAGAAACCTGCTGAAAAGGCGAGGTGTTTGGGACTAGAGTCAAAGTCGACCACTTGGAGAAATACCGGACAAAGAAACCGTGAACGAAGCTTGCTGCGTCTGCCTGGACCTTTTGAATTGCCCGGTGAAGCCCTGCTGCTGTGCTTTCTATCTGTTTTTTATATTGCGCCACTCGCCCAAATGCCTTGGGGCGCTCACAAGACACAGACAAAAAAAACAAAAATTAACTTCAATGGATGGTATGTCCGTTTCCCGCAAGAGTCCTGTACTTATTAAACTACCCCTCTTTCAAACAGTATCGTTTTCAGTTGTTTTTTTAATTGAGTTGTGGTAGCACAGATCCTAAGATCTAAAGGGAGTGAGTTCCAAATGGTTGGTGCCCAGGCATTAAAGCCAGTGCCACCAATCCTTTTTTAGAATAACACGTGGTTGGTGTAACATCATGCTATTGTTTAAACGGAGGATCCGTCTGAAAGAAAATTTATTTCCTCGAAGAAACATATAGAGGGGCTTCACCCGAGAGAACACCAGAACGGAACCCTTAAATTGGATTCGCTGCTCAACTGGGAGCCAATGCAGCTTCCTACGAGATGCAGAAATGAATGGGAGAGAGCTGCAACTCCTTTTTCAATTCGACAGAGAAGCCCGGAAGGGACGACTTCTTCCCTTGGGTTAGTGGGACCAACTAACACAGAGACTAACTCCACTGGACCATCTTCCCCGACTAGCTGTACTACTTGCTGTTGCAAGAACTGAGTGCCAGGGGTCGAGAAATCTGTAATAGAGTGCAACGTCTGAAATCCTGCCAGAAGCTCTAGAAGTCTCCTAAGGACCCTCCAGAAGCAGGACAACCAGAGCTCGAGTCCCCTCACCAGAGTGCAGGACCTAAGGAGTGAAGGAAGCCCATCCGGTACCCGAGATCTGCGACAGTGCTGTTTACCAAGCGCTGAAACCGCAAAGTGCCACTGAACCGAAAAGAGTCTGTAGTTGCTGACGACCTCCAAATTGCTCCCGCAGGAGCCTTCGCAACATCCTCCCTCTTGTCCCCATGACTGAGGCTCAGGAACCCAGGGTCTGCATTGCTGCAATAGGACAGAATCCAGCTGGACCACTCTTATTCAACCCAGAGGTACTGTTTAGACCTGGGTTGAGACTTGCAGTGGTTTACCCTTGGAGTTGATTACAAATCTGCTTTTCACAGGCTTAAAAGCTTGTGACCCTACAAGTGATTTTTCAACAAACTCTCTTAACTTTGTGCAAGACCTTTTATCTAAGAAGTGCCTCAGCTCCATAGACTGTGCTCCAATTGACTTTGGCTGTCCTGGCTCCCTGCAGCCTCTTCTAGCCCACTAACTTTTGTTAGGGAGAATTCCCAGAAATGTGCTAATTTCCACCACCTTAGAGAACCCCAGCAACTCTGCTGGATTTTGAGGACTTGATTTTTTACCTGGAGAGAGAGGGGCCCTTTTTTCCCCACTCATGTATTTTAATGTGATTTCTGAGCTTTGTGTTTCTTTTGGTTATGGAGCCTGACAAACTCTATAGTGATCGTCTTTTACATTGTGTCACACAGCACCTTCAGTGCAGTGGCACAGGGAAATCTTTCAGATTTCCTAGGTTTAAATACCTTCTCTGGGATAAACTATTGTTTCCCAATGCAGTAAAGTGAAATTGACTTTACTTACAATTGTAACTTTCTAGACCCAGCACACATTATCTTACAATAGGGTGCTGGAGGGGTTACCTAGTATCCCCTTTGTCTAGCTTCTCATGTAACATTTTTGTTACCCTTTCCTCACTGAATGGCTGGTGGCAGTGGTTTTGTTTTAACTACTGTGTGTGCATTTACCGCGGGCTGCATTTGCAGCTGCAATAAAGCACCCAAGGGTGCCATTTTTGTCAAAATGTCCCTGGTCTTCTTTTTTTTTTTTTTTGCCATTTCTTTGTGGAAAGGTCCTTCTTGAAATTTACTCTGCGCACCAAACCAGGTTTGGTCCCATTGTTCGCTTTGCCTTTGGCGGTATTCACGAGTGAAGCCCGCCTCTGGCTCCAGGGTGTCTGGGGTAGGCAGGAAGTGAGACAGGTGCCCAACACTCCCTGTGCTTAGTATCCTAGGAGACCCAAATGCACTCTGTAGCGATTGGACGGTTGACTGACCGGCAAGAACAGCCACCCTGCTGGGTGACTGACAGCTAAGCGGGAATGAATGGGAGAGAACTGAATAAAAGGCGAGGCTTTTGGTTTGGAAGGCAGTCGACCACTGGACGAAGGAACCGAAGAAGAACTTGAAGAGGACGCCTGCTGCAACTCCTGGACCGTTGGTTTGCCCTGTGAAGCCCTGCTGCTGTGCTGAAACTCCAAATTCGTATCGACCGAGAAGCCCCTGCAAGGACGACTTCTCCCCGTGAGTTGGTGGGACCAATCAACTCCAAAGTAAGCCACCTGGACATCTTTCTCAGAGCTGTTTGTATTTCCACAGAGTTGCTGCTGGAAACCGGATAGCCCGGATGAGTAACAGCAGATTGTGTGCGTTGCTTTTAAGCTGGCATAGAGCTCCATGAAGATCCTCCGGACTCCCAGGAAGCAGGACTGTCCGAGCCTGATCCCCCCTCAACGGAGTGCGGTACCCAGAAGCAAGGAAAGTCCATCTCGACAGCCAGGAACCGCAGTGTTGCTATTTGCGGTAGATGTGAGGAGCTGAAACACTGAACAGCCACTGATTTGAAGATTGCCGGTTGCGAGAGGGGACCGTCCCATTGCAGTCTAGGTGTCCCCAGAAGTCTTCCCTCTTGTCCCCACGACTGAGGCCCAGGAACAGTGAGATCTGCAAAGCTGCACAAGAACAGAAGTCATCTGCTGCACTTTTTCTTCAATTCAAAGGTACTGTACAACGTCCGAGAGAACTTACCTCTTGCTGTAGAGTTGCTTGCATCTTCTACCACTCACAAGTCTAACAGCTTGTGACCCTACATTTGATGCTTCTTTTCTTCAAAGACTTCTAAAACATTT
This sequence comes from Ambystoma mexicanum, assembly GCF_040938575.1. NCBI lineage: Eukaryota > Metazoa > Chordata > Amphibia > Caudata > Ambystomatidae > Ambystoma > Ambystoma mexicanum. The sequence continues at coordinate 301,268,071 of NC_090941.1, forward strand.
TGCAAAGACTTTTCTACTTAACTACCAGAAGTGCTTCATCCTATATAAGACTTTTGCCCATTGACTTTGGCCTAGCCTGTTATACTGAATGAATTTTCTGTGGGGATCCAAAGGTATTTGCCTGCTTAAGAATATTTGTGGTCTCTTGTTGTGCTAATAACCTTTTCCTTTTACCAACTTATAACAGTATTCTAAATGCAAACAGTAAGATATTAATGTCCCCAGCACCCTAGCTATTGAAGTCACTTGAGAGTGTAGATTGTGTCTGTGGGCCATCCCAAAAGGGTCTGTACTGATTTAGGAACTAAGAGTGTACAGTATTGAAGTGTATTTGTGTGTTACTATTATATTGCTCCCTTCTGAAGAAGGCTTATTCTAACTGACTGATAAATACATGAATAATTGTTTATTCAAGAAACCTTGAGTGTAAGAGTTTATTTGAATACTTGTCACTGTGAATCTCTATCTAACTCCCCTACAGCTCACATTAATCCCTCTTGAGATAAGCCTGGCTGCTCAACACGCTACCAAGACCGTGTATTACAAGCTTATACCAAAGGTTGGGTTTCCTATAACTGTAGTCAGAGTTGTTTGTAGTGTTCCCAGAGGGTACTGCTTACAAACTTTGCCTAACAGCCCTTCCCTAGTCTATTGCATGAGTTCACTGAGATAGGGTTCAGTTGCTGCAAAAGTCAATGTTCCTGTGGAAGACTGTTCAAACTAGTAAGTAGTTAACTTTAAAGTTAGTTAGGGTCCAGGGACTTCAGAGAACGCACCCTAGAACGATTCCAGAAGTGGACCTGGGTAATGTGGATGGGTGGCCTCCCAATCACAGAAAACACCCCAAAGCTATACCTGAATCACAAAGGCTTAAGGTAAGTAAATACCTCAGCCAACACAGTACCAGCCCGAAAAAAGAGTTCAACAAGAAGACTTCAGGATCTACAGCCAAACACCTGGTCGATGAATTCCTTTATCATGAAGACTGAAGACAAGACACTGGAAGTGCTTTTGCATCAGGGATCAACAGGGAAGGCTCCAGGCAAGAGATTCTTTGTGGCTAGATGCGGCTCTGGTTTTTGCGCCAGAAGAAGACTGAATATCGCGGATTGGATTTGCGTTGGTAATCTTGTCCAACATTCTGTTGAATCACGTCTCTGGAGGTCCAGTAGGGTGCCGCCAAAGTTTGAGCTCGGTTCGAAAGACCATGCACCACACAATGGCTCGAGGTCCCAGGGTATTGGGGTATGGCAGCACAGTGGGATGGCTCAAAATGCAGTTTTTCTTGAGTCTGGTCGATCTAACCAGGCTGTGGGTCGTCGTATTGGGATTTCCCAGGTCGCTTGGAAGGAAGAGTAGCAGCAGGCTCTGGTTACACAGCAGGTGCAGGAAATAGTCTCAGCCGCGTTTTCTTCTTCTTCATCTTCTTCTTCGGATTCAGCTCCGTGGTCGGCTACTTCTTCAGCTTCCAGGATCTTACTTTAATGCAGGAACCCGGTCAATCAGACGTGCAACATTCAAACTGGGGGGGGGGGTGGTTTGACAGTCCTTTTAGGACAGCCAGCCTCCCAGCTTGAACTGGATTCTCGCAGCCAGTCTGGAAGACAAAGGGGTGTGAAGTTTTGGACCCCTCCTTTGCTTCCTGCCTTCACAGACACTCTGGAGCCTTGTCGGGCTTGACCGAGGTCTCCCGCCAAAGATAAAATTAACACAAAGGATTTTCCCGCCCTGGAAGTCAGGGGAAGGAACAAGAAAGGACATGGAACACTAACATTGCAAAAAAGGGGAGACTGGGGCCATTTTGGTAAAATGGGCACTCTGGGGTCATTTTACCGGGGCTGTGGAAACAGCCCGCGGTAAAGGTGCACTGAATTAGTAAAAAGGTTAAATTGTACAAGCTATTTTAGGTAAGCTTGTCCCTGTAACAAAAATGTTATTTAGAATGAGAAGGGGGATACATTGCATCTCACCAGCACTCCCCATAAGGTGGGGTGTGCTGGTCTCACCTAAATAAAGTTGGAGAATAAATATCAAAAGTTGTCAAAAGGAATACATTTAAAAGGACACTATGGAGAGTCTTAAATATGACACCCATAGAAAGAGTAAAGGGATCTGCGAGTTTGGAAAAAGGTTCCCACTCACTGAGGTATAGGAAAAAATAATCCACCAGTAAAGCAAAAAGGTCTGAGGTTCTCACAAGTGAGGTAGATTTAGCATTAAGGTTAAAATGTTACCTACCACCTTGACATGATATTCAGGTAAGTACAAGAGTAGATTTAGGTTAGCAAGTCATACATTGACCACAATTTACTGAACTAGCAATAGTGGTAGGTTCACAAATCTAGGAAAGCCTTGTCTCTAGATGTCCAACTCTATCTGGGGAATGAGAGTCTCAAAAGTCAGATGGGGCACTGGGGGACCAGTAACCCTTGGGTGGCAGAACAAAGGAAGGCAGACGCTGTCAAAGTTGTCAAATGCACAGGTGATGCTTTTTGTAGAAAGTAACACATTTTGATTCAAAGGGTTCCGGGGGACTGGGTGTCCCACCTGAAGGATTGTAGCCTAAAGGACAGATGTCCCAAGGCCTGGGAGAACACGGTTGGGTCGTCCACGTGACTGTACAAGCTCAGGAGGAGTGAACAGCAATATCGCAACTGTCCAGGTAAGTGCTCAGGAATCGGTACCTTTTTATGTTCAAGAAAAGCGATTTCACCAGCAGCTACAGTTCGGGTCTCTGGCCTTGGCAGCGGGAAGAACCTTTGGTGGGAGCAGATGCTCAGCCTCGGGAACAGGGATGCCCAGCAGATTATCTTCTCGGTACTTGGTTGTCGAAGCTCGACACAGGCTTTAGAACAACAATGGTTGTCACCTGGCAGACATTCTTCTTTCTCAACTCTTCTGAGGGGAATTCTACAGTCAGGATGGCGTCTCTGTAGGCTCAGGAAGATGCCCACAAGTTTGCAGCCATAACCGTGAACCAGAGGTTCTAGGGTATTCAGGTTTTGCAGGCCTGGAAGGTCGCAGCACTTAGTTTAATGGCTGAAACTGCAGATGGTCTCGACACTGGTAAGGCCCACCAGTCTAATGAACGAAGTTGTCCGATCCGGATCTTCACTGTCGTACAAAAGAAATGGGTTGGTTCTGCAGCGGTCACTCAGTCGGCTTCGTGGTTGCAGGAGGTGGCTGTAGACGTCCCCCTTCGGAATGCTTCTTCCAGTGGTTGACTGTGGCTTTAGCATGAAGACCCTCATCTTTTATAGGGGAACCCAGCCAATCAGCATGTATGCAGCATTCAAACTTTGGGTGGTGGCTGTCCCAAGGGGGCAGCCAGACACCTAGTTAGAACTGGATTCAAGCAGACACACTGGAGGACAAAGACCTGAGGAGTTTGTGTCCTCCCAGACACACTGGCACCTCTGGGTGGGCTTCCCAAAGGGAGCCCATCGAAGACAGAGGAGGGAGCAAGACTTCCCCCAACCAGTTCAGCAGCGAAAGGCTCAAGAAAGGGCAAGCCATAGTGAGTTGGAGAAAAAAGACTTGCACCATTTTAGGTCAATGGTGACACAGTTGTCCTTTACCGCAGCTGCAACAGCAGCCTGCATGTAAAAATCACAAAACGTTGATAGAAAATATCCACTGCCACCAACCACTCGGACTTGCCACTGTAACTCAAAAATTACAGAAGTGAGAAATGTGTCCCCCTCAGCCCTCAAAAAACGATGGGGTGGGCTCATCTCACAAAGGAAAAGCCTAGGTAGGATAAAATCCTATCCTGGCAACCTTAAATTATCACAGGAATATAAAAGGAAACTAAAGAGGGAAGCTCAAGGATCTCCCAGCAACACTGCACAGAAGATGCTATGTGAGAAGGGATACGTGACCCAAACCATGAAAGAAGCAAAAGTGCTGGTATTCCATAAAAAGGGGAAGGAAGAACAACTACCCACCGCATATCGCCCTATATCTTTAATGAATCTAGATGCTAAACTGTACACTTAGGATTTTAGCCACTAGACTAGCACCACTTCTTCCCAGGCTGATCCACCAAGACCAGTCAGGGTTTGTTCCAACCCGGCAGACTCACAACAACATACGAAGGGTGTTGCACCTAATTGAAAAGATAGGAATCCAACAAACCCCAGCGGCAATGGTCGCATTGGACGCAGACAAAGCGTTTGACCGAGTAGAATGGTCATTTCTATTCCAGGTCATAAAGAAAATGGGGGTGGGCAAGGGATACATAGATATGGTCCGTGCCAACTACAACTCCCTGTCCATAAGGATAGCAGTAAATGGAGGCCTATCAGATAAGGTATATTTAGAAAGAGGGACGAAACAAGGGTGCCCGCTTTCCTCCCTCTTGTATGTGGTTTACTTGGAACCCCTTTTGGCAAAAATCGGGGAACTATCGGAGGTGCAGGGCATAGAAATGGCGGGACAGGCGCATAAAGCGATTACGTATGCTGACGACATGGGAAATCCCTTCCACACTTAATGGAAGTTTTAGAAAGATTTGGATAGATCTCGGGGCAAAAAAAAAATAGGCAGAAATCAGAGATACTGATCCTGGCTGGGAATAGAGAAGAAATCGGGGCAATAGCAACGGATTGCCAACTGGAAATAGCGACCACTGGTATTAAATATCTGGGGATCACTCTCACAGGGAAATTGGGCAAATTGTTCGCCCACAACTACCCACAACTCTTGGAGAGGATTAAAAATTATTTGCTAAAATGGAATCCATTGGCGACTTCCCAGTGGGGTAGAATCACCTCGGTGAAAATGACGATACTCCCCAGATTGATGTATCTTTCAGGCCCTCCCGATAAGACTCCCACAGGCTTTCTTTAAGGCACTCAGGAAGATGGTCTCTAAATATGTCTGGCAGAACAAGACCCCTAGAGCCTCGAATGCGGTCTTGACAGCACATAGAAGGGAGTGGGGGGTGTGCTATGCCACACTTTAGGAAATACTATGAAGCCGCCCAGCTCTGGGTCCTGAGGGAATGGATCCCGGAACGGGGGTGGGGGCGAAATCTGGGAGATGCAGGAAAGGCCGGTGGCTACAACTCCACCAGACATATGCTATGGATTAACAAACGATTTTGGCACGTAAACGTGCACATAAGTGAAATAAGGAAATCAACTCTGGAAGTGTGGGGCGCCGCTACAAAAAAAGAAACCCTAACTAAAGATCCCGCCCCGTTCATGCCACTGTTTGCCAACCCTGAATTCCCACCTGGAATGGAAAAGGGAGCTTTCCGAAAATGGGAAGAAGCGGGGTGCAAAATGGAGGGAGACATGCATCAAGACCAAAAGATAAGGTCATTCGCGGACTGCACATCACTACTGAATCTAACACTAAAAGATTGTTATAAATATGAACAGCTCCATCATTGGTTGAGCACTCCCCGTATGAAAGAAGCAGAGTCTAGAAACCTGACCCCCTTTGAAACATACATAATGACGCGTACAGGCACCCGCAAATTTGTCTCCTATACATACAAATATGTAAGTGCACAAAAGGAACCAACCACAAGGCAGTACATAAAACAGTGGGAAAAAACCCTGGGCTACACACTTCCCAGAGATAGATGGGAATACATATGGCGCTTGATGCCAAAAGTCACGAGAGCCATCCAAATCAGAGAAATGTGGGTAAAAATGATACAATGGCACTACACCCCGGAGAGACTAAATATAATGTTCACTAACTCCCCAAACAAATGCTGGAGGGAATGCGGTGGGAAAGGGGACTGGCGACATATATGGTGGGATTGTCCGAAGTTAAGTCACTACTGGGTGGAGATTAGGTCCCAAATGTATAAAATGTTTCCGAGGACAGAGCATCTGGGAGACGAAGTATGGTTAGGGGGCCTTTGGGACCCCAGGGATAAAACACTAAATACTACTCAGAAGAGAAGCTTTATGGGCCTGCTAATTGGGACATGGCTGGAAATGGCACATAACTGGAAACATAAAGCCCACCACTAGCAGTGGACTGGACACGTAGGGTTTGGACACACCTGGCCATGGAACAAGTAACCTATAACATCCAAGGTAAACGCGGAAGGTTTAGAAAGGATTGGGGGCCTGTGCTGGAATTTCTTCACTCGGACTATAAAGAACAATGGTGTCCACACAACATAAGGATATTGGAACTATTTATGTGAAAAATGAGAGAACTTCCAAGTAAAGACATACGAGGACGGAGAATATCCCGGTCAGGGGGACGGGGGAATGTTACGGTTTCCAATTTTTGTTCTTTGTCTTTGTATGGTATAAATTGTAATGATTTAGTGCACATACTAAAAAATTAATAAAAATGTTTACAAAAAAAAAAGATGCTATGTGCTGCAATAGTAAAATACAGATGCCATAGAAAAAGATTTAGGAAAGCAGACTCCATCAAAGTTAACCAAAAAGGGTCCCCATCCGCTCGTGTAACCTCACCTATTAAAACTACGCCAACGGATACCCAAATGATCCTAAGAATTCCCAAAACTAGCACCAACCCACTTCCCGACCTTGAAGCTTGCCTCAGTGATATTGATTGATGGATGACAAGGAACCACCTCTTTCTGAACCCAGATAAAACTAAAATCATGGTGTACGGCAATACTGCTGTTCTCCTGTAACCACTCCCATGCTGCCCCCCTGCCTCCAAAATAGTAAAAAAAAACCATGGCTGCACTATGGACTCAGGCCTACCCCTCTCCTGGCAGATCAATAATGTATCAAAATCCTGTCACTACCACCTCAAACTCCTTAGATGCATTTTACCTTACCTATCCCAACAGACTTGCCGCCTTATGTCTATTATGTCGAGACTGGATTATGCAAACTCCTTATACCTGGGAGCACCGGCATACCAACTTATACTCCACAAAACACTGCTGCTAAACTCACTCTCGCCCTGGGACACAGAGACCACATCTCCCCGGCTCTCCGCACCCTCCACTGGCTCCCTGTCGGACGAAAGGCGACCTTCAAAACCCTATGCATTACTCACCGACCAGTGCACAAGACCAGCCCAACGTACCTACAATAGAAGATAAAACTCTAACTCCCATCACACACCCTAAGATCAAGCACTGCCCTCTTACTAGTGATTCCAACCTCCAATTCAGTCAGGATTGGAGGATCTGCCTTGTAAACCTTGGCTCCAACTCTGTGGACTCACTCCCTGCACACATTCGACACACCCAAGAATACATGGCCTTCCGCAAAGCCCTAAAAACCTGTCTTTTTCCATAAACCCGATTAAGACCATCTCGGGCCGCTTGCAACCTGCGAACAAATATTTGAGGAGATACCAAGCAATGACACCCCTGAAAGCGACTAATAAGTCACCAAGATAGAATCAGGAACTGACTAACATAGATGACAACCTTAGCGTCCTGTAAGCGCTAGATATGACTGCTGACTATCCGATTCCTGAGTCTACTACACATGCCTAGCTGCCTCCTGTGCCATCTCCCTCTGAGCGCAGTTATCTCAAAACGCGTAAAAGTAATCCGGAACAGTGGGCTTGCAAGAATAAAACCTCCACTCCAGACACTCCCCTCTCCTATCACTATGCTCACTCTCTACTCTACACCAACACACAATAGAAAGCAGCTACACCCCTAGATCATTTTTGGCCTAGCTGCTCACATATGAACAATACTCCATGAACACCTCAACATACTGCTAGATTGCAGCAATACCCAGGAAAAATCGCCCTCGCTGCACATAAGCATCCTACACAGGCCTAACGCTGCCAGAATCCAGCCTGGGAGACCAACCTCCAGACACTGCACACATTCAGCTGAGCTCAGTACCACCACACCTAATGCTAGGATGCAGCTACGATCAGGCAATGGCATCAGCTGCTCACGTATTGAGTGCACCCAAGCACCCTATGATACCCTACTCTCGATTAACCTGGACTACGTTCCCCGAGGGCGTTAAACCCACAAGCGCTTTGAGGTCCTACCATTGATATATAGAGTGCTATATAAAAGCCAAATAACGGAGTCACAGAAAAATGAGGGAGTGAGGGAAAAGGTTCCCCACTCAGGAGAGTCCGAAAAAAAAACAATAGTTCAGCAAAAAGTGCTCGGGGATTAAGTGGGGAGAATTGCACACAAGGTGGAATTTCTAATAAGCTGCTTTGCATAGGCCTACATCTAGTGGTTGGTGCAGAGTATTGCATGACTTTGTGTACTGTACCCATCGCGTCTGGGTCCACCATCATAGGTGGTCACATTCTGTGGAATTCCTAGCTTTTTTAGCTAGCATGATATTATCTTTAATATTAATCTTTGATATATCGCCATCGCTACTAAACATTGCCTTCGACTCTCGACTGATCAATCGGTATTCTGCGACATTTCATCGAAGATTCCTGAAAAACTTTCGACGACAGTCTTCAAATTTTCTTTGCAGGCTTCGGCCTATATCAGGCTTCAGCTTTCACAGTAAGGAGAGTGGGGGGAATCGACACTTTACATTAACACTTAATAAAGAATGTCTCTGTTTACCCTTCACTTTCATGCTTATTGTCGAGCTTCCCTTTCTCTTAGTTATGGAGGCAACTTCCTTTAAATTCTGCCCCAAATGTAACCAAACATTCCTGTGGAAAGACACACACAACGTGTGCAACCACTGTCTCCCTCAAGACCATTTAGAAAGTCAGTGACACGTGCGCAAGCTCTTTTATCCAAAGATGCTAAAAGATCGATGCACAAAATGGTGGGCAGCCTAATGCTAGGACAGATTTTCTATACTTTGGCCTGGTGGACAGATGTACAGAAGGCTAACCTATTATTGCGACAGGGACAACTCTGGGATCTGTACCCAAACCAGTGCAAGGTAGCAAGGCGAGTAGTCTAGGCTAAGTCTCAAGAGATGGTGAGCTTGTAAGGGGTCCACAAAGAGCAGACACAGTTTAATAGTCAAGGAACACACTTTGGACAAACAGGTATAGAAATACGTCTTTACTTATGGCTATATAACAGTGAAAAATGACTACTAACTGGGAATATTATCACTCAGTACAAAAAATTAGATACATATGTACAATTACTGGAGTAGGTCAACATAGATAATCAAACCCTTGAAAAGGAAGATGCAGATTATTATTGGCACTACTAGTCCACAGAGATTCAATCCTAACTTCAGAAGTCCATCCCTTAGATGTATGGGCCTTGTTCCCAAAGGATCAGCAAAGTTCCATACAGTTTGTGAAGCTGGAAAAGATGCAGGTAGGGTCTCTGGGGTCCAGTGAACAGTTCCAAGTGGCAGGGGATGAGTAAAATTAGTTAACAAATGGGTTATCAACTTTCGGAGTGCTTGCGTGAAAAAGCAATGACAAAGCCAGAGTAATCTAAAAGTTAAACTTTTAAAAGGGAATAAAGTGCTTCAGGTAAGTGTTGCTACAACTCGCCCCCTTGTACTCAAATTCTTCACAGGACGTGGCGGGTCGATTGAGGAAAGTCCACGTTAGTCTTTCCCACCGTCGGCCTCAGCCCTTGATTCCCAGAGGTTGCAGGTTTGAGTAGTTCTCTGGTCGTGGACTATTGCTGGTGCAAGGTCTTTCAGTGAAGAAATGCAAAATAACTCGATGCAGGGCCCCTCTCAGGACAGGATTGGATGCAGGTAAGCAGTTTCGAGCGTTGGCCACTGATGCACAGCAACGCAAAGGAATTCACTTGCCGTGGTCAGACTTTCCCTCCTATCTCGGGTGCCCTGGATGCTAGGACCACAACATTTCGCAGAGTTAAGTCTTGTTGCGCAAGCTGAAGATCCCCCAAGTTGCGTCAACTCGGAACGGCGATGTCTGCAGCACGCTAGCACAAACTCGGACTGGTCAGCCACAGGGCACAAGGGCACTTCTGAAGGCTCTTCTTCATAGGACTCTGAGCCGACATCCAGAATTGATGCGAGACATGTCCTTGGCCTCAAGACCTGGGATCGTATCTCTTCAGCTCTGAAATCTCTCCATTGGCTCCGAGTGGATGCAAGGATTAAATTCAAAACCCTCTGCATTGTCCACAAGGCTTTCTGGGGCCTGGGTCCAAAATACCTTCAGCTATCCCTCCGCAAATACCTCCCCCCTCGAGCTCTTCGCTCCTCTAACTCCCTCAGGGTCAGTCGTTTTTCAAAGAAATGTGCTGGGGGTAGATCTGTCTTCGGCTGGGGCCTCCCTCTGGAACAGCCTCTCTGCCATTCTAAAACTTGAGGAGAACCATCTCCGGTTCGGGAAGCACCCCAAGACCTTCCTCTTTTCTTCTGCCTTCGTTCCCCCTGTCCCCTGCTGATCTGTTCTCTGTTGGCACCGTGCACCTGGCCACCCTCTGTCCTCTGGGCCCAGGTACCTGCTCACCCTGCCACCCTCCCTCCGGGCCACCCCTTGAACTGGGGTCTGTATCTGTACCCATACAGCCCCCCCTTTTTCTTCCTGCACTTATCAGACCTACCCTGTCTGCAGCCTTAAACCTAGCACTTGCAAATTGCTGGCTGCACTACCACTGTTTTTTGCCTTTTTTTTATTTATTTATTGTTATTTATCTGTTTCTCCACTGCTTCGCAATTTCCACTTCTCCCCCTTCCATGCACTGTTCCCCTCCCCCTCTCCCATGCACTTGCACATTCTCAATGTCACTGGGCCTAGTAAAGATCGCTCTTTTGTTCTCCCCTGTTCCCGCCCTCCCTTGCCTTGTCATGCTCTGAAACACTTGTGTACGAGCGCGATGGAAATAAAATATCAATATCAAAAGGGTTGCAGCTCCTTTGCAGGACTGCTGGAGATCTTACACAGGACAGGGTGCGGCGGCGGCAGCAGCAGCAGCCTTCTTTCGAAGGGTCCATGGTCGTCTTGCAAGTCTTGTAGTTGAAAAGGAGTTTTGTCGCCTTCAGTTTCTGCCAGGATCTCTCCAGAGTGGGGAGAGGGAGACGAAGGGAGGGAGAGAGAGAGAGAAAACAAGAAAAAGAAAAAATAACACCAAAAAAAACCAGCCAGTTTGGGCATAGACAGTCTCAGCCCACTTACTGGCAGCAAACACTGTTAGTGCAGTTTTTCTGAAGTCCAATCAAGGGCTTAGTGAAACCATTCAACTGACAGTTCAAGACTCCACTTTTTGTATAATGGTTTATTTAAATACAAGTAATCCAAGGTAAATCTCCGGTAACTAAGTACCATCACAGTTCATATAAACATATTAAAACACAACACTATGCTTTAAAGTACACAGACCAAATCATATACCTTGTTCAGAACACTAACAGTATTTCTAGGTAAGCCAGACCTTATCATACACATTTAGTATAGGCCACACCTATTCATGGGGAGGTAAAAACGGAAGTTACTTTTAGATTACTTTGTGTAATACAAGGGGAGTAGACCATGTCAATTATGCAGTGATAATCTGCAAAGAAATCACATAATCAACCAAAACTGTTACCAGGATACTTAATAGTGGAACACTTGTTCAAGGAACTGTATTTACCGGTAACTGCATTTATGATAACACACAGTTATACTAGGTGAGTAAGACCTTTCGGTGTAATATACAATTACTGTTGCTTTTCTGCTCAGTGGAACACAGTCTAAGCTAAGCAAGAACTCTTTACACTAATTTAGGATGTACCAGGCAGACCAAGTTCGGCTACACCCAATGAACACTTTTCAAAAATGGCACACAGCTATTATAGGCAGGTAAAACCTAATGGTGTAATATACTATTGCAGATGCTTTTCAGATCAGTGGAACACAGACTGAGGTAAGCAATAACTCAACTTATTTTAGGATGGCACACTGCTAACTCAAGGTAAGTAAAACCTATATACTTTTTAAAGGAGCTACCAGCAACATAATGGTATGCAAAGACCTAAGACTGTTTTAGCATCTGTATAAAACAGACCAGGAAAAGCAGAACCTAATGTTACTCTTGTTATTCTAGGTAAGTAAAACCTAAGGCAGACTTAGTCTAAACAGGCTATACAGCAAGTTAGCAGAAGCAAGACCAGTTGAGGAACGTATACACCTATTCTCTGAAAGAAATAGTGAAGCCAATAGCGTTACTTTTGGGGAAAGTGGCACAACCAATTCACATGAGAGTACATTAACCTTACATATAGTTTTCAGAATGGTATAACGCACATCCAAGGTAAGAACATTTGTAATGGTTCACTCTCAGAGTTGGTTACCAACTAACCCTTTCACAAGTAAATACTTCAACACTTTTTATACTTTTCAAGACAGAATCCTTTACTTATCCAGTGTTTCCCTATTCTATTGCAGGAGTTCACTCAGAAGCAGAAGAGGGACGATAGTGGTCTAGGTGTGAGCTGCAGGCAGAGTGAGATAGGGTTTCAGGCAAAAGTCAGAGTTCCTGTTCACTTCAAAGTTAGTTAGGGTCCAGTTACTTCTGAGAAGACACCCTAGAAGGATTGAAGCAGTGGGCCTGGGTGAACTGGATGATAGGACTCCCAATCACAAAGAAAAACAAAGGCTTTACAGAAATCCTACAGGCTTAAGGTAAGTAAATACCCCTGTCAAAACCGTTCCTCCGCACAGGAGAAGAGTTGCAGCAGGAAGTCTTCAGGATATGCAGCCAAACACCCAGTCAATAGATTTCCTCGTCATGCAGACGGAAGACAGGACTTTGGAAGGGAATTTGTAGCAGGCAACAACAGAAAAGGTTCCAGACAAGAGTTTCTTTGCGGTTAGATGCAGCTGTGTGGTTTTGGCGCTCTTTTCAGGAGCTAGAAGACTGCATATCGCTGGTCGGATTCTCGTAGTTTGCAAGGTCCAGAACTCTGATGAGGGGAATTTTAGGGCTCAAATCATGTCTTCGGAGGTCCAGCAGGATGCCACCAAAGTTTCAGCTGGATTCGGAAGACTGTGCACCGCACAATGTGCCGAAGTCCCCGGGTATTGGGGTATTGCAGTCCCAGAAGGTCAGAGCATGACGTGGATGGCTCAAAATGCAGGTCTTCTTGAGTGTAGTGGATCTCACCAGGCGTTGGGTCGGGGTGGTCCATTTGGGGGATCATCAGGTCGATTGGAAGGAAGGGTTACACCAGGCGCCGGTTCCACAGCAGGCTCTCTGGTAGTTGGAAATCGTCTCGGCTGCATTTTCTTCATCTTCCTCTTTGGATTTGGTTTCAGTGGTCGACTTGTCAGCAGCTTCCAGGTTCGGAGTTTTTATCAGGAACTACAGCACAACCTCTGCATTCTCTCCCCGCATTTTATAGCAAGAGGCCATCTGGCTGTCCAATCAGGACGGCCAGCCCCCCAATGGGAGTTATTTCCTTTCTGGCAAGGTGGAAGACAAAGTTCTGCAGCATTTTGGACTCCTCCCCTGCTTCCTTCCTTTCCAGACACTCTGGTGCATGGGCGGGGAATCTAAAGGATTCCTGCCGAAGACAAAGCAGCCGCTGAGGTTGTTCCTGCCTAGAATGGCAGGGGAAGACCTCAGAAACAGCAAGCATATAAGATGGTGAAAAAAGGAGCCCACCATTTTAGAAAAATGGTTGTCCTTCTGTGCATTACCAAGGCAGAATTAACAGCCTGTGAGTAATGAAGACTAAAAGTAATAAAGTTAAAACCACTGCCACCTGCCATTTTTGTAAAACCTGGAATTGTAACAAAATGTAACCAGGTAAATAAGAAAAGGGGATACATTGTATCCCCCAGCACTCCACATAAGGTGGGGTGTGTTGGCTCACTATATAAAATGTAAACGTGGATGAAAAACCATCTTTACTACTTGGGAACTGTAGTTCACCCAAATACATGAAAGAGAAATTAAAAGGAGCCCAAAGGGGCAACCCAGCCTAAGCCCAAAAGTTGTAGGGAACTATAACTTCAACCACACGGTATGGAGAAACATAAAAGTTCACCTATAAAAACAGTAAAAGACTAGTTGATATGGGAAAGATATTCCCCTTCACCTAGGGACAAGGTAAAATAGATACCTACTCAAAGCATAATGTTCTGGGGTTGACACAGGTCAGGAAGATTTATAATTGATATGAAAATCTTACCTAACAAACAGCCATAAATCTCCAGTAGCCCACCAAAAGCCTCTGCTTTCCCAGGCACTGGAAGCCCATATAAGGATTTTACTGGCCTCATAGACCAGGAAGAAGGCTAAAGGACAAGCGAAAAACCTTGTGGCATGGCCATGTTTGATCACTAGCCACAGTTAGTAGCCAAACACTGTAAGGCTAAAACAAAATACACCAAACATGTTTAGGAAGTCACTGCTGCCACCAGCTTGTCCATGTAGCACACCTAGTTTAACCAGAAATCCTCTGAGTGTTAGTCTAGGGCAAAACAAAAAGTGTACCCCATTGTACTGCATTGTAAGATGCATTGTACAATGATAGAAACTACCACAAGTGGTAAATAGTTACTAAAAGTAGTAACAAAATAAATCGACTAACGGAAACAATGTTTCCCAGTTCTGACAGCCTGAAGGACATGTCAGTTTCCCCATAACAGATGAGCAAAAGTCAGTGTATGAAGCCTAAGGCTTCACTGCACTGTAAAAAGAACAAGCCGGATACAAAAATAAAAGCAAAAAGTGTGGGGTCCATAGATATGGAAGGAAAGGTGCAGTAAAGAGGAATCTTTCTTAACACCTGCGCTATGAAGGCTGAGGCCTACTCAAACAACCCTGCAGGAGCAGAGGAGTACGATGAAGAGATGGGTAGCATCAGCGCCTTTAGTGACGCAGAAGACACAAGAAGAGTCTGTGGACCCCACATGCTCATCCCCAGCTCTGTAAGGCAGGCATCATGTTCTGCTGTGGCAACAACCCCTGGAGGAGCACCTAGAGACATAAACACAGGGGGGGCTCAGGGGATTCACAAACACAGTGAACACACTACCCCCAGCCACATCTCCATGAAATTGCAGAAAGGTCGGCTCGCAGAGCAACACATGAAGATTACATTAACCGATACAGCACGCAAACAGTGCTCTGCGTCCACAACAAAGCTTTTGACGCATAACCCAGTACCCCAAGAGCCACTGATTAAAGTGGGTCTTCGTCTAAACAAGCATCAATTTCACAAACGCACACGCCCAAACAAGCGTCTAAGCAAATGGAATCTGTTTTAAGCACAGGGCCACTTTCTCTTTGTGTAGGACTTTGCACAAAGCCATACATGGCGTGCATCGGAAGTGCCTCAGAAGTGGCTGTTGGCCTGAGCAGACTGTACGTTTTGTCTCTGCTCCAACCTCTATCCAGGAGAAGGGCTCTGTCGACAAGAGGAAGCACATTCAACCAGTGTTGTCGTAACTGGAACGGACATTCAAGTAAATACCCGCTTATGCACTGGACTTACTGTTGATGGACTTTAACGTCATTTGTAACTCTCTAAGCCGCGGCAACTCTAACCTTTCTACTTCACTCGAATAGTCACGTTACAGCTACGCACTTTCTTTTTTCAGCTCCGCCTCCCCTCCGTTGCTGAACTCCTGCATGGGCCGCCCACGCAGCAACGTAACAACCTATAATTGGGGTGTGCGCGCGCATCGGAAGTGCCTCAGAAGTGGCTGTTGGGCTGTGCAGGTGAGCAGGGAGGAGGTGGCAGCGGAGAAAACATACAACTGTTGTAAGACCTCCCTCACAAGGGGAGGACTGATACGAGTATGGTGAAAAGCAGTTGTATGAACACTTCAAGCTGGATGTGTGCTAAGTTATAATCAAACAATCGTGTATTGTGGGCAAAAGCCAAGTGAAAATAAATTCTATCAAAGGATGATAGCTCCCCTACGTAGCGGGCACAAAGAGGGGCAGCCTTCATTAAAGCAGCGTCAAAGTACGCTTCAGGGTATGACTCAATTAGTAAATGCAAAAAGTACATCTGCCGATATGGCAAATAAGGATAACAAACTAGCTAACATTGAGTGCAGTGAACTCCGAGCCTTAAACGAAAAAGTGACTGAAGAGCCCACAATTTGTCATGAGGTGGCTTTCGCCTATATGAAAGCCTCCATGAAGAGCCCTCCACTACCTTTTAGTCAAAATCCGGTATTTGAGTGTGAGAAGTGATCTATAGGAAATACAACAAAGAGTTTTCTGAGTATGAGAGACATTGAAGCAATCATTCCATCAGCAAACTATGAGGATAATGATGCAGCAGATGTATTTATGTTAGCACCTGAGGTCCTTAATGTGTTGGAAAAACGAATAGAGCTCTCAGAGGGCCCATCAACTCCTGTGACTGCTCCAGCAGGGAGAATAGCCAAAGTACACCTACATAGATCCATGTATAATCAGCCCTCATTGCCCACAGATAATGCCAAGGTTGATGAGGAATATGCAGCTGAGTTTGGGGAGGTTGCTTTTAACATCCCCAGTAAACATCTGGTCTATGAGGAGACATCCACAGAAGATGGATTAGGGATGCCCCCTATAATATCACAGAACTCCACGTCTCCCACTCCACTTATGTCTCCAGTAGAAGAAATGCAGACACTGGAATCCAACTATCCAGTCCTCTCTAGAATCCTAAACCTACTCGATAAAGGACATGATTATAGACATTACGAGTTAAGGGACATCAAAACTGCTCTAGCACAGATATTGGAAAAGCTAAATAAGCTAGAGGGGTTCATATTTGCTGAAAACTACAAGCGACAGGGGGAGTAAAATCCCCTAAATTATTGGCCACGACCAATAAATCTATTGCGACTCAAACGTCCCCTGACTCGGTGAACAAGGAACAATACATAGAAGGAGCCCCAATTCACAAGGAACACCATACAGAAGGTTCATTAACCTATACGTTTCCACAATCCTTTTCAAAAATTATAAATACAAATAATACTGAGGATAAAATTCAAATTTTTTCACACGCACAATTATGTCCGATGATTACAGCCCACTCAGAGAAAATTGAGCAACTGATGTTTTTTAACCAGATGAATGAAGAGGAAATAGGAGAGGAGGCTACCAAAGAGGTTGCACCAACCCACGTAGGGAGCTCAAAATCACCAGATATTCCATCAGTTCTTATAGAACTGATTGATGAGGAAAAAAAGCAGAAAGAGGAGGTAGATGATGCCGACTCAATAGAAGATGTCACGTTAAAAATTCATCATGGCAAACACTTTAATTCCAGAAAAGAAAAAAGATCCTACCTTCGAGCCTTGAAAAGAACTCAACTACGCAAGGCTGGCGAAGGTGAGATAAAAAAAGCCACTAATAGCTAATAATAATAAAAAAGAACAAAAAAAGACAAGAAAATGGAAGGAATCAAAAAAGAAAAAATGAAAAGTCCCATTGTCCAAGAAACATCTGATCTAGGAATTAATGTGGAGGAACTCTCAATGGAGAGTAGATTAGCACTCCAAATAAATCCAAATGGTAAGGATACTATAATTGGCAAATCAAACCTCAAAAAAATGAAGACTGCAGATGTATCAGCAAAAGAGAGGGCTCAAATGATTGTGCAAAAACAAAATGAATTCGCATCATCCCTAACGGTGACTCAACAGACATTACTATCCACCTTTTATAAACCCATCCCAAATAAAAAATCTAACATGGGAAAAATCATAGGGGAAAATGAGGTGGATAAAATGCCTAATGTACATGGTCATGAAGTAAAAATAGCTCTGAAAGGTTACATTGAGAAAAAGGAAGATTTAGTGGATGAACAAATAATACAAAAAATGGGTGAATTAGTTACTAATGAGGATGCTAAATACAACAAAAAAAAATCGTTTAAAAGCCGAACAGCCTTTGTTACTACCCAACAGAACATTGTACGAGCATGAAAGGGATCTTTCTCAAGAGCATGAATTTGCTGAGGAAAATGAAGGAATGAATAAAAAAAGACAACTATGAAGGGGCCAAAGAGGAGGAATATTTACAACCCACTCCTCTGATGTCGTCTATCATAGGATGGATTAGTTCCCCAGACATCAATCAACAAAAGAGCTTAAATCAGTCATTTATGCTACAAGTATTCCAAAAAATTCCCGCTCTGAGAACTCTCATCTAGAGATATTGAGTGGATTACGCTTCCGCCTATCAAAAACTATAGGATGGTATTCCAAGTACAATCCACGATCATCGCTGAATTGTTGTGGAAGCATAGAAGAGAACTAAAAATGATAGGACTGGAGCCGCACTTTCTACAATCTATCGATGAAGCAATTGAATTTAATGAGAAACCTCTACCGACTATAGCAGCTCAAGCGAATCCCAGGGAACAAAATATAGATATCAATTTATCAGAAACGGCGGTCTTAGCACAACTGGCGGCTATGTCTGCGACTAGTAAGGATTGGTCTTGGCTGTCTGCATTACTGGCATCTTCGAAAGAATCCAAAAATTCATCAAACACCTAACAGTTAAATACATCACTTAGAGTGATCTCATGGAATTCCTGTGGTACTAAAAATCTATTACGCTGGCCAAGTACAACCCATGCCCAGGAAAAGGTAGATATTATCCTCGCACAGGAAACCATGAGCTTGTTAACAATTCAGATAAACGGTTTCAAGTCCGTTCAAATGGGAGCAACACAGGATTCACAAGGAAGGCCTGCGGGGGAATTGCTATTTTTCTAAATAACGAACTAGTAGGATATGTGATTACTAAAACCTATAGGGACCAATCATTCGTGGCAATGGTGATCGAAATAGGGACCGAGGAAAAAGAATGGTACTTGGTCATCTCCCTATATCACAACCCTACTAAAGTTAAATTGGACCAGATCATGGAGAATTTAGCGGTCTTATTTGAGGACCTTTTTATACAATGGCCACAATCTAATGTGATTTTAGGAGGAGACTTTAACGCAGACTGCATTAGACATTTACAGCCAAACTCAGCGAAAATTAACTACAAAAAAACAACAGCTTCCATACGTGGGGATGCATGGCATACTTTTCTAACAAATTGGGAGTTATTTTTTGTACCGTTCGAAACTGAGAAAGTAATAGCTACTTGGTCCTGAAACTGTAATAATTCTATGATTGATTAATTTGTTGGTTCTATAGGAATATGTTGCAAATGTAATGATATTGTAATCGCGGAGCCAGGTTTCAGCGATCATAAGATGTTGCACTTAACGTTGGAACAAAAAGCTGCAAGATTAGTGATTGACCCCTTGCAGGTTTTAATTACAAATGATAGGCAAGGAGCCTCTTTAAGGTGGAGCGTGTATGCTTGTGACACTTTAAACGCGTTAATTGAAGAGGATATACAAAGATATGTAGCTTCCGATAATCTACCAACCAATGTACAACTAAGGTTGGAAGTATACTTGAAAGCGGTTAAGGGGGCAATTACAAAACTCATTTCTAGACAAAAAATATCAAAGTCAAAGAATAACAGCTTAGTGACTTTTAGTAGAGAAATTCAAGTGGCCAAAAGAACAAAAAACCTGGAAATTAGAAAATTGAAATCTTTGCAATTGACTGATGAGGAATTTCAAATAAATAACACGCATATGCAATTGTTATAGAAATAGGTTCAAAAATTATAAGATGCACCAATACAATGTTACTAACCAGGCGGTTATATTCAGCTTGTGCCGCAACGATAGGCGCTCCACCTGGGCTATTTTGCGTGATGACAAAAATAACAAGAAATGGCAACAAACATCTATTATATCAGAGGATGAATGGCATAATTTCTATAAACAAAAACTTTGTCTGCCGGAACAGTTTGCAAGCATACAAACAATCAAGCCACTCACTACTTTGTGATCGTTCACATTCTGGAATTTATCAGAAATTATAACAGCTATCAAGAAACTTAACAATTCGAAAGCACCTGGACCGGATTGTATCCCGCCATGTGCGATCAAAAGACATCCCATTTTATGGGCTAACATTATCCATAATCAAATCCAACAGATTATTTGAAATCAAGCAATTCCTCAATCATAGGTAAAGGCTATAATTGTACCTATCCATAAAAAAGGAACTCCAACAGATCCGTTAAATTATAGACCTATTGCACTTATTGATGCGTGTGCTAAAGTGTTTGCAATTTTAATTTTGCAAGAACTACAAACCACTATTAGTGAAGCTAAAATATTTTCACGATTCCAAATTGGTTTTCGAGCCCATATGGGCACTGCCATGAATGCATCACTATTAGCACACTTACTGGCACAATCTAAAATTCCTAACTCGGGGCCATTATATATGGCCTCAGTGGACTTATCGGCGGCATTTGATTGCGTGATAAGATCAATACTCTGGGGGAAAAATGGCTCGGAAGGGCATTCCAGCATATATAGTGTCATTGATCTCGGGGCTTCACTATAATACATCCTACTTAGTGAGAACCAGTACCACAGGAGCAACAACACGGCGATACCAACAGAGGTGGGGGTCAAGCAAGGCTGCAATTTAGCAACGACCCCGTTTAACCTCTACGTCTGCAACATTGATGAAATATGGACAAAGGAGATATCATATCCTGCAAGGCTTGGTCATCTAAAAATACAATGGCTGGCCTTTGCTGATGATATTCTCATTTTCGATTGAACACCATATGGCCTACAATAGAAGTTAAATATATTTTCAGACTTCCTTTACAGACACAATCTGCAATGTAATGTAAACGAATCTAAAATAATGATATTCAAAAATTTGAAAAGGAAGCCAAAGACAATAAAATGGACCATTGACTCCATGATAATTCCAGTAGAGTTATCCTTAAAATATCTGGGTTACAATATAACTGATACCAACTCGAAAATAAGATGGAAGGAGGGGCTGATGTAAGTTCTCGATATGTCCTCTCATAGAATTTTACGTGCTCAAAGTAGAACCAGCTTTATTGTATGGGCTTAATCTGTGTTTATTGGACATCTGACATCGTAGATCAGTTACAGGGAAAAGCTTGGAAGTGTACCTTGCGATTGGCCCAATCTATGCCAAACTGTGTGTTGCAGCAGGAATTGGGCATAACAGCACTATCTGCAAGATTCCAATGGCGGCAACTGTTGAATTTATCAAGGTTGACCTATCCGCCTAAAAATTCAATATATGAAGAGTTTAGGGTGATAATTACAGAATCTAAACCTCCATCTGCTATAAATTTTTATCAAGAAATGGGAATTTTACTTAAGCAAATGGCTTTAACACCCGAGGATCTCGAATGTAGGGTGCTGCATGTCAAAAAGCACCTATTTGAATTGGATTGGACAAACGCTGAATATGATGAATACTAAGACTTATTACTATGAGGCAAAGCTGTATTCAACCTCAAGAACCCCTCGCAAAATGTACTTAATGCAATTCCCATGTAATAAACACCGAGACTTCTATATGAGATTCACGCTGAATCAATTTCATACTTTATAAAATACATCAAGATTGAATCAAAGAGCTGGAATCGTCACACAATCTTCATGTCGTTTTTGTAAAGTTATGTCACAAACTGAATCATTGAAACATTTGGTAATTTATTGTGGTTACTTTGAATCAGCACGGCAGAGCATGATAGGCTCAGAAAAAATGGGGAATACGCTAAGCGCAAGGGAATGGTGTTGGAAAAATATGATGTGGGGCAACTCGATCAAGACTATATTATCTTTAACGAAATTCCTTATGTTGTTGGTGTATGAGTTGGAACAAAAAGATGGTGTACACATAGATCAACTGATAAATACCAATGAATTAACGGGAAATGAAAGGTAAATAGTCATTACCTTAAAAAGTGAAATGTTCCTTTACGAGCGCAGGAGTTACAAGCTCATTCTAAAACTGAGAGGTTATCTTTGGGTTGAAGTGGAAAACGAGGAAGTTATTGAAATTTGTGGAAGATATGAGAAAAGGTTTTATGACATCCACTATTGTGATTAACAATGAAAAAAGGAGTACTAAAATGTGGAATATCACATGCACTCATTTCTTAAATATAAAGTGTCTCAAAATATGTTTTAAAAATGATTTTAGTAACGAGTGTTGAGATATGTTAAATGTGCTATAATGTTGTAAAAGTTTGTTAAACTAATAAACAGCTTTTTATATTAAAAAAAAGCCATACATTGACCCAGAGTAGACAGTACTGGAAACACCATCCACAGGTGCATGACAAAGGAACTTTTGGAAACCACAATGGACAAGATCTTCTCCTTTTGTTAATTACTTAGAAAAATACCCAATAAAACAAACATATTTCAGAGTGAGGGTGGACCACCATGAAAAGCACATAGAGTAGAACAGGTAACACCTCAAACAGTAATTGATGTTGATGAGGATCAAGATATATTTATACCGATAATGATCAGGCTACATATTATGACTGAGGGTGATTACTCCATCCAAAGCAGAGATATCCCAGAGGAGCCCATGTCAAATTCACCTTTTGAATGACCTCCTCAAAAAGGCAGCTGACTGCTTTAAAATTGAGACCCACAAGTCTTAAGAGGACACAGATTTTGTGGATACTATGCTAAATGAGAAAAAAAAATCAGTGGGCCAATATATTCCACTGTTACAATCAGTAGAAAAGCATATCCTACCATCCCTCTCCACGTCATCTCTCACATGGCCAGTTAACCTGCGTATAGAAAAGCGCTTAAAGCCAGCTCCCTCTGATCCCTTTTATATTAGAGGACATTTAAAGCTGGATTCTCTGGTGGTCACCACAACCTGCAAGTGGTCGGGTAGTCCTCTCACAATGTCAGATGCTCCTCCCATATAAAGAAAGTGGCTACTTCTGCTGCTTTTCAAGCCATAATTGCCAATAATACCACTCTCATGGCACACTATCACGGGGCCCAATGGGACCTGGTTGAAGAACAAGTAGACCAGGTCCCGGAACCTCTCAAACACCTTAAAAACTGTGTCTGAGGGTAAACCCGTGGCAAATTCCATTATTAAAAGTTCTTTGCATGCAGCTGATACCGCTGGCAGAATTGCTGCTGAGGGCACCCTAATTAAGCACGATTCCAGGCTCTAAAACTCTGCTTTCAAGCCAGAAACACAAGCTCCACTAATTTATATACCCATTCAGAATTAGTTCCTATTTGGCAAGGAGATAGACGATGCACTGGAGGCTGCTAAAAAAGCACAAAACATTTAAAACCCGGGACCGAATTTCTAATAAACTCTCTATGAAACGGGGTGCCTTTAATACCAGGTGCACTTTTCATACACAAGGATTCTCCAGAGCATCGCAGTCACTTTTAACACCAGTTGCATCATCCTCCACGTGGTGTACAAGCCAGTCACAACCCTCATCTTTGCAATCCTCCAGTCAGTGAACTTTCCGTAAGGGGCATAGTCGAGGCAGACGCCAAGACACTAGAGGCTTGGCCACACCCTCCAAACAAAGGCAAGCGCATCCAAGTTGTCTCCTGTGTCTCCCCAGTAAAGTGGGGTGGGAGAGCGCGCATTTCACATTACACCCACACATGGGAGGGAATCTCTGCAGACAAGTGGGCGCTGAACGTTACTGCATCAAGATTTTAGAAATCCTGTGCGTTCATCCACCCAGAACAAGATCAATGTCCAAGAAACATCAGTTAATACTCGATGCTGATATACTGTCGCTACTCGAAAAGGAAGAAATGGAACCTATCACTCTAGAAGAGGAAAACAAGGGTATTTATTCAGTGTACTTCCTTGTCCCAAAGGGTTCCATGTCATTTCATCGCGGGATGTTTTTTCGCTGGGTTTTGTAAAGGTACTGTAAAATCAAACAGAGTACTTATCTCTCGCAGGGAAAGTGCTTGAAACTTTTCCAACTTTTCCAACTCACTGGCCTAATCAGCTTGTGACCCAACATATTCTTCTTGCTACAAAGTACTCCTAAGGACTTGTGCCGAGACTTTTCTGTTTCACTACCAGAACTGCTTTACCCTATCCAAGACTATAGCCCATTGACTTTGGCCTAACCTATTCAATGGAACCAACTCTTCTGGTGAACTCTAAATATTTGCACTGTCTAAGAATAACTTGTAACCTTTCATGTTCTGAATAACCTATTCCTTTTTGCTCCTCCTTCAAAGTAATCTGAATGCCTCAGAAAGTATAGTACTGTATTATATGTGTGTATGATAGTTAACTGCCTCCTTCTAGTGAATGTTTTATAACTGTTGAATAAATTAATAAGTGTTTAACCAAGAAACCTTGAGTGTAAGAGTTTATTTGAACACCTGTGATTGTAGAACTCTGTGTAACATCCCTACAGCTCCCATTCCCTCTTGAAATTAGCCTGGCTGCTCAGCTCTGCTGCCAAAAACTGTGAGTACAGACTTATACCAAAGGTTGGTTTTGCTTACACCTGTAGTCCTAGTTGTGTGTAGTGGTCCCAAAGGGTACTGCATACAAACTCTGCCTAACACCTTGATGCGTGAAGGACCATGCGTACAGTACACATCACACAGTACATGGTCTGTCAACATCCCTTTTTTGAAATTGGAAAACAAGTCATGCAATACTCTGCACCAACCACTAGATGTCGGCCTATTCAAAGCATGTGAATCTAAGCAGATAGCATCAGAAAGACGATTACAGTTGTCTAATTGTTGTCATATAATGGTATTTTGGTTACTTTACAATGTACTAAGAGAATGTGGTGGCAGCTGTGATATTTATACAGTTATTGAGACATTTTACTTGTGAAACTTTACAAATGACTACTAAAGGTTGATGGCACCCCAAGATAGCAGTGCCATAGGGTTTTTCACTTGTTCTTTGACCTTCCTGCTTTCTCAGGTTAGAAAATGCTTTATATGGAAAGCTGTGGCTTTTGTTGGCTAAGGAACGGTTATGTGGCCAGAGAAATGGGATGGGACTTTCTCGTCCCAATCCACATCTCTGCTGCCTCAATGTCTATTGCTGGGCAGATGTTGTGGCCAATGGCTATCCATGATTGGCTAGCCACTGCATGTTTAAATGGTGCAGATCCTCCGCATTGGTGGGCTTGGGCATGCTCTTGGTTCGAAAGATGGTTTCTTCAACTTTTCATCCGGTCATCGTTGGGGCCAAGACCTCTACGAAGAAGTACAGCCTGCTGATGACCTCTACAGCTGACCAGTTTGGACTACTGTGCTGTCCTGGGAAGCCCTGCTCTACTGTACTGATCTCAAGAAGGCCTTTGTGGTGCTTCAACCCTAGACCGGTGGGAATAACCACTTTCGACCCCTGCTGAGTCGTCTGAAGTATTCCTCGGCTACCTTACATCAGCCTGCACCATTCCTCGCAGAGGCTTGGAACTTTGCAGGGTTCCATGTGTTAATATCCCCGTAAAAATATCGGCATACAAAAATATCACCATATTTTTACGGCGATATTAAGGCATGGAACCTGCGGGGGACGCCCCCGCAACTCCCGCTCCCAAAACCCCCAAAAATTATCCCCCCCCCCCCCAAAAATATCGCCTATGGCCGTTCCAGACGATCATATATACGGCGATATTTTTGGTGGGGATAATATGTAGTGATACCCTTTGCAGATCTTCGGCTTTTGCCATAAGATGCCTGCGCCTGCATTTTCAGCTGTCTTGCATCAAGGGGGGGCTTGCTGGACCTGCTCCTGTGTTCCCTCCTAGAAGATTGCCTGTCACTGCCTGACCCTGGTGACCTCTGTTGAAACTGGTCATGTTTATGTCCTAGAGATGTCCTGTAGGAGTCTGTCCTGCAGAGGTCTTCACCTGTCCTTGATTGGTTATTCTATTGGAAGCTGTCTAGAACCAATTCCCAGTATTACAACTGACCAAAACTAAATCCCATAACCTGAAAGTAACCTCTACAGTCTAAACGACCCTCTGGAAAGGAACCAAGACAGAATTAACAGCCTGCAACAGATTCTGGAACCTCCAAATGTGGTCCAGAGTACTCTGAGCCCGGGGGTTAAGTCTGCATACCTGTTACTGGTCTCCCATAGGATCACAAGGGTATAAAGCCCTGACTCTAACTCATTCTTACCTGTCCTTTAGTGGTGAAACAGGGGTCGAGGATGCCTCTCTAGGAATTACTTAGTTTTTGGGATTGAGTTGAGTACTTACCTGAACTTGATCTAACTTTTTTTGACTCTTGTTTGTTTGTTTATTTTATTTCTATTGCGCTACGGACCCGGGAGTAAAAGGGCGCTTAGTACAAGTCACAAGGTACAGTACATGGTAATGAGCAGTAATAGTAGAGCAACAGATATATACAGAATATACCGACAGTAGAGGTAATAGCAACCAATAATGACAAAATGAGTCAACTGCAATATGTACAGTTTAAAGCGGAGTGTAACTTAAAGGTTGACTTTTTGTCAGAAGCCACCCAATGGCAAGTTTCCTGAACGACTGGAAGGATTTGGAAGACTTAATATTCAGTGGCAGGGTGTTCCAGAGTTTGGAGGCGAGGACAGTGAAGCTCGAGCCTCCGGCTCTTTTAGAGGTAAATCTAGGTACTGTAAGACATAAGGTATTGGAAGATCTCGTGGTTCTGATGGAAGATTTCATAGTGAATTTGTTAGTACGGTAGGGGGGGGGCTAGATGGTTGAGATCTTTGTAAGTAAGGCACAGGGTTTTTAGGTCGATTTTATGTTGGATGGTGAGCCATCTGCATGTAGTTCTAGTGGCAGAGATGTGCTCACGCCTGGGAATGTTTAGTGCTGCCTGTAGCGCATTATTTTGAAGGACTTGGAGTTTGCTAATTATCGTTTGGTTGGCGCCTAAGTAAAGGCTGTTGCAGTAGTCTAGCTTAGATTGTATAAGAGCTCTAGCTAGCGTGAAGGATCTGTTAGAGGAGAGAAATGGTCCACAGGCTCTAATTAGTTTTCCTGTATAGGCAGTGGCTGAAGCGGTCGAGTTGTCTTGTTTAGTGAGGTTAATATTGGCATCGAGATAGAAGCTAGGTGTTTTCACATTTTTGGCGACCGGGATTGTATTGCCATCAATTAAGATGTTGGCGTAGTTGGGACTTAGTTTATGTAACTTGTTTGGTGAACCAACAATGAGCAGTTCAGTCTTCTCGTCATTCAGGCAGAGGCCATGTGTGGCCATCCATGCCTGAATGACTGAGAAGATTTCATTGATCCTGGCTACATCAGTATTGTAATTACCCGAAATGGGGAGGAGTATCTGGGTGTCATCCGCGTAGTTCGTGTAGGTGACACCCAGACGGTCCAGTTTATCAAAGAGGGGCTTTGTAAAGATTGTATAGGGTCGGTGAAACACATGAGCCTTGTGGGACACCGCAAGTGATGGGGATGGGGTCTGCTTCTGCCTCCGGAGAGAAGACCCTCATGGTTCTATTAGCCAGGAAGGACTGTATCCACGAGACAGCAGAGGGGGAAAAGTGGGCGGCAGAGGAGAGGTGGTTGCAGAGTATCTTATGGTCAACCAGGTCGAAGGCTGCTGAGAGATCTAAGGGGAGTAGGATGGCAGCCTTGCCCTTATCTTTAATTTCATCAATCTGATTTTTAAGATCAACAAGGGCAGTTTCTGTTCCATGTTGAGGCCGGAAGCCAGACTGACGCAATCCGAGTAATTGGTTGGACTCTAGGTAATGCTGAATTTGCAAGTAAGCAACTCTGTCAAGGATTTTTAACATGGAGGGAACAGTTGTGATAGGCCTATAATTAGTAGGGATGGCTGGGTCCAAGGTCTGTTTTTTTAGTAGCGGGAGGACCCAAGACTGTTTCAAATTATTGGGTACCGAATTGGTGGAGAAAGACACATTTATGAGCTTAGAAATGAAGGGGGCGAGGTCTCTTGCTGCATCTTTTATAATCTGTGCAGGGCAACTGTCCCCTTTGCAGTTTGATGGTTTGAGGGAGGTTATGATTTTTTGCACTTCTAGTACGGTTACTTTTTTTAAGGTGAAGCCATGGTTAGTGTTAGGCGTGGTGGGTATCCTAGGGATGGGGGGGGGGTGGTTAGGGGTGGGGCTACTGTTGGAAAGTTATAGTTTTTTATTTCCAATTTTTGTTTGTAGGCCAGTGATTTTGTTCGCAAGGGCATCTTGGATACTAGTGCACCAGAGTTGGTCCTTCACGGACATGTCCGTAGGTGGATTGGGGTTTTCTAACTCCTTCAGGACGGTGAATAATTCTTTGGTACTGGAACTAGCATTACTTATTCTTATATTATAGGCTTCCTTTTTGGTGCGAATTATTTCTTTTTTATAAAGGGAGGATGCGTTGGTGAGATTGATTTTATGTTCCTCTGATGGGTTCATTTTCCAAAGGGTTTCCATTTTGGACTTTTTATTTCTTAGTATTTTAAGTTCTGGTGTGTACCAGGAGTTGAGATGTGCTTTAGGTTTACCTTTGCGTAGTTTTAGAGGGGCAACAAGGTCAATAGCTTTGGTCATGGCGTTATTGTAAGTGTCTACTAGTAGGTTAAGGTCCGATGTGTTGGGGGATCATATTTAGAGTGGGTAGAACCAGTGGGATGAGGGCTTCAGCGGTGATGTTCCGCTTATTTCTCGTCAGACATGCTGGTGCAGGTGGGCACTGTATAAAGTGTGGGTTATTAGTGTTAATGTCAAATGAAAGTAAGAAGTGGTTGGTCCATATAAGTGGTTGGGGGTCCTTGCAGATAATGTTGCAGTTATGGGCAGCGAGCCAGTCTAAGGTTCTGCTTTTCTGATGTGTGGGTAGGGTGTTAAGTTGAATGTAGTTCTGTTCGCAAAGTGCATTAGCAAGGGAGGATGCTGGAGTGTCGCGAGGATCGTTGAATCCCAAGTTAGTCACCTAGAATAATATTCTGTGATAAAGGTTTAGATTTTTCAGCTATGAGGGAAGTTATATCTTCCTCAAAGGAACCTATGGGACCAGGAGGTCTGTACATTAGTTCAAGGGAGATAGTATTCTTAGGGGTGGTTTGAATTTTAATGGATAGGTGTTCACAGGAATTTAGAGGAAGGGAGGTCACGGATCTAATGTCAAGCGAGGATTTGAATAGAAGTGCTACACTTCCTCCACGGGCATTGGGTCTGTCGGCCCTGAGGATGGAGTAGTTGTCTGGAACCGCGAGGGTTAGAGACGGACCTGCTGCAGCATGAAGCCAGGTTTCTGTGGTGGCGAGGAAATCTAGATTTGCTGAACGGATGTCGGCAATTTCCGTAGGGTGGGCCACAAGGGATCTAACATTGAGTAGGGCTCCTTTTGAGAGGCATAGTGTTTGCGATGATGTTTTTCTTCGTGACTTTAGTTGTAGGATTGTTGGTCATTTTGTTAAGTTAGGTGGGGAGTCTATAGCCTAGTCTGCCGTTACGGGTCATGAGGTTAGGGTGGGCTGTGGGGCGATCTTCTAGCATGTTGCGTGAGTTCTGGATATTGGCAGAATGGTCATCTATGACAAGGTTAGGTGGAGCGTTACCTAAAGTAATGCTGATTTTAGTACTGAGGTCTGTAGGTGCCCTATAGGGGAAAGGAGGCCAGGAGGGCAGGAAGGGTGTGGGGCAGGGAATGGGGTGGTGTCTGGGACAGCCAAGCTTGGCGAGTCCATTGCTGAATGGGATATAATTGTTTCTGCTACATGGCGTGCAGTCGGGCATTATGCAGAATGGGAACATGAGTACTAGCCAGGCTGGTATAGTTCAGATACAGATTTGGAGCGGGATACTAGGGGATGGTGGATGTTGTAGGCTACGCTAATGCTTGTAAGCCCTGGGGCAGACAGGCTAGTTAGAGAGAGCGCTAGATTCGGAATTGAAGCACACTTGCAAAGTGGCTTGTAGATGGCACGGCTAACAGGCAAATTTAAGGTAACAGCTAGCTAGCGACCATAGGGCATAACACAATCGGATATGGTCTGTTAGCGACCATAAGGCACAACTAAAATAACTCTTATTAATTGTTAGCAAAGATTTTTTTCTGCGCCTTTCCCTCCATAGATTTCAATGGGACTGGCATTCTTTTTGCTTGTTTGAACACAGTCCTGACTTTTTAGAGGTAAGTAAAGCCTTCTACATTACTACCCTTGCTTGCTTTGCTCGTTCTTATGGAGAAACTGACAATTCCAAAAGACTGTTAGTCTCTTTACAAATTCTTGTATTTTTACAATTACACACATCACCTTTCTGTGAAGAGCATTTGGTATACTTTGCATTCTTGTATATTTTTATATAATGGCTTTTTGGTCACTTTTCATCTGTGCCTAAAACAAGCTGGTGGAAGCTGTGATATTTGTACTGCTTTTATTTTACTTGTGTGCTTTTGCATTTACCACAAATGGCGACTGAAGGTGGCTAGCACCCTAAGACCGTGCCATGACATTTTACGCTTGTTCTTTGGCCATATTCTTTGGCGTTCGACCTGCCTTTTCCGGACAGGAAAGGCATTATATGGAAATCAATTTCCCGGGAAAAGCGGCTTCTTTTGCGGGCCAAGAGGCTTTGTGTGTAAGCCAGAGGAAGGGACTTGGACGGTCTAGTCCCATTCTACATACTCTGGTGTCTGAAAGACTGTTGCTGGGCAGATGTGATGACCATTGGTTGTCCATGATTAGACAACCTCTGGTTGTTTAAATGGTGCAGATCCTAGCATTGGTGGGCTTGGGCTTGCTCCCAGCCTGAATCTTGGATAAAAGGAGGGCTCCTGCAATTGTTCATCATTTTCATTGTTGGAACCAAGACCTCTACAAAGAAGAGCAGACTGCCAAGGGCTCTAAGAAGACGCCTGCAGCTGGACCAGCTTCAACTCCAGTGGTGTCTGGGTAAAGCCCTGCACCTATACCCTAATCTTAAGCAGGCCTTTGTTGGTGCTTTAACCCAGGAGCGGTGGGAACTAGTCCCGACCCCTGCTCGAGGATCAGTGCCTGCTGACCCTTAGGAAGTGTCCCTGGACCAACCAGTGGACTGACCAGTGCTCTCCTGGGCTTCCACGTTGCAGCCATCGCTGTTCCAGACAGAGGCTTGGAACTTTGCAGATCTTCAGCTTGTGCCACAAGTCGTCTGCTCCTGCAATTTCAGCCGTCTCACTCTAAGGGAAGCTGTGCTGGGGCTGCTCTTATCAGCCTCTGTACGATCGCCAGTCGCCTCCTGACCGCAGTAACCTTGTTGATTGGGTCTTCTTAGTGTCCCTCAGGTGTCCTGTAACCGTCTCTCCCACGGAAGTCTTCCTTTGTCTTTTGTTTGGGGGTTCAACAGGAAGCTTTATTGAACTGGTTCCTATGAACCGCAACAGACATATCTCTGCTGTCTAGACAACCCTCGAGGTTGGAACAAGTCTATAAGTCTGGAACCTACACAAGTGAAATCCGGAACATCCCAAACCGGGGAAGGTGGGGTAAGTGTACATATCTCTTGCTTTCTCCCCCTGTCTCCCATGGGTATTTTTGGCATAACGTACTGACCCTAACACACTCTGGCCTGACCTTTAGTGGTGGAAGAGATTCTTTGCAGGAGAGTCTCAAGCGCTTTTCCCCATTGGTTTACATTGGGGTTTTACCTTCTTTGCTGCATCCCCTGGGGCTTCTTGTACTCGTACCAGCCTCTACACCTTTTCATTAGGGACTTTTATGGTTCTCCCTGGGGTCTCTTGCCCAATCCGCACATGTGGTGTGGAACCGAGGCTTACCTGACTTTTTGCCCATGCACGCGGATTGCCTACTGACTTTGTTCTGTTTATTTGAATGGGAATGTTCTACTCGCTTGTCACTCTTAGTTGACTTTTGGTGTACGTACCTGCCCGCATTTTTCCTGCATCCTTGGGTTAGCTAATTTTTTGAGCGAGTTCAACACTAGAATATTAACACTGATCTGTGGGGTTTTTTTTAAACTTTCTTTTTCGTCAGACGGTTACAGGTCTATAACATTGGTACACTTTACAGCATGTGGCATGGTCGTACAATATTAAATAAGTAATACAACATACGTCATTGCATATTAAGTCACTCATTATCTGTAGTTTTAATGCATTTTTAAAGTACCTCTTTTTGGTGACGCTATTTTCCCTGAAGTGCGATTGCTTAGTAATTCTTACTAAAATGTATCCTGTGTTTTAGAATTGATTTACCCCCTCTAAAGCCCTCATTTACTGTAATGTGTGAATTAGTATTTTTCAAATACTATGCTCCAGAGGTCTAGAAGAATAACTGTGACGTTATTGTGACTACAAATGCTGTAGGACACGTTTAACTATTTTAATATCAGGCTCTCTACTCGCCCTGTTTTTCTATATGCTGTGTGTTCCTTATCACCAGATATTAGTTTGAGGGGATTGGGTCCTCCGACGTATTCCATATTTATGACACAGTAATCACCACAGCTGTGCTGCTTAGGAAAATCTATCTGCGTCCTGCGTCGATGACGTTGATACGCCGCCCTCAAGGACCTCGGCCGACGTCACTGGATGTTATAAGTAGGACGCACAATGCCCATAGCCTCAATTCCGTTTTTTCCGCGAACCTGTTCACTTCGGAGATCTCGGCACGCCTCAACTCTTAGTTTCTGTTCTGTATTGGTTCTTCGAAGCTGTTTGTTTGTGAAGTTATCCTTCGTGATGTCTACCTCGTCTTCCACCCCGCGTCCGGGGTTCAAGAAGTGCGGGTCCAAGATGTCGGTGACGGACTCGCACAACGCCTGCCTCTGGTGCCTCGGGGAGGCCCATGACACGGATGATTGTGTCGACTGCCACATCGTCGTCAGAAGTCCAGTGGATCTCGGTCCCGGAGTAGGTCCCGCCACACCTCTGCCTCTTCGAGGCACTCCGGGAAGCGCCTTCATCGGTCGCCTTTCCCGTCCTCATCCGAGGACTCTGCTCATCGGCGGGTCGCTTATCCGACCAAGCATGCGACGCCAGAGGAATGGGCTTCCTTCGGTAAGAAAATGCTAGACACCGCTCGTACGCCCTCGGGCATGGGTGGTCGGCAGGATTCGCGGGAAAGGTCCCACTCGGACAAGGGGAATCGTTCACGTCATGCCCGTTCCAGGTCCCGGTCCTCGACGCGCTCGAGACCGTGTGCACCTGTGATGTCTTCGAGGAAGACGTCGACGCCTGTGGCGCCGAGATTGTCGAAGGACTATTTCGAGGCTCTGCCTCCAAAGAAGTTGTCAACGCCATCGGCGCCCAGGCTGTCAAGGGACACGCTCGGGGCTCCACCCTCGAGGCCTGTGTCGACGCCGTCGATGCTGTTGGCGCCGCGTTCGGCGTCAACGCCGATTCATTCGACGCCTTTCGAGGCTGTTTCGACAGGGGTACCCCGGGGCACGGTGGACCCCCTAGAAAGGCTCTGGCCAAGGTCAAGCATGGCTTTGTTCACTATTCTGTGCCCTCTTTCCGCCATCTTGAGTACATTTCGGAGGTGGATGAGGGCTCTGATGATGGCATGGTTCCTGATATGGTGCCAGATGAGATTCTCTCGGGCCACAGCCAGTTTCAGGACCTGCTTCAGTCCCTACACGACGCCAGTGGTCTGGACACCTCTCCGGAGGTGGAGTTTTGTAGGCCAGAGCCTGGCACTCATGCCGACTCCTCGTACCGGCGCCTTATGTCTAGGGTCACCGAGTACTTGGGGTGGTCTGCTCCCCCAGGGGATTTTCTTCAGGATGACCTTACGGAAATCCTCGACCAAGTTCAACCAACTGACCCGGTACTGCCGTTCCATATGGCTCTATAGAGGAGGGTGGCGGCAGCTTGGACTGCTCCGGAGAGTCTCCCGGCAGTGGGCAAGTCTTTGCTGTGAAAATACCGCCCAGCCAGTAGCGACCCCTGCTACTTGACCAAGCACCCCACTTCGGAGAGTTTGGTGGTGCAGGCGGCTACGGCCCCAGCAAAGCAGGCGTCTTATCCTACCATCCCTCCTCATAGGGACAAGCGTTTTGATGGTTGGGCGAAGAAAGTGTTTTCTTCAGGGGGTATGGCGCTTCAGGCGGCCAACTCCGTATGTGCCTTGTCACGTTTCACACACACTCTGTGGAACTGTTTCCTTAGCGGCTGAACATATTCACGAAGGGTACGAACGGGATGGTTTTCTTGCTATGGTCCAGGATAGCAAGGATGCCATGTGTGAGGCTGTTCAGTCGGGTTTGGACATGGCAGATTGCATCAGCCGGTCCATGGCGGCGAGCACCGTAATACGCAGGTATGCGTGGTTGCGGAAGTCGGGGTTTTCTCCTGATGTGCAGGCCCGGCTCCTCAACATGCCCTCTGACGCTGAAGATCTTTTTTGGCAGCAAGGCTGACAAGAGCCTTGAGAGGTTGCAGACCTCCAAAGCTGCAGCGAAGTCGTTGGGCGCTGCAGTTCGCCAACCTCCGCCTTTTCGTCCTAGGGGACAGCAATGGAGGGGAGGTTCCTTTTCGTTATTACTCATCATTTGGTAAAGCAAGAGGAGCTGCCAGTCAAACCGTAGGAGTGCCAGAGGTGGAAAACAAGGTACTCGAGGTGCCAAGGCCGCTCGGGCTGTTGCCTCTTTGCCCTCAGGCAATGCCGCAGCCGCTTCAGCTCAGTCATGAGGCAATGTCCCATGGTTCGCCGGTTCGGGGAAGGCTGGCGCAGCATCTTGTAGAGTGGCGTGCCATTACTTCAGATGTGTGGGTTCTGGAGATCATAGCCCACGGCTACTGTCTTCCTTTCCGGCAGAGGCCTCACAACATTCCACCAGGGAATCTCTCTTTAAAGAGTCCAGATCCGCTCCTTGCGCAGGAAATTCAATCCCTGCTGGAGAAAGGCGCCATAGAACTGGTGCCTGTAGCGGAGAATAACAAGGGATGGTATTCCCCTTATTTTTTGATTTCCAAGAAAGACGGGGGGGATTGAGACCCATCATGGACTTGCACGGTTTGAACAAACTCCTCAGGAAGGACAAGTTTAAGATGGTTACTCTGTCTCAAGTCCTCCAGGCCCTTCAACTTCAGGACTGGTTGGTGTCTCTCGACCTCAAGGATGCTTATTTTCATGTGCCGATCCATCCAAAGCACAAGAAATACTTAAGGTTCGTGGTTGGCGACTCGCACTTTGGGTTTCGGGTCCTGCCGTTCGGATTGACCTCCGCCCGAGGGTTTTCACCAAGCTCATGGTAGTGGTGGCAGCGCATCTCAGGAAAGGGGGGATTCACGTCTACCCCTACCTGGACGATTGGTTGATCAGGGCGCGCTCTCCCGAGCAAGTCCTGGATCATCTGTCAGTCACCTGCCACTCCCTCCACAAGCTGGGCTTCTCCCTCAACTTAAAGAAGTCCCATTTGACGCCAACTCAGAGGCTCCAGTACATCAGAGCAGTGCTCGACACGTCCCTGGGGCAGTGTTTTCCTCCCCAGGTGAGGGCTCATCACATTCAGCAGATGGTGAACAAGTTTCAGCTTGGCCAGAGTCTCCCAGCGTTCGAGTTCTTGAGATTGCTCGGCCTCATGGCATCCTGCATTCTTCTGGTGCCAGAGGCCAGGTTGCGGATGAGATCTTTGCAATGGACACTCAAGCTCCAGTGGTCTCAGTCCTCCGGCAGGATGTCGGACCCTGTTCAGGTGTCGTCCTCGGTCGCCCAGGACCTTCTGTGTTGGGCCGTCGAAGGCAATCTGATGAAGGGGGCTCCTTTTTGGCTACCCTGGCCAGAGGTGACGATCGTGATGGACGCATCCCTCACGGGATGGGGAGCTCATGCCAACGAGTTGACAGTCAGCGGTCGTTGGTCTCCGTCGGAGTCCAGACTCCATATCAATCTGTTGGAGCTGAGGGCCGTCAGGCTTGCCCTGAAGGCTTTTCTGCCGACTGTGCGAGGAAAGAATGTTCTGATCCTGACGGACAACACAGTGGCCATGCACTACCTCAACAAAAAGGGGGGGGGCAGGGTCACTTCCTCTGTGCAGGGAGGCGATGCAGCTCTGGTTCTGGGCAATCCAGTAGGAAGTTTCGATCTCGGCAGTTCATCTGGCCGGAGACTAAAACGAGACAGCGGACGCTGTGAGCAGGCAGAGTGCGATCTCTCACGAGTGGGAGTTGGCTCAGGAGATTCTCCTGGATATCTTCGCCCTTTGGGGGACCATTCAAGTTGATCTCTTTGCCTCCAGTGTCAACCGGAAGTGCGAAAGGTTCTTCTTGCGGGAATCTCCTCCAAGAGGAGCCTTAGGAGACGCGTTTGTGGTGGAGTGGTCATTCCCACTGCTGTACGGGTTTCCTCCAGTCCCCGTCACCCCGCAAGTGCTACAGAGGTTTACGAAGGTTCGGTTCCCGGATTATCCTCATTGCTCCGGCGTGGGCCCGGAGGACCTGGTACCCAAACCTTCTCGACTTGTCCATCTGCCCTCCACGTCGTCTTCCCTACCGAGACGATCTGCTCTCACGGGAGGGGGGGTCAGGTTCTCCATCCAGAGGTCAGATCCCTCAACCTTCACACTTGGTTTCTGAAAGGTTGAGGTATAAGGATTGGGACCTCCCTGAAGACGCGATGGAGGTGTTGCTTTCGGCCAGAAGGCCCAGAAACAAAGTCCCTGTACCGTTGGCGAATGTTCTGCGACTGGTGCAGGGTTAAGAATGTGGATCCTTTTGCATGTGACATTCCTGTGGTTCTGTCTTTTTTGCTTTCTTTAGCCCACAGGGGCTTGCAAGTGGGTACCGTTAAAGGTTACCTGGCGGCGCTGTCCATATTTAAGCGCTCGTCTGAAGAGTGTTCTTATTTTAAAATTCCTTTAATTTCTCAGTTTCTAAAAGGGCTCACTGTGTTCCCTCCGTCACCTTTCCAGGTGCCCGGTTGGGATTTGAACCTTGTCCTCAAGTTTCTGATGGGTGCTCCGTATGAGCCTTTGCATTCATGCCCTTTGAGACTGTTAACTCTTAAAACTGTATTTTTGGTTGAGGTCACTTCCGATCGCAGAGTGAGTTACAGGCACTATGAGTTAAGCCACCCTTCACTGTATTTCATAAGGACAGGGTTGTCCTTAGAGTTTGTCCTTCCTTTCTTCTAAAGGTGATGTCGGAATTTCATTTAGATCAGACGGTTGTTCTTCCGGCATTTTATCCTCCTCCACATCCTGCTAAGGAAGAGGAGAGGCTCCATAGGCTCGATCCTAGGAGAGCTTTAAGCTTTTATATTTCACGCATGTCCCGGGTCAGAGTGGACGATCAACTCTTCATTGGTTATGCTGGAAAGCGTTTGGGACAAGCTGTGACTAAGCAGACTTTGTCTCGCTGGATTATTCTGGCTATCTCTGAGTGTTACCGCTTGGCGTGTAAGGACCCACCGGTCCGTTTGCGGGACCATTCTACCAGGGGTATGGCTGCCTCTACTGCCCTACAGAGGGGTGTTCCTATTCGTTACATCTATGATGCAGCCACCTGGGCTTCAGTCCATAATTTTGTACGTCACTACTCCCTAGATTCCATCCGTGGGCAAGATCTGGCCTTTGGCAAGGCGGTCCTTTGCTCCGCAATTTGATTGGGCATTCTAAATTTCTGTATTTTAATTTCTTTTCCCACCTCCTTGCATTGGTACTGCTTTGGGAGTCTGTCATAGATATGGAATATGTCGGAGGACCCAATCCCCTCGAAGAACAAGTTACTCTCTTACCTGGTGACGTTCTTTCGATGGGATGGTCCGACGACGTATTCCATATCGCTCCCTCCCTGCCTTCCCCGCTACAGAATTTCTTATGCGATTGCAGCTTGCGTTTGCGCAAGACTTTGTGTGGTCAGACTGGCAGAAGACTGGTGCCACACGTTCTGGGGGAAAAAACGACAACTGAGGCTACGGGCGTCGTGCGTCCTACTTATAACATCCAGTGCCGTCGTAGAAGGTCCTCGAGGGCGGCGTATCGACGTCATCGACGCAGGACGCAGACGCCGAAAGATTTTCCGAAGCAGCACAGCTGTGGTGATTACTGTCATAGATATGTAATACGTCATCGGACCATCCCATCGAAGGAACGTTACCAGGTAAGAGAGTAACTTGTTCATCTACAATATTGTAAGGAGTGTAATGTCTTTTATGACCATGTTCTGCTCTTGTACAGGCACTAGAGATTGTAACTGTTTTTAATATCTTTTTGCCAAAGCAGCCACCCGAGAATCTCCCCCCCCCCTCCCCTTCGGGTGTCTATAATTAAATAGTGGGCCCATATTTTAATATAGGGGTGTGGAGTGTCTTAATTGACATGCACTGGTATTTTTACTCTTTGTATTGTTTACTAAAGCCTCTAACGAATAGAGGTATATATTAGTAACTGTGTATATTTTTCCATTATACCAGTGTCGTGTATTTTCTATGGACAAGTGTGTGGACTAAATATACCTTTCAGTCTACTTCCCCTTCCTAGAGTTGAGCCCAACTACTCTGCCACGATAGAGTTTTTGGCTTCCCTTTTGGGCTGGGGCTCTGCCCCCACCTTAAGGTTAGTGGATGCGCAGCCCTTACAGTGGCCTCTTTAAAATACACCTTAAGAACATAAGGCTAGAAGACACAGCCTGAACATAAAACTAGCAGTCCATGCACACAATTGCCACTGGATACATCACCCAAGTCAAGGGCATGTGGGGCGGCTGCAGCAGCATCCTTTAGCAACACCATCTTTCCAAGCAAATGACTGCTATTCTGAGGACAATGGTGGGTGCAAGTGCAGGCTGAGACACTCCTGTGGCAACCCATTCAGTGCTTGGCAACGTCTAGCAGTTCACTGACAGTTCTGGGAGGGCTCCATCTTATCACATACTTTGGTTTCCCACTCTATTGCTTGCAACTCCCCTGCTTGGTGTTCTCCAGATGCAGTCTGTGATGCCATGCACATAGCACTGAAAACAGGACAGGGCAGCCGCTTGGTCGCCAAGGTCTCTTTCTTTATATATTATTTTATAGAGGTTCGCTCTCACAATTATGCTTTGTCTTTGTAAGGCTGTGCTCCGAAACCTTAATGTCCAATCTTACTTAACCATTTGAGTGTGAACCCCCTCTACTGTGCAAAACACAATCCACTTATGCCAAGCATCCGGCTGTTATGCTAAAAAAGGGACCATGAACTTGGAGTACAGTTGTCACTTGTCCTGAGTAACAGAATTACACAGTCGTTCTTAGTAGGTAAAGCCTTTGGGATAAAGCACACTGCACCCCTCGATAATCATACAAAAAGGCTTTTACCAAACAGCTGAACCTGGGGAAGGAGACTCTAAGAAACAGGATTTGATGGTATCCTAACCGTGAGGTAATAAGGGCCCTCTCAGTGGGATACAATCTGTATTTGCATCTCTGATGAGGGCTCATCATGGAAAACATCAAAACTAGATACGTACAGTCAAACATACACATATCTCCACACCAGAGTGCCAGAATTAGATATTCGGTCTCCCAATGTAAAACTAGTGGGTCATGGCCAAATGTGATTACAGTAAGTTATCTTAATGACACGCATTCACCATTTGTGTCGTTGAATTGTATGCAATTATATTGAGACGATTTAATAAATCTGTTGTAATGCAAAACTAATGCGGTGGTTTGATTTTCCAACTATACTTTTATTTTAGCCAAGAGCAGACGTCAGTCGAAGCCTTACAAGCCTAAAAAAATGATCAAAGTTGATGGAAAGATTGTGGTACACACAGCTTGCAATAATGGAAGCAGTTCCGTCACTACGAAGGATGGAGAGCTCTTCATGTTTGGAAAAGATGCAATTTATTCTGACAGCTCTTGTAAGTTAAGTGTGTAATTGGTCATTTGTAATTAGGCTATTGGAGACAGCCAGGGATGGGGGGAGGGAGGAGTTCAGAGAGGTTGACGGGCGGAGGGTTGGGGGGGGGTATATTCCAAGTTTAAAAAGGGAATCGCACTAATGAAAATGTTAGCAATCGTCCAGTCCACTGCAGATAGGATTTACAAAACTCATTCATGTAAAAACGGAAGGAATTTGCTTTGCAACCTCCATTTGAATAATTAACACCAGCAGCCTTAAAAAATGTAAACCATATTGCTTTTTACTCATCCCTGGAAGTCCAATTGTTTCGAAATATTAATGTTTGGGTGCTGATGCACTTGTATATGTACGCTTATGATGAGCAAACTTAAGTATATTTTTTTCCCCTCCTTTGCACAACTTGCTTTATTTGTATGCTGCTTAATTGAGTAGACTAACATTTGTACAACCCTCTGTTTCATTCACATATTACGATTTCAGTGATAGTTAATTTTTCATTTCCCCAAAGTTCCAAGCACCCTTTGGGAGACTCATTACAAAAATCAAAAATGTTCTCTTCATTTTAGTGTTTTCCCTGTGCAATGGTTAATCTGTGACTTTTTATTTTTCAGGTTTGGTTACGGATTTGAAAGGGCATTTTGTAACTCAGGTTGCTATGGGCAAAGCCCATACATGTGCTTTGACCAAGAGTGGCGAAGTCTGGAGCTTTGGTGTTAACAACAAAGGACAATGTGGACGGGATACAGGTTCTATGAGTCAAGGAGTGAAGGGTGAGCACCAAACATAAATATGATCTTGACTGAAGGTGCTTTTGCAATCCCTAGATAATTGTAAAGTAGGGTTGTGTGTTCACTGGCAAAGAACAAGTAATGAGTCCTGGCTCACAGTTACACAGTTGTGAGCCCATGCCATCCTTATAATTACATATTTATGTATTAAAAACAATATTTGGTTAGCCATGATAAAATGCAAATGACAAGATGATTGACTGCATGTGCATTCTCTCCACAATGATATACCACCTACATATCTATATAGTAAAGTTATGTATTACCCAATAAACATCACACTTTGAATCATTCAACCTTTCCACCAAGAGATGGCCTATGTCTGAAGCATAGAGGCACAGAGAAAAATGAAATGTGTTGCTAAAGTTAATGCACACTTAACGTTTGTGGTCTCTCACACCAAAATGTACCTGTTTAGTTATATGGTCAACCTATAAAAATCCTGCAATAATGACATTCTTCATAATATACAACTAAATAATATAACCATATACAGCATCCACTGTTTGCCTGCCATACATACAGTGTATATACATTTAAAATTCACCACACCATTTTGAGTGTCTAAACCTCAACATGGTTCTCTGATTATATTGTCTGAAACTGTTTCTATCCAGTACGATCTGGAGTCTCCAAACGGCCAAGAACAACTTGAGTTACACAATTTTCCTTAATTTTAACAGGCCTTTCAAGAAAATAATGTGGTTTAGCAAATTACAATTTGATGCAATGATTTTAATTTTAATTTAGCCTAAATGGCCAGATATGTATTTGTGTAACCAGTCCTGATATGAAGATGGGATTTTATCTCTGTCCACTTACTAAAATAAATGTTCATTTTCTGTTATTAGTTTCTC
The DNA here is from genome assembly GCF_040938575.1 of Ambystoma mexicanum. NCBI lineage: Eukaryota > Metazoa > Chordata > Amphibia > Caudata > Ambystomatidae > Ambystoma > Ambystoma mexicanum. The sequence goes on from NC_090941.1 coordinate 301,309,250, forward strand.
ATCCAAAGTCAACCTCCGAAAGTGAAACTACTCAAAATGAGAATGTCAAAGGTTGACTTGCCAAAAATACGATTCTCACAAAGTTAACCTATATCTGTAAACTTAACCTATTGAAATAGTTGTTCATTGCATTCTTTTGGAAGTGAATATGGTGCTATTTGGGGTGGGCGAGGTCCCGTGTTCTTTGAATGGCTTTCATTTTTAGATTATACTGAATAGACAACAGTGCCAGTTCAGTGGGGCATGGGGCAGGTTGGGGGAGCCATGGGGTTTGCTCCATTTTGTGATGTATTTTATTTAACTTATATTCAGATCTTTTTTTTTTTACATTGGATAGGTAGAAGTTCAAAAATAACATGGATAGGCAAAACAAATTGAACTTTTCATCCATTTTCCATTCTTGCAGAACAGTGAAACTCCATCTTATAGTCACTACCCTGAAGTATTCATTGCCCACCAAGGATATTTACTTTACACTGTATTACTTCTCAAAACATGTCAAACTGATACATATGCAGACAGAAGCAAGCAGGAGAGTATCCAATTCCATAATGATTTTCTTATCATCTACAGTTTCATACATATAACTCATTAACACAGTCCGATATTGCCAGAAACCTTTATCAGCCTTTGTAAACCGAATCATCTAATGTTGGGACTGCATTCACAAATCAGGCACTCTATTCTCAATAGAAGACTTTTCCTACTGCTGTTTCTTGGTATGCTTTGTACCCCAAACACAAGTTTGAGATGTATAGATTTGTTTTTTATTGTATATATGGTTTGTACAAACATCACACACAATATATTTATATAATTATAACCTAGACAATATCACATACACAAAAAAAACTTAAATAGATTAAAATAGCAACACTAAAAAACAACCCTGCATCACATTAGAACCTTTCAGCTGCCTCAAGCTCCCCAACTACCTTAATTGTATTGTGGATGGATTTGTAGAACGCGGACATGGCCCAGAGGCGTCTATGCGCTAATTCCACCTACCTAAAGGGCAAAAGGATCCCCCCCATTCCTCATAAATTCGTTTGCTAAAGTGCACTGATCAATTTTAGATAATTACCCGAAACCAACCACCCCCAAAACTCATTTGACTTCAAAAATGTATTCACTGTCATACAGACACATTCTAAAACAAAACCTGAGAATAATTCATAGATTACATTTCTTGCATAAACACACACTATAATTACATTATTCCAGGGAGTACCTTGGACTTTGCACAAACAGCACCCTCATCTTTTAGCAAACCTTTTCTCTGGCCCAAATTTCAATTGTGTGCAGTTGATCGAGTCTAAATCTCATAAATACCAACCGATACTTATGATTTGCAAACCGCTTTAGCTATTCCGGCAAGGGATTGTATTTTCTTACTTAGCCTGCATACTCCTTCAGGGAAGTGGATGCTTTAATTTTCTCACACTGTTTAACCCACTCAAATTGACGTAACTTTAACTTAACTCTGACCCGATTATTCATCAGAAGATCTTTAACACGCCCCCCCTCCCTGTTTCTTAAATATTCCTTATATTCCTTTCTAAAACTATTTAATACTCCAGAAGTCTCTTTGGCAAATATCTTTCAGGAATACATAAAGGGAGCCCTTCGGTGGATCCAATATTTTATACATCACTTTCCTAGTACATGCCATCAATATTAATGATTGCATCCCCAATTCCAAACGGATGGCACCCACTGGGGAACACTTGGGGAGACCCAGTAACCCCTTCCAAACGAGGTCTTCCAAAATATCAAGATCCTCATTATTCGGAATGTCTACTATCTCAATCTCAGAGTACCAAGGGGAACACTTTTTGTCTATAAAACGGTACTAATGGCATCAACGTGAATTTACAATACTTAAAATGTATTTTTATTCATTGGCGCTAGAAGTGAAATTAGCTTAGCGCAGAGACTTTTCTCCACCTCCCTTTTATTGAACAATAGAGGAACCCCAAGTATGTCATATGGCAGCAGATTGCTAGTTTGTTTTTGTTAATGTGCTAATTATGCCCACGCTTCTTGCCCCCCTTTTAATACACATAATAGCTGTTTTGGCCATGTTTATCTTCAAAATATTGTCCACCAAATAAGAGTGGGTCATATTTGAGACGCTGTAGGCCAATAGCTGTTGTATCCAAAAGGATGATGTCATCAGCGCAGATTAGGAAAGTAATGTTTGTCAATTTGAAGGGGGGGCACTCTTATTTCCTCAACCAAATTGCTGAGGTATACATTTAAAAGACAGGGGGCCAAAACTTAACCCTACCTTGATTTCAATATCTCTTGATAAGATCCCTTCCATATTCAGTCTCACCTGCACTTGTGTATTAGAATGAAGAAGAATAAGAAGTAGAAGAAGAATGTTCAAGAGACCCTCTGGAAATTCCCCACTAAATTTATTCCACAACAAGCACCTATCAATATTAACAATGGCGACATGGATATCTAAAAAAAAAAGCTGCATGTAGAGAGACCTAGATTATTCTTGTAGTAATTTCAATTAAAAAAAATCAAATTTGTGCCCCTTCTTTTTCTAAAAATCTTTTTTTCGTACGGCAAGACTCGGCCTGAACTTTGGACCTATGCTTCCAAATGCTCTAAAACCAAAAACACGAAAATCTTGCTTGTGGAGTCCAATAGTGATTCTTATAAACAAGACCCATATACCTCAGATACCATGAATCAGGCAGTCTTTTTTCTTAATCTGTTGAAACAGCGAGTACAACAATATAGACCATAGGGAAGGATTTTCCTTAAACATAAAATTAGATAACCCATCTGCAACCAGCCCAAGCTGAAAGGTCTTCTCATTAAAGAGAACTGGTGAAAGGCCAACTTTCTCGTTAAAAATTGTCATCTACACCTCCTCTGAGATTGGATTTGTCGGAGCCTTTATCTGACAGTTTGTTCAAATTAACATATTCCTAGAATGTTTTGGAGTTGTTAGCGTTCAAAATGGACAACATTTTCTGACCACCCGTAATATAAATCTGAGCTTTATACGTTTTCATCCAATTCTTGAACTTTGCCTTAGCCATCTAATTGCTTCATTTCCTTGTGACACATTTATTTTCCTAAGGGAGCTTATGTCCCGCCTCAAAAAAAAAATCCACAGCATTACTACCTCTTGGTCAAAGAAATGTTTTTTTAACATTTTTTTTTATAAAACATTTGGGAGTCAAAACCACTCACTACAGGGAGACAGCTACTGAAACCTGATGGCTTCATATCTCTCTGTACTGTAGCCTTTCTCAGAACCAAACTTTACCAGAGCATCTATTCGTACGTTCATGATCCTTCTAGAGATCATCAATCTCCTATGCCCATTTACCTGTTTATTTCCAATTTTACCAAACCTTGATCACCCCTGGGTATCGACAGCCCTATTTTCAAACTTAGCAGCTCCTTAAGTACATGCAAGGTAAAGGTGTAATCTATATGCAATCTGTGTGCACCCTTTCTCCAGGTTCAGTGAGCCGGAATATCCCCCTTTACATGCCCATTTAACATATGGAAGCACCAGCATTCCCTCTATCTATGCCATCTGAGAACCCTCACCTCAGTATCTCGTCCCTTATCTTCTTAGGTTCCAAGATACCCTGAGGCATTTGCATTTTTAGAATTCAAGTCTCCAGCTATCACTATTTGATCTGAGGAGGTTTGGTTGTACCATCTAAGCAATAGGTCTTCTAATGCTGAGAATAGAGACCCCTCGTCAACCCTCACAGGATTGCAATAAATATTACCAAAATACAATTAACTTCCCATTTCAGGCTAACTGCCACTATGGCTTCACAATCGACTGCCCACTCCTCTATACAGAAGCCCCATTGATTAGCAGTAGCGATCATTAGCCACCCATATGGACAGCTCTTAATCCCTTTTCTGCTTGTTTCAAGAAGATAGTATATCCATCTAGAAGAGGTTTTACAGGTAGCCATACTTCTTGTAACATAAAAATACAAAGTACTAACATTTTGGAACACAGAAGCCTTTAAGAAACTATTAAAACAAAGAGTTCCAGGGAAGGCGGCTGAGGTCAAGAATTTCAATGGTCAAATAAGTTTCATCCTGTGCTAGGTAAATTCTTTGCAAGCCAGCTCTGGTCCTCCTTCTCACTCTGATATTTGTACCTTTCCAATCAATTTGTTTTAGATCCTGCCCATTTAATCTACATAAACCTTCGCCCAACCTACTGGCCCCCTTTGCTGGACACTCCTTAAGGCCTTAACAATGATCTGGTCGATCCAGCCTCAGCCGAGGTTTACCCTAGACAACCTTCTGACTAAACCCTGATATGCATATACATTGATTCCTAAAGAGAGTAACACCTCTGTCATACTCAAAATTAAGTTACAATTTGTGGCTTTAAGGGGATGATTACCATGTCCGTCCTACTGGATAGGAATTAGATCAGATCTATATTTGCAGAAATCAAAGACCTTAGGGCTGGGATCATGATAAAAAATGACTAAATAGCAGAGCGGTTTAAAATCATTTCCCCCTGGTCCCTAAAAATTGTTTTAACACAATACACTAATCTGTAGCATTATATTGGGACATCCCTGGTTTAAGTATTTGTACCTTATTGACCACCATCGGTGCATGTCCCCTGCCCTGTCGCAGACCTTTTAGGGAATGGTTGTCTAGCTCAAGTGGGTTTCCCACTTTACATCTTGACATGTATGATGAAGCTTTGCTTATAGGTTCAGCCACCTCTACTGTTTCCCCAACAACATCGGAGATAGGATCATCATTCAACTTTAAGGCAGTGTTGGGTTGAGCCTGCAGATCTACCACAGGCTTATTGACTAGCCGACTATTATTCTTGGAAATGGGACGATAGATTGGGTCCCCTGATCCTTCGTCGGGTTGCCATCAACTTTTAGGCTCTCCTTGTGCGATCATGAGGTGTTTTTCTTCTTCTTCCCTTTAGGTTTTCTGTTTGGCATTTCTGACTGGGATTCGCTAGGTATAATCATGACCGAATTGGAGCTTACTGACCGATTCCTTCGACATTTGCTTGAGGATGTCCTTGAAGGCAAAGTTCTGTTTTTAGTCAGCTTTTGTGATTTCTTTCCCTTTGCCAGTTTTCCTTTCTGGCTCAAAGGCAAACCATCCTTATTCTGGTCCTCGTTGCTCATAGTAACTAACATGAGGGACAATAATATTTCTGTCACTCTTCCAGTTCCATGACTAGTTCCAGTGGAGAATGAACCAGCATGCTTGGGCAGGACCCGGACTTGTTGGATCTTAGATTTCCACCTTGCAGAGTAGAGTAGTCTATATCGACCATGGCGATTTGCCTCTCAAGGAGAGGTGTTAGGCAGAAACCTGTGCTGTTCCCTCTGGGACCACTGCAAAAGATTTAAGACTACAGGTGTTCGGCAGTAAACCCACTTGGTAGCAGTCTGTACCACACAGATTCACTTGGTAGCTGTGGCTGAGCAGTCAGACTTCCCTCAAGAAGAGTTAGGCAGTATACAGAGTATTCACAATAGGTCAAAAGAACACAGTAGAACAAGTAAACACTGACCAGAGCTTGGTGTAAAAGAGATACAATTATTTATTTAAAACCGCATCTAGTAAAACACACAGGCACTAATGTTAAGCAGTTTAAAAACTCGGTCACTAAAAGATATACACTCCCTTAAAAGAATATTAGACAATTCTTAAGTAAAGCCCCACTTATTTTCATACAGCGGTGAACGCTTAACGCCGATGGCACTCTAATCATTTTTTTTAAAAAGGGAGAGAAAAGCAGAGTATACTTTGAAACAGATCCAACCACTTTCACAAGAACACAACAAGAGGAAGGCAAAGTAAAACCGTGAAGTTAGAGTTCAGAAGGCCGGATCCACTTTAAGAGGATCAGAACGAAATGTGTCCAAGGTCACACGGTTGAAGTGCACAAAAGTCTTGAAAAGGTTCAGAAAGAGTTGGACCAAAGAAAGGGACCAGTTAGATGGTCAAGGCGGCCAGCCCAGTCCAGAAGGTTAAGGGATTATTATTACCTTGTAGCAATCTTTAGAAAGGGAGGCCTGGCGGACATGGTACCTTAAAGTGGTGAGAATACTCCAGCGGGGGCAGTTGTTCCTGGCAGCGGATGCAAGTCGGTGCTTCGTCCGGGGAAAGAGAGGATCTCGTCGGGGAGGAAGACAGGAGTCCGTTGCACTGACAGGGAAGAAACCAGCCGCGGAGTTCTCAGGTAAAAGGAGCGGTCCTTTTATTCGCGGTCCAGTGGTAAGTGGCTATCCGGTTGCCGGGGTGCTTGGCACGGGCAATTCGACCACAAGACGTCCTGGGATGCGAGGAAAAGAAGGTAAACTGGTTGTGCCCACCAGTCAGGGGAAGAATCCTCTCCAGCCGGGAGATCTTCTCTGTCGGGAAGTGGTGAGTCAGTTCCGCAGGGCTCCACCGGTGGTGTCGTCATGGTAGGTTGGCTCAGCTTCTCCCTCATCAGATTCTCAGGTCCTGTGACGACTTCTGAAGTTCCAGTCCCCAAAGCCCTGCTTTTATGCAGCACACCCCCATTCACTCAGCCTAGCTGTCAATCAAACATGCTAAGTGGTGAGCCGGCCGGCTCACCTCTTGGGCCAATCACACAAGAGTGCGACTTGAGTTACCAAGGTAACTCAGTCCAGGGTGTCTAAACCCCCTCCCACATCCCCTGTGGTACCCAGACAGAGTGGCACCACTTTTGGAGGCTTCTGTGGAGAAGCCCGCCAAAAAGTGGAACAAAGGGCTCGACTTGGGTTGGAGTCACAGAAGAGAACACAAACGCCATTTTAGAATAGAGTCCTGGCAAAAAATACCAACCGGCGAATTAATATTAAATAAATAAACCGGCGGTATGTTCGAGGCTATGAGAATTAAATAATTAAAGTTGGTAGCCTCGAACAATGGGAAAATCCCATAGGGATATATTCGCGGTCGAATATAAAAAGTAGTATCCACTGCCACCAGCCAAAACTCGATCAGGGGGGACGGAGACGTGACCCCTCGACTAACAGACCCCGGGGCAATCGAATTGCCCCAACCAGTACGTCCACAATATGATGCTTTGTACCAGTTTCTGTTAATAATTTGGGACTAGTAAAGCCAATGGTGACTTTACATGCCCTGGGAGACAGTACTCCGTCCCAGGGTATGGAGTCTATGGTGGGGTGTCACTGCACGGAGGGTGCTGTGTAACTCACATAGCAAAAACACATGAGGCCCTATGGAGTAAAGGACCCCATAGCCCATAAAACACATAAACAGTCAAAGGAACACCATAAATCATGTCCAAGAGTGGGAGAAAAAAAGAGTCTCACTCTTGGCAGGAGAAAAAAACTAACTCCAGAAATCCAGCAAAGCTGCTGGGGGACTCACTAGGTTAGGGAGAATTCTCTCTGAGAGAATTCTCCCTAACACTCGATGATAAGTTAAGTTCTTTAGTAAGGCGGAATTTCCTTGAACCTCTGTCTTCATCTGATCATAAAGGCACACACGTGATTGCAGCACCAAGCTAATGGCTGGCAAAGAACTGTTCTCCAAAACTGCCAATGGATACTGGACAGATTGACTCCCTTCCTCTTTACTCTGTGATACCGCCAAATAATCCTCTAATGGTTGCTGCAGCGCTCTAACCTCTTACTCTTATGTTTCACCCTTTAATTGTGTAGGAATTAAAGTGAACAAACAAGGCACCATCGAAATGGATCTAATTTAATGGTTTTTCACCACCTTTTCCATGCTGTTACATGCATTTTCCTCTAGCTCAGCCAGGGGTCAGTCTTTAGGTGTAGACACTTTGCACGCATACACTGGTCCTGTGGCATTATATGCAACTGTGGACACATTTGGTAATTGCACCTCTACTACATGAGGGTTTTAAAGTCTCTAAAGTTGACAACTTCGACGTGGCAGGTATAGAATGTAGACCCCCTTTACCAGCCTTCTTTTTTTTGTCAATAGTGTAATTCCCTGAAGGTTGGCGAACCAAAACTTCAGAAAACAAATGTGCACACACTTGCGAGGACGAGTTTCCCAACTCATTAACAGCAACAGTGCTTCGGTTCTAAATAGTTTGCGCTCATAATCTGTGCTAAGAATGAGTATTTCCCTTTTTGTTTTCGGCTTCAAAACAGAGGTTTCTGATGCTTGTTAATCTGCTTGGAATCACATGCTGTGCATATGGTCCAACATCCAGTGGTAACCGCTGAGTATTGCATCTTGTCTTTTGAGGATCGAAAGGGGACGTCAGCATAGGCGTGTCTGTAACAATATCCCTAACGTGATGTGTAGTGTACCCAAAATCACTCATGCGCTGAGGTCCCTCAGATTGTTTTTTTCCAGCCAGATTACTGGTCGCCCTAATGCGGAGTTCTTACATAGAGATAGCGTTATTGTCATATTTATCGACTTTGTCGTTATTACCGTTAAGTCACTTTGACAGTTGAATACTGTGAAACAACGCTGAAGACTGTTGCAGAGTTTCGGCGCCTGTTCATCCTAGCGGTGCTGCTGTCCACGCGGCCGGGCCTTCTGGCCGGCCAATGCAGTAGGGAGAGTGGGGTCGGGATGGCCATATTCTTTACAAGTAAGCCTTTCCTCTTTCACCCTCTCTGCTCCCTGGGTTTTGTCATCGCTGTACCTGTCTTTCGCTATGGACTGGGTAATCCAAAATAAAGGGCGCTAACACTAAAGAACACGCGGCCGTCAAGGCGCTCCAGGAGGATGCGCAGACGCCGCTTAAGGGCCGGTGGCACCGAAATCCACTGCTCAGCCTCCAGTTCAGCCGAAAGATCGACCAGATTCCCCAAGCATTGGCGACAGCATCGCAAGGGTTTATCATCATTGCACTGAATTCCTTGCATCTAAATGCATTTGCATCAAATTGTTTCCATCTAAAAAATTGGCATCAAATGCATTTTTCTTTTTTGGGGCTGGGGGGCATCCAAAAAACCTGTTTTTTACCCTTTGAAATCCTCCGGAAGAAAAATTAACCCTTTATTCCCCAAAAACATGCATTTCATGCACATTTCTTAGATGGAAAAAATTTGATGGAATGGCATTAGATGCAATAACCAGATACCCATTGCAAGGATTGCCTCGGCAGTTAGACTGAAGGAACGATCGAAGGAGGCGGCGAAGCACAAAGAACGGCCTAGAGACGTGCTGAAAGACACGCCACAGCACCCCGAACCCTGCAAGGACTACGCTGAGAGTACTGTGCCTTTGTCAAGTACATTAGGGGACAAATCTCGACGTCACAGGGAAGAAGATGAGCCCTTTCCTCCCCTGTACCCCTCTGGTTCATCCTCATGGATCAGGGAGAAAGTTGAGGGATGTATGGACAGATTAGAACAATGTCTCTTATTCTGAGAAGTTTGCTCGCAAGAGACCTCGAGAAGACCTTCCCTTTACGCCTGTATCAAAGTTTCAAAGGACCTTGGAGTATCACATGAGGAGTATACCTGTGTCCTCACAGATGATGATGTTATGGACACATGATCAGGATGAGGATGCCACCTCTCTGGAAAACTACATTGTGGATGACCAGCCGTCAGGTTTATGTTCAACCTTAGACGCCCCCTTCTCCCACCCAGGACCACGATGACCTGTGCATAGATTCCCCACCCCCTCCACTCCGGCCTGCCAAGCCTTCCCAATGGACGACCAAATGGCGTTTAACGCCATCTTGGAAAAGGCGGCTGACCATTTTCAGATCGCCACTCAAGAAGCTTTACCAGATTCTGATTTTGTGGAGGATATGCTCAGAAAAACCTCCGGCCAGACAGGCCATCCCTTTGGTGAACACTATTCAGAGGAGATTTGCCCCTTCCTTGTTGACGCCAGCCCAAACCAGGGGGGTTGAACCTTAGGGTGGAAAAGTTGTTTCGTCCTTCTCTGACCGACCCTGCCTACATCAAGGGACATGCCACTCCAGATTGTTTAGTGGTTACCACTACTAGAAAACGGGCTGTTGTTCCCCTGTCTACAGGAGAGGTGCCACCCTATAACGAGTCCAAGAGACTATATGCACTGGGAAAGAGGGTTACAACGGCAGCTGCGTTTTCCACACGAATAGCTAATAACACCACACTATTGGCCAGCTATGCAGACGTCCAGTTGAACCTTCTACAAGAAGGCCTTTAGGAAGTGCCAGAACCGACACAGACTAAGTTGCCCGCCATCGTTTCGGAAGGCAAGCAAGTCAACCAGAATGTGCTCAAGAACACTCTGGATGCTGCAGAGACAGCGGGAAGAACCCTGGCTAAAGGTACCTTGCTCAAGCGACATGCATGTCTGTGGAACTCCGGTTTCAAGCCGGAGACCCAAGCATCCCTGATAAACCCATTGAGGAGACCAACCTGTTTGGCAAGGCAGTGGGCGATGCACTGGAAACAGCCAAGAAAGAACATTAAACACTCGAGTCCCTTCAACAAATTACCCAGAAACCCTCTCCCCAGAGAGGAAGCGGCTCCCGCCAGTCCTTTCGTAGGCAATCTCGTTTTCCCCAGAACCAGTATAATACAGGAAACAACTGGAATTCAGGACAAGGGTCTAATACCTCCACCACTTATCCACCCAGAGGACAGCAGCGTGGGAAGGTAGAGGACAAGGTTCCAACCCCAGAGGCGCCCCAGCCTCTGGTCAGAAATGACCTTCGGATCCAGGTCTCTCCCATGCCACCCCGGTCAGGGAGCATATAACATCTTTCCTTACTGCATGGGAGGGGATAACCACTGACCAGTGGGTACTCAAGACGGTCGCCCACGGGTACTGCATAGAATTCGCCCGACCACCCCAATTCAGACCGCCAAAATCAAGACGCCGGACGCCAGACCACCTGCGGATCCTGCTGCAAGAAGTGGAGACCCTTCTAGAAAAGGACACCATAGAAGTCGTCCCTATTCTACAGGTAAACAAAGGTATTTATTCAGTGTACTTCTTTGTACCCAAAAATGATATCGCCATGCGCCCTGTGCTAGACTTGCGCCCAGCGAACAAGTTTGTCAAACCTCAAAATTTTCATATGGTCACTTTACAGGAAGTAATCCCGCTGTCGAAACAGGGGGATTACATGGCAAAACTGGACATGAAAGATGCATACTTTCATATTTCAATGTTGCCAGCGCACAGAAAATACCGAAGGTTCATCATAGAGGACAAGCTATCAGTTCAGAGTACTCCCCTTCGGCATTGCCTCTGCACCACAGGTGTTAATGAAGGTACTGGCAGTGGCGGCAGCACACTTGCGCAGGCTATCCGTCCTGGTTTACCCTTACTTCGACGACTGGCTCATAACAGTCCTACGAAACATGCCTATTGAACACACAGAAGACAATAGACCTCTTTTTCAGTCTGAGATTCTCCATCAACGATGGGAAATCCAGCCTAGACCCCACTCAAGTCACAGTTTCTAGGGGCTCTAATTCGGACGAAAGACAGCCTCGTCTTCCCCTCCAACGAGAGTGTTCAAAACATGCTGTTTCAGATCCCTCAGTATGTAGCCAGTCCGGAAGTGACGGTACGCAAAGCCATGCGACTGTTAGGAATGATGGCGTCCTGCATTTATTTAGTTCCTCGCACGCTTTTGCACATGCGTCGTATGCAAGAGTGGCTCAACAGCCAGTGGTGTCAGGCCAGCGGACAATGGGAAGATGGGTAGTTGTCTCGCCAGCCCTTGTTCTCTCTCTGCAGTGGTGGTCGAGGGAAAACCTCTTGAAGGGGAATACCTTCACCACCCCCGCAGTAGAAGCCACTCTCGCGACCGACGCGTCTCTCATGGGGTGAGGGGGCTCACCTGCTTCAGCAGACTGTGCACAGCGTGTGGTCCCCACAAGTAGCATCTGACCACATAAATCTGGTGGAGCTATTAGCGGTATTCAAAGCACTGCAAGCCTTTCAAACGCAGCTACAGGGGAAGACAGTCCTGATCTTAACAGACAGCACCACAGCCATGTACTACCTGAACAAACAAGGAGCACACTCTCGCCACACTCTCCCAAAACATTTGGATATTGGCTCTCAAACCCAGGATGTTCCTGTTGTCCCAACACGTTCGAGGGGAACTCAATTTTCTGGTAGACGTGCTCAGCAGAGATTTCCCTTTGCCCGTAGAGTACGAATGGCAACAACACGAAGACATAGTCTCCAATGTTTTCGCAGAATGGGGCTTCCCAGAGATCGACTTGTTCGCAAATCTGGAGAACGCTCAACGGCAAGATTACACCTCCAGGTACCCACAGAACCGCTCCAAGGGGAACGGGCTCTGGATAGCATGGTCAGGGAGATTTGTTTACGCTCTTCCCCCGACTCCCTTACTCAACAAGATGATGCACAAGATTCACCAGGAACCAGTCACCATGATATTGGTGGCCCCCATGTGGGCCCGCCAACCCTGCTTCTCTCATCTGATGGAGATGTCCCTCTCCCCTCTATGAAGCTGCCCTGCCTGTACAACATGTTATCTCAGGACAAGGGGGAAACACTGCACCCATGCCCGCTAACTCTGAATTTAGCGGCCTGGCTCCTGAGGTCATAGAGTTCGGACACCTTCAACTCCCTCAGAGATGTATGGACATACTCAGAGAAGCGAGGAAACCCAGCACCCGATATTGCTGTTCCAGTAAATGGAAATGCTTTATCAGGTGTAATGCCAAGGGCGTCAATCCCATGGACTGCTCTCCTACTCACATTGTATTGTACCTGACTCACTTACTATATTCAGGCCTGGTTTTTAATTCCCTGAAGGTGCACTTAGCTGTGCTCTCAGCTTACACTACATCCCAACAAAATGTGCTGTGGTGGAAAATACCAGTTATCAAGGCTTTCATGGAATGGGTTAAGAGGATTCACCCCCCCATTTCAATCCCAGCTCCCTGATTAGACTTAAATGTGGTTTTCACTAGACTCATGGGGTCCCCCTTTGAGCCTATGCACAAGGCAAGTCTTAAACACCATACCTATGAAACAGCCTTCCTAGTGGCTATCACTTCTATAAGAAGGGTTAGTGAACTACAGGCCCTTTCAGTACTAGACCCTTTTGTTACTGTTCAGAGATAAGGTGGTTCTGCGCACCCACCCACGATTTGCGCCTACATTTATTTCCAAGTTCCACATGAATCAGTCAATAGAACTGCCTACTTTCTTCCAGAAACCCACTAGCCGAAAGAAGCCTACACACATTAGATGTGCGCAGGGCAGTGCTGTTTTACATGGAAACAACTAAACCACTGAGAAAAACAGTTTCAGTGGCAGCTGATAGAGAAGGGAATTATGTCTCTAAGTTAGCAATCTCAAGGTAGATAGTCAAATGCATCACACTTTGTTTCTCTCTTGCTAAGAGAGAACTGCCCTTCAAGCCTAGAGCACATTCTACTCGAAGCACGGGCTTCCATAGCATTCATTGCAAATGTTCCCTTAGTGTCCATTTGCAAGGCGACAACCTGGAGTTCTGTACACAACTTTACAAAACACTATTGCCTAGGCACTCATTCTAGGGCTGATTCTCAGGTGGGACAAGCAGTACTAAGACATCTTTTACTACTGTTCCTTCTCACAACCCACCTCCAACTCCGGGTACTGCTCGCTAGTCTATGCACAGCATGTGATTCTAAGCAGATTAACAAGCATCAGAAGACATGCATTACTCACCGTAATAGCATTTCTGATGATTGTATCTGCTTAGATTCACATGCGCCCACCCTTCCTCCAGGCTCGGGTGGAAGGAACATAGACGTCTTACTACTTTCTCTCTTTTATGTACTCACTCACCATAGTCATTAGGCTCCTTCATGGCAGAAAAAATAAATTCGGAGGGACCTCGACGTAGGAAGGATTTTGTGTTCCCTACACGTCACGTTAGGGATAGTGAAACAGACACGCCTATGCCGACATCCCCTTTCGATCCTCGAAAGAGACGATGCAATACTCTGCGGTTACCACTGGATGTCGGACCATATCCACAGCATGTGAATCTAAGCAGATACAATCATCAGTAATACATGTCTTATCGTACTTGTACTCGGATTCTGTACTCTCCCAGGAAAAATGCAGCAACATTTGCCGCACTTGGCCACGCTCCACAATTGTTTAGCAACTCCTGCTGTGCACCAGAATCTCGATCCTCCAGAAACGCTGTCTCCACACAATGATCCTCCAAACTGCTGCAACACTTGGCGCACTTGGCCCATGCCACGTTTTAGATAAGGAGAAAGATATCGAGCCAAGAGGATAGCTTAATGGTAACAAGCTTGTTCTGTGAACATGTCATGCGCTTGATACCCTGGCCAAGCAGACTTGGCCTTTCACCATTCCAGGTTGAACAATTAAGTGCCATGAGTGGGTAATAGTGGCCTCCAGAATGCGGATGTTATTCTTTCGGGACCTCCCTTCTACATCCTGAGCTCGTAACTCCAACACATCATTCTTAACTTCCAAGGCGTGCACTCTGGTCTCCAGCTGGAATTAGTACATTCTCCTCCGGCAGTGACTCAGTGGTCTTGGCTCTCTCTTCCAGAGTGCAGACATCCTGTTTCAGGAGGTGCACATCCACCTTGACTTCAATTCTGCCTTCCAGGGAGGTCCGCGAGGCTGCAATTGCTTCCAGGATCTTGTCTTCATGAGTCTCCACCTGGGGCACCGATGCTCCCGGCTGTTCCTCATCCCACCTCGATTCTGGTGCCCACAGGCTCCCTTTGTCCAAGAAGGAATCCATAATCGTTCCACTACTGCCACCTTTTTTGCTTAGCCGCCGGCATATCCGCAGGACAAAACCACAGCACTACGCTGCTTGAGGCGACTCAGTATGGTGAAGGCAATAACGTGCAAGTAGGGGTGTCCGTCTCCAGCCTCCGCCAGCCAGGTGTTTCAAATGGGCAATGTGTCACAACACAAGGCCAAGCCCAACACCTCCTCCCAGCAGGCAAAGGAACGGGCCAGTAATTAGACTTCCAGCATATCACTTGTGGTCAGCCCCTCTTAGCCCCCAGCCCAGAGTTTGCATGCGCCCCACTAAGGCACTAGTGGTGCAGCAGCATGGGAGGGCATTGTCTTCAAGCAGAGCAATCACATCCAGAGCACTAAGCCCAGGAACCATTTTCTGCCAGTATGGTGCAGTGCGCTGTCTCCTTGCACTGCAAAGCCGGAGACCCTCTTCTCATATGTTGCTCACAGATTTCTACTTCAGCAGCACCAAGCGTATGTTGCGCAGCCAGTAATTCTCCCCCACTCAGTCCCCTAGGTCGGATGAGGCCAGGCTCCCCCAGGGCAAGTAACTGTCCAAGCTCTTGTCACTGCCTGCATCCCTGCTCTATTCCAGCATCCAGAAGATTTAGGTACGTTGTCAGATGGATCCAAGAATGCAGCGCGGCGCGCTGTCACTGCCTTAATGGCCTCCACGGGTGGTGGTCCTGCTCCTTTGTGCTGCACCCAGCACTGCTACTTGCCACCGCAGCAACTTGACCTCACCTGTCCAGGGCGCTCAGCCCGCTCGCAAACAGCTGGCCTCCCTCTGCTGTCAGGCTGTCCCGCCACAGCCGCTCGACTCCGTACAGAGGCTCCTGGTCGCAAGCCTCTCCCCACTCTTCAGAAAACACCGGCGTCTTCCCGGTCAGTATCCAGACGCTCTCACAGCCCCCACCACCACTCGTAAGCTCTTGCACATCCTGCAGACAAAAATGTGAGCTACATCAGCCGCCATCTTGTTTTTGGTTGGTGTGGGACCATCAGCCGCCGTAGTGCTCTCGGGGACACCAGAGCCGCCAATTCTCGCCCAAACGCCAGCAGGCAAGTTCGACAGCTCTCTGCACTGGAATTCAGGTGCTTATAGTTGATAGCATGCCACTGTCAAGATACCTCTGAAGAATCTGAGCAGGAGCTCATGCCAGGCACGTCCTTGTAGCATAGACCCTGGCCACACCCCCCCACCTCGCTTGATGGATAATGAGAGAAAGGTTTACTTCTCCAGCATGGGGTCTGGCATGGATTCACATGCTCAAGAATATTCCCTCTCGTCAGGCTGTGAATCCTCGGTAAAAGAAAAAGCAGTTTCACTTTCACTTACAAACGGTCTTTCTACTATAAACCAATCACTGAGCTATGTGTCATAATTCCCCCAGCCAATGACTGCCCTCTCCCTAAGCCCCTCCTCTGGCAGCCATCTTCAGATTTGGTAGCACGTAAAGTGGCAGTATGACCAAAAAGAACTGCATAGGGTCGGGAGGGTTTGCATGTGAAACCATGCCAGACCCATACTGAAGAACAACAGTTACAGGTAAGCTAACTTGTTCCTTCTCTAGCACGGGGTCTGGCATGGATTCACATGCTCATGAATAAAGAATACATAGCAGTACATGCAAACATACACAACCATGGGAGGTGGCAAGGTTCAACAGAAGCAATTACTCTTACCTCTGGAACAGGCTCACCTTCAAGCGAACAGGCTGCGTAGCACTGCTTGGCCGACCCTGGACTCCTCTCAGGAATCTCTGTCGATGCAGTAGAGTCTTGTGAAGGTATGCGTATACCTCCACATAGCCCTGCAGATGTCCAGCAGGGCACACCAGACAGGAACGCTGTCATTGCAGCGATTGCTCTGGTGGAATGGGACCTCGGACGGCAAGCCAGCGGTCGGTTTGCCAACCGGTGCCAGTGTGTGATGGAGCTGGAGAGCCACCTGGAAATAGAATCCTTGGACTAAGCTTCCCCGTGGTTCACAGGACCCAAGTTCACAAAAAGTTGAGATGTCTTCCGGAAACTCTTTGTGTGTGCCACATAGAAATTCATGTGCCACATCCAGCGAGTGCAAGTCCTTTCAGCCGGTGACGAAGGTCTCGGGAAAAAAAGGACAACACCAAAGGTTTGTTGAGGTGGAATTCCGACTGAACCTTTGACATGAAGGAGGGGTGCGTCCTCATCTAGTGGAAAGTTGGATAAGGCCACTTGCAGGACATGGCCTGATCTTACCTACCCTCCTGGCAGAGGCGATGGCCATGTGAAAAGCAGTTTTCCACGAAAGGAACTTGATGCATAGGCTCAAAGGGGGCAGGAGAGGGAATATTCATGAGCATATGAATCCATGCCAGACCCATGCTGGAGAACAACAGTTACAGGTAAGTAACTTGCTCCTTCCAAAAGGTTAACTTCAGAAAGTGTTGCAGAAGTCTGTTACTAAACATTGTTTTCAGAACTTTAGCCCCAACACTGCCCACCTCCACTTTTTCTGTATTTTGGAACTCAATCTCTTTATTTTCTAGTTTTAGCCCAACTGACCAACTATATCTGCATCATGCATGAAGCATGCTCTCCAGAGAACTTTAAGTCAGTTGTAATAAAGTCATCCTCTCGTTCTCTTGGCCTTCCATAGTTTCTTGGTGGACATGGACAGTCTGTTTTTGTTCGGTAGAATTTTCATCTTGTCTGTAATTCTCCCCACTTGGTGAGTACGCCAGCACTTTTTGCTGCCCTATTTGATTTTTGTCTGACTCTCCTAAGTGAGTGGCAACCCTTTTCCTCACTCACTCATTCTTTTCTCTGTAAACCCTTTTTTGATTTCTCTTGGAGTCTGCTTTCCTGCATTTTCTTATGGCATCTGTATTTTCCTATTGCAGCACACACCTTCTGTGCAGTATTGCTGGAAGCTCTTTGAGCTTCCCTCTTTGGTTTTCCTTCCAATGCTCATCGTTTGTGTGAACAGCACACCCCACCTTATGTGCAGTGCTGAGGGGATACATTGGGCCTCATTACGAGTCCGGCGGTAACCGAGGCGGTAAAACCGCCTGGTTACCGCCGGACTCGTATTACCATTCTGCCTCCGTGATTCCCGGAATTACTGGGGCATTACAACCCCGTTTTTCTGGGAATCACGGAGGCGGAATGGTGTTAATCCCCATTCCCATTGAGTCCTCCAGGACTCAATGGGGATCATGGAAACACCGGCAGCATCTCGTAATGCTGCCGGTGTTTCCTCGTCCGCCTGCAGGCGGGCGGTGTTAAACCCGCCAGGTCAAACCTGGCGGGAACATCACCTCCCACCTGCAGGAGTCGGGATCAGGCGGTCCGGAAACAACGGTGGCGGCGGGTTTACCGCCACCGTTATTTCCGGACCGCCTGATTTGTAATGAGGCCCATTGTATCCCTTTTCTCACTTCTCCTGTAACTTTCTAGTTACAGTGGCAAGTCTGTCTGATTGGCTGATGGCAGTGGATATTTTCTACCGACTTTTATGAATTTTACACGCCGGCTGCTGTCGCAGCTGCGGTATGGGACGGATAGGTTACCATTGACATAAAATGTGGCTTGTCTTCTTTTTTTCACCGACTCATGATGGTTTGCACTTTCTGGAGCCTTCCTCTGGTAACCTGAATCGGGAAGTGCTGCTCACACCTTTGTCTTCGATTGACTCAATTGAGAAGGCCGCCTGGAGGCGCTAGTGTGTGTAAGAGGACAGGAAGCTGGGAGGACACAAACTCCTCCGGTCTTTGTCCTCGAGTATGTCTTCTTAGATCCAGTTCTGACTGGGTGCCTGGCTGTCCTCTGAGGACAGCCACCATCCACGGTTTGAATGTTGCATGCTGATTAGCTTCGTTACTGCATAAAAGGCTATGGTCTTGATGTTTAAGCCAGAGTCGAACACTGGAAGATCCATTCCGAAGAAGAAAAAAAGAAGACGTCTGCACTACCTCTAGCAACCACAAAAGCTGATTGAGTTGACCGCTGCTTCTCCAGCCATCTCTTCTGAGCGACAGGGAAGATCCAGACCGGATTACCTCCTCCCTTGGACTGGTGGCCCTAACCAGTCTCAGACGAGCCACAGTTTGAGCCATCTCACGAAGTGCTGTGACCTTCCAGGCCTACAATAACCGAATACCCTAGGACCTCTGGCACTGCTACAGTGCATCGTCTCGTCCAGCGCAGTTCTGGTTGCAAACTGTAGGCCCAGACAGAGGTCCAGGAGAGTCTCCATCCTGATGCTAGAAGTCCCCTAAGAAGAGTGGAGGCCCGAGAGAAGGACGAAAGTATGCCCGGTGACAATGGTCGCTGCTACAAAGCCTGTGTTGCGCCTACACAACCAAGTGCCACAAAGATCTGCTGAGCATTCCTGTGAGCAAGTCTGATGGTCTGCTTCTGCGAAAATGTCCTCCTCTAGCCACCAAGGCCAGAGACCCAAAGCTGCTGTGGCTTCCTGTGTGGACCTACTAATGCCATTGTTCCTCCTCATAGAAGGTACTCTCTGGCTCCTGGGTACTTACCGGAGCAGTTTTTGTGTTGCTGTTCGCTCCTCCTGCGCTTCCTGAGTCACGTTGTGGCGGCAGATGACCCAACAGTGTTCTCCCGTGCCTAAAGACATCCGTCCTGGAGGCTGAAATCCTTCAGGTGACCTATCTAGCCCCGCTGAATCCTTTGAATCCAATTCCATTACTTATTTGCTAGGAAAGCGCTTCTGATATTTGACAACTTTGACAGTGTCTGCCTTCCGAACCTCCTTCTGACTTTTGAGACTCTCATTCACCAGATAGGGTTGAACTTCTAAAGTTCAGGCGTACACAAATGTATCTACCTTACCAGTATTGCTGTTTAGTAAATGTTGGTTGGTGAATGATTTAATAACCTACAGCTACTTTTGATACTTACACGTTTCACATCCAAAGGTGTACTATTGAACTGAGTGTTGCAACAACAAATATCTAATGTATATATCTATCTGTGTGAGCTATTTTTACTTAACTGAACTGTGGGGATTTAACATTGCCCTAGTATATATAATTAACCATATTATTATAACTTCTGTATGACAGTGTGTTGGTGTTTCCTTGACTACAAATGCACTCAAAGGTCTTTGTACTCAACTACAGCCCTTCTCCCTCCTAGACTAAACCTGGCTGCTCGGCCAACGCTACCAAACCTTTTGGAGTAGTTCAGGCCAAACCTAAGAGTAGGGAGTCGGTACATCTAAGAGTGGGTTTTCTACAGTCGTATCACAGGTGGACTTTGGTAAAACTCCCTTACAGTTTCCGCAAAAATAAGTCCATTCTGTTCTGTGTGTATACGTATGTATAGGTGTGTGTGTATTATATACATACATGATGTAATAGTCTTATAACTCTTGTGTAACCAGTTGAAAACCGATAAATGCATGCAAAAATATCTGTGCTTTAAAGAGAAATTAACTATTGTAGGATTTGGAGTTGAAAACATGGCAACGGCAATGGATGAAGACCTGGAAGAAGAACTTGATGAAAAGGACGAAAAGTCTATGATGTGTCCTCCAGGTGTGCACAAATGGAAGCTAGAACAGTGCATGGTGTGTACAGTCTGCGGAGACTGTACTGGGTATGGAGCAAGCTGCGTCAGTAGTGGACGTCCTGACAGAGTACCTGGCGGGTAAGCTAATAACACTGTGAAATACAGAACCAGCAAAACACTTTTTGACTTGTGTTCCTGGTCACAAAGTCCATTGTGACACAAATCGGCTGTACATTTTCAGCCATCCAAGATTTCTTATTATATTTTAAGGAATAACAATGGTATAATGCTTGTGAATTGGACACAAGTGGAAATATCTGTTGCTTGGGTTTCATAGACTAACTTCTTAGTTTTTGTTTTCTGTTCATGGTCAGTTTGTGAAGATGTGTAAAATGTTGTCTCTTAATTTGGAGTTAGTCAGAAAAGCACCATTCCCAAGTCCCTATGCTCATCTGAAGCAAGTCTTCTTCCAAATAACATCCAAGCCAACATTTATTTTTCTTTTGTGAGTAGATTTAGTATATTTGTTAATGCACATTTAGTTTCAGTGCAAACTAAGATGCAATGACAAAGTCATGAGGTGCTTGATTTGAGTACAAGTTTATCAGTCTGACTATAAATGTTTCTTTTTTTTTTTAAACTGGTGGTAGAAAGTTAGATGAGTTGGTCAGCCAGTAAAATAAGAACATAATTAACAACATACAATTGAACAAGCAGTTTTTGAAAAAAATAGACTTCATGATGTGATAACCAAGCATGGAATTGGAATGCATTTCAGCGTAAGGCTCCGTGACCGATGCATTTTGTGATCTTAGATTTAGGGCTTTAGTCAATATTTTGGTTATTTGAAAAGTCAGGACTCAGTGTGGTTATGTTATATGTTCATGGTGCCCAATATCCCACTTAAATTGTTTAGATTATTTTACATTCTTAAGAAATTATGGTTAGTTAACCACAATGTAAGAAAACATCAAATGGGGTCCCATTTTTCTCTGAGAAAAAAAAGTGGATTGTATTCCTACCTATTTTGATGTATTAAAACAGAATATAGTGTTATTGTCCCTAACAATAGTGTTTTTAAATAATAGCGAATTGACACTTAAATCCTAATGTCACTGCATGAGCCTTTATGTCCACTAGTCCCTTACCATCTAGCACTAGAAACCCATAGTTACACAGGTCTCTATTGCTGAACAGACTGGGAAGGGGAATTCGGACAAGGGACAAAATAACGAAAGCCAGAGATGATTCCTGATGATAATTCTCGCCACTCCCTCAGCTCAACCTGTTAGAAGAAAACACTACAAGGTAGCCCTTAGTGAATGTGCTGTGCTTACTTTCTCCTGAGTCTATCCCGACAACACGCAACCAACATGGCGACCTCCCACAAGTAATCTGAAGCTGCCAATTTGGCTAAAGTGTTGATGCAGAATTCCTCTACACGCCTATTTGAAAGGTTTTTGCCGTAATGTTATGCTTTAAAAAGTAACTTATTCTCTAGGGACTAACTCTGATTTAACTTTAACATGTAATGAGTAGGGGATTACGGTAGCGTCTCCATTGGCTAAAGACACCCTGGAATTGCTGCTCCCAAGTCTCCTTTAATAAGGTGACAACTGTGAAAGTTGACTGCACTCATGTAACTAAGGGAAGTCTGCACCTGTGTGTGGGAACTCCTTTTTCAGTATTTCCGCTGGACTCTGTGGAAACGCTGCTGCTGCCCTGAAACTGGAGCTCGAACATTGACAGCCGCTCCAGAACTCTTGTTCAGCAAAACTATCAGTGCATGCACTGAAGGGATTATCTGTTCACGATGATGCCAGGACAATTGCAGAGGAATCGGGAAGGGAGTAAAGAAGTTCTGGTCTTCCTGGCGAGGGGAAAAACACTGCTAAAATGGATCACCAACCACTAGTAGGAAAATGTGCACAAAAGCCCACGGGAGAGAAATTTCGTTCTCAGTAAATTAATGGAACCTGTTAGAGTCCTATGTAAGACGACAACTGTGTGGCTTTAAATTATGGTTACTGAAACACATTGCATTCTTATAACAAACTGCACAAGGCTCCCCAACCACTGGTAAAGAAGACAAAAGGATGTGGTTTACTCAACAAAGCGAATAACTGGCCCTCTCGTGTACTTCAGGCCTAATGTCAGGAATTACTATGAAACAGGTCTTTGTAGGAACTAAATACGTTTAAAGGCAGGTCATTTGATGGGGATATTCCCAGCTCTATGGCGTGGAGGTGAGGCAAAAGGTATAATAGCATATAATATATAGTGCAATACCAAACTTTAAACATTCAAATAAATTAGGCAACTTTGTACAGCATATTAAAATGTTGATCTCTGTGGCACCACGTATAGATATGCCTATCACCACAGTTGTGTGTGTGTGTGTGTGTGTGTGTGTGTGTGTATATATAACACAGTTAATATTAATGCCTGAAATTAAAAATATTATGCAGGGTGTTGGAGTTAAAAGAAAATAACTGATAGTTAATTTTCAAAGAGTGCAAAGATGCCATTATTTTGATCAAGCGATACAAAGAGGAAGAAAATGATAAGGCAAAACCTGAGGTCTTTAGAAATGGTGTGGGGAAAACTACATGCAAAGTGCATTGAAGGTAAACTAAAAACCCAGTATAAGAACTGGATGAAATTCTACTGGATGCCGACGAAATCAAAAGGATGGTTCTGAAATAATACATACTTTGATAACCAATAATACTAAGAAATTGTGGCTGATGATTGAGTTGGGTCATTGACATTCAGAAATTCAGCTAACTACAATCTTGGAAGATACCTGGTGCTTGTTCTATCAGGAAAACTTTTATACAAACGGTGGCAACAACTATTCACTTGGACACTGTGAAATTAAGAAGGTGGGTCAAACATTTCACACCTGGTGAGATTGAGCGTCTTATCATTAAAGCAAAGAGATCAAAGGCGATGGGACCGGACGGCTTAAGTATACTGTCCTTAAAAGCAGATCCCACACTATGGACTTAGATCCTTTGATCTATTTGGGGGAATATTTTGAGAGTGCTGCTTCCTAGAACTTGGAAACAAAGCTATATAGTCCCCATATATAAAAAAAGTTTGAGGGACAATCTTCAGAACTGCAGGCCGATAGCTCTGTTGGATAAGTGCCACAAATAGGGAATTTCCAGTATTATAGTAAAGTTCAAAATTCCAGTCTATAGATGCACTATCGTTCAAGATTATATGAATAACATTCCTTCTCCAGCATTGGATCTTTCATAGATTCAGATGCTTGAATATTCCCCGTTGTCAGACTGGGAATCCTCTGTGATAAATAATTATTAAAAACATTTTTAAAATATCAAAACTTGTATTGGAAACAAAATAATAACCGACACAAAACAAACTCCAGGTTTGTGTTTAAACCTAAATAATATACATCTGTAGAATAAAACAAGCCTAACTCAGTCACGTACGTACGTTAACTCATTAGAGCACGTGCTAATGTTTCACCCCTTGGGGCTTTATCCAGGTAAGTATGATTCCCTTGTCTTATCAAAAAATATATATAGATCATACAATGGAAATGCAAAAATCTCAAACCACAGTATTCATGTAACTTCTTTGAGAAATAACCTCTTTAGTTTTCTCTGATCCTACATTCATCAAAATTGTATATATATTTCTGAGGCTTGTGGAATCTGCTTAGATCACATGCTGTGCATAGGCCGACATCTAGTGGAAGCTGCAGAGTATTACAGTTTGTTTTTCGAAACTCGAAAATGGGCGTCGACACAGGGCGTGCCAGTAATACTATCCCTAGTGTGACGTCCACTGTACCCAAGATCCCTCACGCGTCTAGGATCCTCAGATTGTTTTTTTCCGCCATACTGGTCGGAAGCATTTTGCGGAGTCCCCTGGCCTTAGCCATACTTTTGCTAAAAGAATAATTTATTTACATCCTTCCCCTTCCCAACGTCGAACTTCGACACTCGACGCCGGCTGGAGAAGAAATCGACCGTCGGCTGCTGCACAACGGATTTGGGCCTCGGAAGGCCTCTGGCCTCGGCCCGGGCCTTGTAAGGCCTCTGGCCTCGGCCCTGCAAGTAGGGAGAGTGGGGGGTTGTACATACTCTACACTCTTGGTATATAGGTACACCTTATACATTTCCTACACTTAACAGCCCACTGCCTCAAGGTGCGTATGGAGGGTACCCCTTTTCAATTCTGCCCCAAGTGCAATCGCAAATACCCCTGGGTCGACAGGCACGCCACGTGCAATCTCTGCTTGCCGAGGGACCACCCCGAAGCGAACTGCAGAGCGTGTAGTAGGTTTTAACCTAAGACACTTAAGGACCGTTCGACGAAGCGTTGGGCCCACCACGCCAGGCAGGCGGTCATGGCAGCGGAGGGCGCCTTCAGCGACGCCGTACTTTCGGATGGCGAGGGCATTACGGCGTCGAAAGACAGCTAAGCGCAAGTCCCCGACCTCGGAAGGTCGTCCGGCAGGGCGGCTATGGGGAAGACCCCCGGCGACACAAGCGCTTCACACACCACACACACACTAAACACGCTAAGTCCAACCGAGACTCGACGACGTCGAGTTCTCGGAAAGAGGCACAAACAGAACGGTCCGATTCGGTGTCCTCTGGGCGCTCTCGATCAAGATCGCCGTATGACTCCAGGCAATCATCCACTCTTGCCAAGAGTGCCTCGCTCCCTAGGCTAACAGAAGTTCGATCGTCGGAACACGAAGACGACTTCCACCCCCAGGCCGCGCTCCAGGAGTCGGAGCTCGAAGGACAGGGACCCTACCCCCGATCCTCGACGCCAGGCGTCGAAAACCTCCGGAGCCACAAAAGGACAGGGAAAACATTTTTCCACTCACAGGGAGGGGGGAAATCAGCAGAAGAAGCAGCCTTTGCACTCTTTCACTCCTGTGAAACACACCACTCCCCCTAAACAGACAGACAAAACCAGGTCTGCTGATATGTCTAAAACCAGCAAATCTTCTCAAGATAAATCCCAGAGACTTGCTGAGAGAGTCGTTCCCAGTTCCAAAAAAATGGTCAAGTGAAGACATAGATAGGGTCATGTCAAGGATGTCTTCTTTGGCTGATTTTTACAATAAAAATCCAGAACATTTCCTTTCGTATGATCCACAAGGGGCGACACCCTCAGGCTCTAATGATCCTATCCCCCCGAGTAAGAAGCCCCGGTTTGAAACACCGATGAGGTCTACAGACCCCTTCGTGGTACAACCATACTCAAGACCATACTCACTGTATCAAGGAGAGGCTTCCTTTGGTGAGGACCAAGAATTCGGCATGGTAGAAGAGCAAACCGGGACGGGCTACTATGGGAATGATGAGGACCAAGAAGAGGGAGAGGAAGACCCGGAAACATACAGAGTAGATTCCCCGGTAGAAAACGAAGCCCCGGTTACCGACTCCCCTGTCGATAACCAACCCCTCCTAAACGAGGTTCTCACACGTGCAGCAGAACATTTCCATATTGACACCCACGGTGTCCAGGAGGAGAGGGACTTTGCAGAGGAGTTAGTGGGAGAAAGGAGGCCTGTTGCCCAGACCATCCCTATCCATTCAGCGAAGAATAGACCCGTCCCTGGTGAACCCGAACCTCACCAGAGCAGTCAATCCCAGGGTTGAAAAACTTTTCAGGGCAGCCGAGTCTGACCCTCTCTATATAAGAGGGCATCTCAAGCCAGACTCCCTAGTTGTCACTAACACTCGTAAGAGGGCTGGAACACCCTTGTCATCGTCCGAAGCTCCTCCCGACAAGGAGAGCAAAAAACTATATGGTTTCGGCAGGAAAGTAGCCTCAACGTCCGCCTATCAAGCAAGGATTGCAAACTCCACCACCCTGTTGGCCAGCTACAACTGCCATCAGTGGGAAGAAGTCACGGCACTCATAGCCTCTGCTCCTGAACCTTTAAAGGGCCAGTTAGCTCGGATTTCCGCAGAGGGTAGAGCCGTGTCTGGTTGCATTTTGAAAGCAACCTTTGACGCAGCGGACAACGCAGGCAGATTGATAGCAGAAGGCACTGTTATCAAGAGACATGCGTGGTTATGGCAGTCTGGTTTTAAGGCAGAAACCCAGGCATCATTGTTGGACAAACCGGTGGAAGCCGATCTGTTGTTTGGTAAGGCTGTCGAAGACGCACTGAAGAATGCCAAGGACGAATACGAGACACTCAAGTCCCTTGGCCAGTTAACCAATAAACCCCCTAACCAGAGAGGGAATAGTAATTTTCGTCGCTCATGCGGCCAAAATTCCCAGAGAGGATCTAACTATTCCCAGGGGCAGGGTACACAGTGGAACAGCCAACAGTCTACCCAGGGTTACGGCAGGGGTAATAGGAAAGGTCGTGGTAAAGGCAGAGGCAGCCCCAGCAAGGGAGGCGGCACGCCTCCACCAAAGCAGTGACGCTCAGTTCAGGGTCCCTTCTCACGCAACCCCAGTAGGGGGACGCATTTCCAACTTCACCCAGGCTTGGGAAGGGATCACACCAGACAGATGGGTGCTGTCAACAGTATCCACAGGATATTGTATAGAACTACTGCAGCGTCCCCGGAACCATCCTCCACGACAAAGAGTACACTCTTTAGAACATCAGAAGATTCTCCTCGAGGAGATCGCCATTCTGCTAGAAAAGGACGCGATGGAACTCGTCCCGGGACACCAGGTAAACAAGGGTATTTATTCAACTTACTTCCTTGTGCCAAAGAAAGATTTGACAATGCGCCCAGTATTGGATTTACGGCTTGCCAACAAGTATGTCAAGCCCCAAAAGTTTCGTATGACTATGCTACAAGAGGTAATCCCCCTCCTAAAAAAGGGGGATTACATGGCAACCTTGGATATGAAAGATGCTTATTTTCATATTTCCATGTTCCCAGCGCACAGAAAGTACTTGCGCTTCAAGGTGGACAGTCGACACTACCAATTCAAGGTACTGGCCTTCGGGATAGCTTCAGCACCAAGGGTATTCACCAAGGTACTGGCGGTGGCGGCTGCACACCTACGCAGGGAGGCAATCCCAGTGTACCCTTATCTGGACGACTAGCTCATAACGGGGGAAACCCCAGGAATTTGCAGGAAAAACATTCAAAGGACTATCGACCTCCTCCACGAGTTAGGCTTCTCAATCAACGAGAAAAAGTCAAGCCTAGTGCCAAGCACCTCCAAACAGTTCCTAGGAGCAATCCTAGATACTCAAGAGGGGTTGACCTTTCCTTCAGAAGAAAGAATTCGGAATATACTACTGCAAATTCCGCATTAGTAGTCCGGTCAACAAATAACGGTACGCAAAGCAATGTGTTTACTGGGCATGATGGCGTCATGTATTTACCTGGTACCCCACGCGCGCCTGCGTCCCATGCAGGAATGGTTGGCGAAACAGTGGTCTCAGGCAAGTGGTCAGTGGGACGATCTAGTGGTCGTTTCACAGGCAGTAGTCACTACAGATGCATGTCTGACTGGGTGGGGAGCTCACCATCTCCACCACATAGCTCAGGGTCTCTGGTCTCCCTCAGTGGCCAAGAACCACATCAATCTGCTAGAGCTTCTGGCAGTATTCAGAGCGCTTCAAGCGTTTGAGCCCCACCTACTAAACCTGTCAGTGCAAATCCGGACGGACAGCACAACAGCCATGATCTACCTGAACAAGCAAGGAGGGACTAGTTCGCCAAATCTGTCCAAGCTTGCCCAGAAAATATGGATATGGGCACTCAGACGGAACATCTTCCTGTCATCACAACATGTTCCAGGGGAGCTCAATTCCCTAGCGGATGCTCTGAGCAGAGACTCCCTCCCAGAGGAAAACGAATGGGTTCTACACAGAGAGGTCGTAGAAGATATTTTCTCTCAGTGGGGTTTCCCCACTATAGACTTATTCGCCACAAGCGAAAACAGACGATGCCCAGGATTTGCATCCAGGTTCCCCCAACCAGACTCCCAGGGGAACGCCCTGTGGATGAACTGGTCAGGGATGTTTGCGTACGTTTTTTCCACCAACTCCTCTCATCAGGAAAGTGGTGAACAAGATGAACAGAGAGTCGATGACGCTCGTCCTAGTTGCTCCCATGTGGGCAAGACAACCGTGGTTCCCACACCTACGCAGGATGGCGGTGTGCAAGCCCATCAAACTTCCACCTGGTACAACCTACTGTCCCAGCACCAAGGTCAAACACTGCACCAGCAACCCAACTCAATGAACCTGGCAGCATGGCTCCTGAGGTCATAGAGTTTGGACATCTCAATTTGCCTCAGAGTTGTATGGACATCCTAAAGGAATCTAGGAAACCAAACACAAGGCACTGTTACTTTGACAAGTGGAAGAGGTTTGTTATCTGGTGCCAGAGTAGACAAATCAACCCTGTTGATTGCACTCCTTCCACTATTGTTACATACATGCTCCACCTGCTAGATGCAGGACTGGTTTTTAACTCACTGAAAGTACACCTGGCAGCCCTGTCGGCATACACCACTTCCCATAGCAAGATCTCGTGGTGGAAAGTACCAGTAGTTAAAGCCTTCATGGAAGGAGTAAAGAGACTTCACCCTCCTATTTCAAACCCACCACCAGGGTGGGACCTTAATGTGGTGCTAGCCAAGCTCATGGGACCCCCCTTCGAACCCATGCATAAAAGCAGTCTCAAACACCTGACTTATAAAACGGCCTTCTTAGTAGCTATTACTTCTATAAGAAGGGTCAGTGAAATTCAGACTCTGTCAGTGCAGGATCCCTACTTTACTGTCCATAAAGACAAACTGGTTTTACGCACACACCCTAGGTTCTCACCTAAGTTTATATCAAAATTCCATGTAAACCAGTCCATCGAGCTTCCGGCTTTCTTCCAGGACCCGCAAAGCTCGGCTTAGGTGAAACTACACACCCTAGATGTGCGTAGGGCGGTCCTCTACTATGTAAATAAAACCAGACCGCTAAGAAAAACAGATCAACTGTTTGTCTCCGTAGCTACAGGCAGAGAGGGGGATCGCGTCTCTAAAGGTGCCATCTCGAAGTGGATTATTAACTGTATCCAGCTGTTACTCACTCTCTGAAAGAACTCTGCCTTTCACGCCAAGAGCCCACTCTACTAGAGGCATTGGGGCCACTCTGGCTTTCATTGCAAATGTACCCCTTGACACCATTTGCAAAGCAGCTACTTGGAGCTCTATTCACACTTTTACTCAGCATTACTGCATTGACACCCATTCCAAGGCAGATACACAAGTGGGACAAGCGGTTCTAAGACACTTATTTGCTCATGACCCTTCTCACATCCCACCTCCTTCTTCAGGTACTGCTCGCTAATCTATGCACAGCATGTGATCTAAGCAGATTCCACAAGCCTCAGAAGGGATACATTACTCACCGTAATCGTATTTCTGATGCTTGTATCTGCTTCGATTCACATGCAACCCACCCTTCCTCCCCTCTGAGAGAAGGCGCATGATTGCTTGTAGTCTTACCTTTCTGTCTATCTGCTTGGATTCTCTGTACTCACGCTACTCCTCATGCTACCTCATGTCAGAAAAAATACAATCTGAGGATCCTAGACGCGTGAGGGATCTTGGGTACAGTGGACGTCACACTAGGGATAGTATTACTGGCACGCCCTGTGTCGACGCCCATTTTCGAGTTTCGAAAAACAAACTGTAATACTCCGCAGCTTCCACTAGATGTCGGCCTATGCACAGCATGTGATCTAAGCAGATACAAGCATCAGAACTAAGATTACGATGAGTAATGTATCATATATATATATATATATATATATATAACAGTTGTGCGTTGCAATCATTCTTAATCCACAGTCGTACTATGGATAAGAAATCTAAAGAAAGGGATAAAATAACAGTTGTAAGAAAAAGAGAGGAAGTGTGAAAAAGAAAACCTTCAAAATCAACCCCAATGTACATCTATTATTCTAAAATGATGCCCTTAAAAGCTGTAGTTACTGATGATCAGTAATTGAATGCCCACATGATGACTCAGTGCCACAATGCTCCCCCACACCACTTTTGAGCACCAAGATTCATTATAAGAGTACATTTTTACAGAATCCTTTTAACACCTAAAGAAAACATTTTGGGATTATAATACAAATGAACATGGTGCATATTTGCCTTTTAATGTACTTGATCAATTACATTTTATGGTCTTGCCCATCAGTCTTTCCTCTCTACTGATTAATGTTTTATTTCTTGATTACTCCAAAATTAGGATCCATTCCACTCGATCAATTCGAGAGCATTTGGGTGATCAGTATTTGATTATCTGCCTATAACATAAAAGGCAGATCTCTTTTGATGTAATGCTACTAGCTCCTTCTCAACAACAGTTTGTGTAATTATACAATGTATCCGTTAACCCAAAGTGTATAGCTTAGATCAGTGGCAAATCTTTGATGGACGTCTTAAGAAGTATCCTTCAAATTATCACTAATGGTTAGCAGCCAGGTTTCCCCAGAATTGTTATCTACAAGAAATGTGTAATGCCCAATTGATATTATGGCTTGAAAACACAACATATCCATATGCTTCCCAAAATTATGTTTTCAGATAAA
Organism: Ambystoma mexicanum; assembly: GCF_040938575.1. Taxonomy (NCBI): domain Eukaryota; kingdom Metazoa; phylum Chordata; class Amphibia; order Caudata; family Ambystomatidae; genus Ambystoma; species Ambystoma mexicanum. Next base: position 301,340,092 of record NC_090941.1, read on the forward strand.
TGTTGTATAAGGATGATAAGTTAAGTACCTTCTGTCAATTTTGTGATTTTCACCCTTGTCAATAAGGTTTAGTGTCCTCTACTTCCTATTATACTTGATAGGTGTTTGGTCTAAAAAATAGATGGGACATCTTTAGTGCCCTTCATTTTAAAGTAAGTTATAACATTAACTGGTTCAACTAATATGGTATCCATGCTTAGACACTCACCAATTCCATTTTGCACTGTTTTGCAAGATGAAGGTGCGTCCCACATGTAGGATCACTGCCATCTTGTGGACAGTGTTTATAGCATCACGTTATGAGGTAGTAGAACGCGGTGGCATCATTTGTTCCATGACGTCACTGCGTTATGTTGTGCTGCCATTTTGAGCGTTCTCGCTCGTATTTGTTGTGGTGAGCAAATCACGTTGCTTAGACTACTATAGGGTGCACTACTGTTTTATGGAAAAGAGAACATTCTATAATGTGTCAAGGTACTTTGAGGTTACCTTTTTATATCAAGTTTTGATCCCTTACATAAATGTTCAATTATTGATCTGTTGTATAGCCATTTTTGTCAGCAAAATCAAATAGACTTGCATGAGAAATCATGCATTTACCCGAGTATTGATTAATAAATCAGTGGACTGTCTATTAAGAATGTTTGCAACGCACAACTGTACTGTTCATAATTATTTTGAAGGTTATTTCTCAAAGGAGTTAATGAATACTGTGGTTTGACTTTGTATACAAATGTGCATATTCATTGTCTCATCTATATATATTTTTTGGTAAAACAAGGGAACATGCTTTACTGGATAAAGCCCCAAGGGGCTAAACATTAGCACATGCTCTAATTAGTTAATTTAGGTACGCGACTTTGGCTTTTTGTGTTATTATACAGATGTATATTATTTGGGTTTAAACACAAACCTGGTATTTGACTTAGTTTGTATTATGTAAATTATTTTGGTTCCAATACAAACGGTGGCAACTCTTGTGAAAAGAATATGTAATCAGACTTGTTGGAAACTTAAGTTTTGATATTTGAACCAATTAAAAGGAGGGGTATTCATATAATCTTGAACTATAGCACATCTATAGTCTGGAATTTTTATTTTGTATACTTTATATAGGTTCTCTTGTAGTGTAACAGCCTGCAGATAATTGATGCTGCGTGTTAAGTTAAAGTTAGAATTAAAATATAATTGAGTACAACAAGGAAACATAAAGATTAAGTTAGGTTGTTGAGAAAGGGCTGTGTGCCAACGCAGCGGCTATTTAATTTACATCTAACTGATACGTTTGATGCACTAGACTGTACTCTATCATTTCCATCAAAAATCGGTTATTTAACAATAGGAGCTCTTGCGGATGACAAACCTTGGTCACTTCTCTGGGGCCATCTGAACTCCAGTCCCTCGCTGGTTCATTACTGCAGGGTGCTTAGGCTTTGTCTGCAGTTCTTCTCCAAGGCTTCGCGGACCGTGACATTCACTGCAACAAGGGTTTTCGCCATCTCAGCAACTCTCCTTTTTGTTTTGTTTTATTGGTTAATCAAGTTAACCTTTAACATTTTCAGAAAATAAATAAAATGCAATCAGCAAAGATAAAAATAGCACAAATGAACACATAAAAGAACAATGGAATAATATTAAAAAAGAGAAACACATTTTTCATAATCCAGCAAAGCATCTCAAATACAATGGACAAATCGTAACGAGTACTAAAGAGGCGACTATTTTACATCCGTCTCCCGCTTGAGTTGGAGAGAATCCAAGAATGCCACCACTGTATTAACAGTCAATGTAAGATTCCCGACAGGCAGCGATGCCAAAATCGTCTCTTATGAATTTATGCAGGTATTTAATTTGTACTTGTGGCAAGGCTGGACAACCCAGCAGCAGATGTCAAGTTGTTTCTTTAACCATGACATTCTTACAAACCTACAAAAGGACTCGGCCTCGTTGGCCAACTCATATCTTAATAGGATCTCTCTAATTCTTATGAGATTTAACCTAGATCATAAAAAACTAGAGCAGGCCCCTCTGCTGGCAAATATAGATAAATAGGAGTCCAAACAACCCTGCTTTTTATGGTCAAAAGCAAGATGAGATGCAACCGAATGTGCATGGAAAGCCGTGACTGTTTGCGCCCAGTCGGCCTGAAAGAACAATGTTTTCAACTTGTCCGGATTTTCAATCAGATTTTTCTCTGAACAACCAACCTCCTGCAACGCCAAGTGGGCACTTGATCCCCTCCCCGCCAACGCCTCACCAAACATCTCCCAGAGTGAATTTCTTACAGGAATTAGAGACTTCCTAAAGAATGAAATATATTGCCACATGTACTGGCCTTCAGAGAGACCAGTCCTAATTCATATCTGATGCTTGAGTGAGGGGCGGAAGGGGGAGATGCAAAACAAGGCGCCAAATGAGAGCTTCCAAAGACGGCAAGTATTCAATCAATCCAGGGTTATAGATCTCAATTCCATAGGTTAGTTTTGAAATAGTCTTACCTTTGTAAAGTTTTATACTGGGTATCTAGGAAAACTTGCTGAATCTAGCATCCACCTGTTGCATTTGCTTTGCCAGTTTTACTGCCTTGGAATTAAGCCAATCCTGAATTGAAATCAGTGAGGGTTTGGCTAAAATGAGAAAACTTAAGTAAATGAAAGAATCAATCCTCTCAACTGGTGTGGTTTGCGTATTCCATTTATAGGATGCTGGCCTCTGCCTGTTTGAGATTTCCATTACTTTAGTCTTAGCTGGATTCACCTTCAGAGCATTTTCACAAACCAGTGTAGTGAAGGCATTGAGTACCCACTGCAGACCCAAAGGAGTAGTATAAAAGAATAAGATCCTCATACCCTGTCCATACCACCTTATTTTGTGCAATCTTGAGTGATTACTTGACACAAGAGTACCAAAGGAAGGGTCTCATACCTGAGTATACCCTTATATATTCACACATTTGAGGACTCAGGTTGATCAATTCTATGGGGGATATTTTAATAAGATATTTAATTCTTAGTTTTGGTTCGCCCTCTTTTGAGGTACTTAGGATTTCTTTAAAAACTGCTTCATAGATGAAAAATGTTTTTATTAGGTTTCTCTATCCACAGGGTATTAAAAGAGAGTACATATAGACGTATTTCTATTGAATATTTGTGTTTATTCGTCTTGAGAAGTAGTATCCAGTTGTTTCTAGTTTTTCTTAAGAGTTCAGTTCTCCCGTATTTTTTCTTCTGTTCTGGTCTTTTTCATTATTTATCAGAATCCAGTTTAGAAGTTTTAGTGATTCCCATCTTTTTTAGGGGGAGTCATAAATCAGGATGTCCGGCGAGTTTCAGGTCGATTATCTACTCGTCTGGGGCTATTCCTGATATTGGCGCCACAAAAAGCCTACCGGTTTCAGTGGAATAGAGGCCACATTCATCAGGGCTGGGCAGACACTTAGAGGTTGATGTGTCAACATGTGGGTAGCTGGTTGGATAATGCCAGGGGATCCCACCTAATTAAAGGGGTCCCCACGAGTATCCGTGTGGTTGGGAAGGTTTGATTATGTACTTCCCAAGAGAGCATGGAAAACTTGTCATGCTCTGGAAACTTCTCCGCTCGAGTCGGAGTTCCAAAAAAGTCGGCTATATGTACTCTCTTTTAATACCCTGTGGATAGAGAAACCTAATAAAAACATTTTTCATCTATGAAGCAGTTTTTAAAGAAATCCTAAGTACCTCAAAAGAGGGCGAACCAAAACTAAGAATTACATATCTTATTAAAATATCCCCCATACAATCTTGAGCGATGCCAGTGCAGCGGCTTGTAAGTGGGGTCCTATATCTGCCATGAAAAGGCCAGTATACAACCCTGTCTCACTCCTGTAAATGTTTTAATTGGGCGACATAAGTTGCCTTGATGATTAAGGCAAATTTGTATATTGGGTTCCTTAAGTGTCCCTATAAGTAGTCTTAAGAGCCCCGGAGGAATCCCCCATCTGTGTAACTTACTTCACAGAAGTGCTCGATCTAAAGAATCAAAGGCCACTGCCTGATCTATTGAGGCCAAATACACTGGGCGCGCCGAGCACCCTTATCCCATGCTGGCCCCTGTAGACATTTCACCAGCATACCATTTAAAAGTGTCCCCATTCCCTTAAGTCTGTCTGCCATTTTGGAAAAAGATTACTAGAGGCCCAGCCCTCAAGATGTTCCAGGAGTAATATGGAAAAAAAATTGGAATCTCCATCGAGGATAGTGATGGGCCTGTAGTTTTGCGGCTTCTCTCTTCCCTTGTTTATATATAGGAATAATGTGAACAGTTTCCCAAGTAGGGGGAAATTTTAGAGTATGAGCAATATCTGTAAATAAATAGTGTAGTATTTCCACCCATAATGGAGGGGTAGTTTTATGGAGGCGATTTGAAAGACCATTAGGGCCCAGTGCGTTGAAATTGCTACATCTATTTATTACACTTGTCAAATTCCAGACCGAACGGTCCAGCAGTAGTCCTGTCTCCTTAACCGAGACCTCGCCCTCAGTCCCTTTCCTTCCCAGCGGAGGAGATGCATACAGGCCTTTAAAGTGCTCCACCCACTTTGCTTCCCCCAGTGAGTTAACCAAAGTTCCAACCGGCCCATTTCCTCTAGATTGGATGAGAGCACAAAAAGCGCCAGAGTCCTTTTGGACCAGCACGACCAGCATAGACTCTGCATCTCTCTGTAAGCGCGCCGCCGTTGTATATCGCACCCAATTCTTCTGGGCCTGTTGAAGCTTTCTAATTCTTTCTTGCTTTAAGCATGGGGTTAGAAGGGCATCCTTCTTGATGCGTCTTGTTAGGCAAGATTGTATGCAGTACTCTTTGGGTGCACTACAACAACCCTGACCTCCTGGCAATAGGAACCCAACCTTTGGTATAAGTCTGTACTAGACCGGTTGGTAGCTTGTTGAGCACCCAGTCTTATTTCAAGAGGGGTCAATGTGAGCTGTAGGGGAGTTGCACAGAGATTCACAGTGACAAGTATTCAAATAAACTCTTATACACAAGGTTACTCTCATGTCTCGTCCCCTTTCCTCCATACTGTATGGGCGTCCCTTGCGAGGGATGGAAGACGGAACCTTTTTCTTCAGAAAATCTTCTTCCCCTTTAAATTTAGAGGCACACAGGGGTGCGGCCCTGGGAGCATGTGCTTGCCTGACTCTGCCCACCGGCGCAACTCCCCAGTCCCCTTTTCTGTGTCGACGGCAACGGGCCGATATCACCAGCGCTCCTGTGTTTGGCTTCGGCCATGTAATACCATGGGTTCTTCCCCGGATATTCTTCTATCTTTGTCTTTTTTTCTTCTAGATACTTGGTCCTTCGATGCCACGCTCCTCCCCGGTTCATGTTGACTTCAGCGGGCTTCAGCAGGTGTCCACTTCAAAGCCCATGCCCTTTGCCTCTGCTGCCTTGGCCCCGACCACGTCTGGGAGGGTTGTCCCACGTGCAACGCCTTGACACCACTTGCACTGAACAGACTAGCTAGGTGGAGGGAGCTCTTCCAGAAGTCCCCTCCGGAGGACCTGAAGGACTTCGTCCAACTTTGCTCGAGGCCAAAGGCAAGACCTCTTTTCACCATCGCACCCCGCAGGGGCGACCCCTTTCCAAGGAAGCGCCCGACCGGGTGGGACCTCCTGGGTTCTAGCACCAGCACACATACTGAGGCTAGTCCAGCTACTGTCCTCACGGCCGAGGGGTCTTCGGATCCTTCCGGTATCAGTGCTGAGGGACTGCAAGGTTCTTCTACCGTGTTTACTCAGTATCATGTCCGAGGGGGCGCCTTCAAGTAGCACTACCGGCAGCTCTGCCCAGGGCAATACGACTTCCAGGCCCCGGCCTGAGGTGTGGGATAGGCCTTATGTACCAACACCAAGCGTCGTGGACGGGGCTGTTTCCAGTGAGCCAGGCACCATGACTTTGGCACGCAGCTTGATAAAAAATGGCCGCCACGCCAGACAAGATGGCTGCTCGTCCGATAACTCCTCTAGCAGAGCGGGTGGAGGAACGAGTTACATGGTGGGACTGGTGTCAACCAGGTATGTGGCCTACAGCTTACATCAGCAGCGCGGGGCATGTTCCCCCTTCACCCCAGACAGAATGTGCCCCAGGCCCAGCAGCCTGTAGCAACTCTGTCAATATCTCCTGCCTCAGAGGACGGGTTCTTCAAAAGGTTTCTGTCGCTGATGCGAACACCCCAGATGGGGTCCATCCTTTCGGGATACTATCATGGACACACTCCCTCAGGTCACCCCACCGGTACCCATAGTCATTCGTCCAATGGCTTTGGTGCCTCAGGCCCCAGCGCTGCCCTTGCCGGTTCTCGTTCTGGCCCTCCTGCCTCTGTCGGTACAGGCGGTTCCACACCAGCCTCGGCAACAGCCTCCGGTCTCCACACTGCAGCCCACGGCACCCAGTACCCCTCCGCCAGTTCTGGGCCCTACGAGCACTCAGGTGGACACAGACGAGGAAGAGGACCCCGACACGCCATCTTCAGTGAAGGCCTTCCACGAACGCCTTGCGGCCCTGGTGGAATACCTGCGTTTTCCTCAGCCCAAGGTCGAACAGCCCGAGGAAGGGGTCTTGACAGAAGTTCTCACCCTAAGGCCCCCCCCTCCAAGAAGTGGATCCGATGCAGGACGTTGTTGCCCTGGCCAAGAAGGAGTGGCTTAAGCCGCACTCGGCCCAACCTGTCGATAGGCGCCTCAACGCCAGGTACAGGCAGTTGGAGGGGGATACACTCTTGCTTTCATCCTTGGCCGCACTCCTTGGGGATCGCTGCAGCGTCACTCTATTCTAAGCCTCAGTCATCCTCGGCCACCTCGTTCTCGCCGCTTTTAGGCAAGGAGGAGAAGATCTTGGAGGTGTATGGCGAAAAAGCTGTACTCCAACGCCTCCTTGCGTCAAGCCGATGCCATGCTGGCAGCCGTTAACCAAAGGATCTGGTGGGAAATTGCGGACTTCCTCCCGGAACTTCCGCCACAAAGCCAGGCTCGCTTCAAAGTGGGATTAGGAGAAGTCAGGCTGGTAGCGCAGGACATCATGGAGTCCGCAGTGGCCCATATCGATACCTCTGGCCGGGCCATCTGCATTACCACGGACATGAGAAGGACGGCCTGGCTCCGAGCTACCAAGTTTAACCCGGACGTCCAGGAATGCATATTGGACCCTCCATTTGATGGTAGTGACCTCTTCCACTCCACCATGGATGAAGAATTAGATAAGAACAACAGCTCTCAAACTTTAAGTCTTTATGTATTCTTCGAAGGCCACACCCAGTCCAATCAACGCTCTGACAAGGGGCGGACGTCTGGAGGGTTCCGAAGCTTCCATGAACAGAGGTCCAGACAACATCACCGTTCCCTGAGTCAGCATCGGAGGAAACCACAAAAGGGGGAGGGGGCATGGGCTTTTTCCAATCCCCCTCCTCCCCTACAGCCTCGGAGGGAAAGAAGGCATGACACGCCCCTCTGGGTCCATGTGTATCCAGTGGGGGGGCAGGCTTGCTTCCCACATGCAATTTTTTGTGCCAAAACATTTTGGATATCTGGATCTGGTCTGTATCCACATGGTCCCTTCCTCTCCTCCCTCCTCCCCTCCTCTCTCACAGATTGGGACAGCAACTCTGTTGGCGGAGATCCGTTCGCTTGTCGAGAGCCAAGCAGTGGAAGAGGTCCCAGCCTCGCAGAGAGGATTGGGCTTCTATTCCAGGATTTTCGCCATACAGAAGAAGAACCAGGTGGGCCTGAGAGTTATGTTGGACCTTTCCACCCTCAAACTCTTACTTCCGCTACAAAAATTCAAGATGGTTACGCCAGCTCTCGTTGCGGAGACAATGAACAGGGGAGACTGGATGTGCTCCTTGGATCTGAAGGACGTGTATCTACACGTCCCGATTTGGCAGCTACATCGGTCCTTCAGGATCATGGGCTGCCATTTCCAATACAAGGTTCTACCCTTCAGCCTCAATTCAGCCCCCAGGGTATTTGCCAGATTGATGGACCCGGTGACTGCTCTCCTCAGGGCCCAAGGCCACAAAGTCTACCCATACCTGAACGACTGGCTCGTCCGGGCCTCATCTCTGGAGGCTTTTCTCCACACCTCCTCTGCGCTTATGAACACACTCCACGAACTGGGGTTTGCTATCAACCTCAAGAAGTCTCAGCTGCAACCCACACAGAAGCTCACCTTCCTTGGCCTCATCTGGGACACCTGCTCCGAGAGGGTTTTCCCCTTCGGAGGACAAGATCACGGCAATCAACAGAGAAACTACTCACTTCCTCTCCAGGACTGTGACCTCGGCCTGGTAGTACCAACACCTACTGGGCATTATAGCGGCGGTCCTTTTAGCCGCCCCCCACACAAGACTCGGGATGAGACTGCAGCTGCACTTCGCAGCCTCCTGGAATTGGAAGAGGGGCTCACAACCGGAGCAAGTGGTCATTCCCGCGTCTCTCCTCCCGGGCCTCACCTGGCGGTCTGCGGACTTCAACCTATGGCGGGGCAAGCCCTTCTGGCAGCCTCTCCCTCAGGTCACTGCCACGACTGACTCCTCCCTAGTGGGCTCGGGAGCCACTCTGGACAGCCACAGCGTCCATGGAGTCTGGACCCGGCAGGAGTCCCACATCAACTGGCTAGAGTTGAAGGCCATATGGCTGGCCCTCAAGGCCTTCCTCCCTCATAGAGGGCAAGACAGTGCTTATCCAGACCGACAACTCTACTAGCTTGTACTAGGTCAACAAGAGGGTTAGGGGGGGTAACCAGGTCCCCTCCACTATGCAACCTCAGTCAGCATGTGGGAATAGGCTCTGGAAAACATCTACCTCATGGCTGTCCACCTCCTGGGGGAATCCAACCTGGAGGTGGACAGGCTCAGCAGACTGGGGGTGGACAATTACGAGTGGCAACTGAACGACCTGGTACTGAAAGAGATCTTCCTCGGTTGGGGGCACCCCAAAGTGGATCTTTTTGCCTCCCAAGACAACAAAAAAGGCCAGCAGTTTGCCTCCTGTCAGGGACAGGGCCCTGGCTCCCTGGGCGATGCATTCCAGATACAATGGAACTACATGACTGCATACGCCTTTCCACCCTCACCCCTGGTTCACAGGGTGATCTGCATGATAAAACAATTGTCACCTCAGCATCATTCTGATGGCTCCCTGGTGGTCGGCGAGATGGTGGTTCTCAGAGCTGCTCAGCCTATCGGACAGGCCCCCCCATTCACCTACCACTGGGCCCAGCTCTGCTCCTGACCCAACAGGGGGTCCGGGTTCTCCACCCTGCGTCGCACAAGCTAGCCCTTGCAGTGTGGTTTCTGAGCAGGTCACTCTGAAACACTTGAACCTATCCCAGGCTAACCTGGAGATCATCCAGGGCGCCAGAAGAAAAACTACCAGGAGCTAATATAAAAGCGAATGGTCTGGATTCTGTCATTGGGCCAACTCTAAGGAAATTGACCCCCTTAGGTGCTCATTGGATGACGTACTCGCCTTCTCGGCACACCTCGCCCACTCCGGAGTGCAGGTCGACACATGCCGCACTTAACTGGCAACCATAGGTACCTACAGGAATACGGAAGAGGGTCTTTTTTCCTCCTCTAACCCGGTGGTCAAGCGGCATCAGGCGGGCCTTCCGCTGGCTCTACTCGCCCATAAAGAAGCAACACCTGTTGTGGGGTCTCAATGTAGTGTTGGGCGCCTTGGCGCACAAACCTTTCGAGCCAATGGCATCCCCGAACATCAGGTTGGTCACTCTGACGATAGCCCTACTCGTGGGTCTCACCTCCGCTCGCAGAGTCAGCCAAATTGACCCTTTTGGTTTTTTGCTAGCACTACTGTCTAGACAATGTCTCTAGGTCAGACGCGGCTTTCGGGCAGGCGGTCCTAAGAAACCGGTTTGCTTAGGCAGGGTCTCTTCTACACCCTAGGGCTACGTTCAGTTGTAATCACCCGGCTATTTGATTTGGCAGCTGCTTCAAAATGCTGCGGCCAGATCTATCATCCGCCCTCTATTTGGTGGTCATATGACTCCCCTGTTGAGGCAATTGCACTGGCTCCCTGTTGCTCAACGGATTATGTTCAAATCCATGTGCATAGTGCATAGCTTTTTGTGGCACGGGAGCGGAGTTCTTGCAAGTCAAATTCCCCCTCTACCTGCCCACTCGTGCCCTCTGATCCCAAGCGGCTCTTTGGGCGTTAGTGCCCTGCTTCAGGCTGGCCCGCAAAGGCGGCTGTGCTTTTTCGGTTGCTGCCACTAAAATGTGGAACAACCTGCCTTTCTCCCTGCGGGAGACTACCGACCACTTCACTTTCCGGCCCCTTGGGACTTACTCCTCACTGTCTCTCTTATAGCCATGATGCCCATGGGCGTACGTGCGCTTGACAAATTATAGTAACCTAACAATCACCCATACAGTATGGAGGGAAGGGGATGGGACGTAAGAGTAATTGTTACTCACTGTAGTGACTAACATACTCTTAGCCCATAGTCCCCTTTCCTCCATACGTCCCACCATCCTCCCCCGTAATAATACTGGTGTCATTCGGCAATGTTGCATATTGTTGACGCATCAATATGGACTGAGGAGTGGCGCCGGTGTGCGGAGTCAGGCGAGCGCATGTACCCAGGGCCACGCCACTACATTTTAAAGGGGAAGAGGATTTTTCTGGTGAAAAAGGTTCCGTCTCGCGTCCCTCACGAGGGATGCCCATACAGTATGGAGGAAAGGGGACTATGGACTAAGAGTACGTTAGTCACTACGGTGAGTAACTATTAATTTCTTGATTAAACAATTGTTAATTTATTTAACAGTCAGAGTAAGCCTTCTTCAGAAGGGGGGCAATATAATAGTAATACACTCCAAAATACACACTCGTAATATTTCCAAATCAGTAAGTACCCTTTTGGGATGGCATACAGACTTCCTACACCCTCAGGTGACTTTAGTAACTAGGACACTGTGGCCATTAATATACCACTGTTTGCATTTAGAACCAGATTTAAGAGTATGTCAAAGAAAAAATGTATTGGAACAAAACAAGAGATCACAAATACTCAGTAAGTACTGTTGGTAACCCGCAATGCAAAGTTTTCCCTACTGGAAGGAAGACTAAACACAATGTCGAAGGGAAGAAGTCATTCAGGGAGCCAGGCCAGGCCAAAGTCAATTTGGCAAAAGTCTAGGAGAGCGTAAGTACTTCTTGCAGGTAGGTAAAAGTCTTGCACAGTGTTTTAGAAGTCTTTGTAGAAAAGAAGAAATCAAAGCAGGGCCACAAACTAATTAGGCTTTTGAGGTAAAGAAGCTGATGGGAACTCTACAGAAACAACCCAGACAAGTCTCAACTGAGAACAAATGAGGTTACACAACAAGAGGTAAGTTCTCTTAGACTTTACAGTACCTTTAGTTAGAAGAAAAGGGCTTTGACTGTCTTCTTGTCCTGTGCAGCTCTGCAGATCCTGTGTTTCTAGGTCTGTCGTGGGGACAAGAGGGAGGACGTCTGGAGGACTCCTGCACTGCAACGGGATGGTCGGTGACAGAAAAAGACCAACTTCTATTCAGTGGGACTTCGCGGTTTCAGCTCCTCGCGTCTAAGCAAATGGCAACACCGCAGACTCTTGGCTGTCGAGATGGGCTTTCCTTTCATCTGGGGTCCAGTACTCTGTTGGGGTGTCTCAAGCTCGGTCAGTCCTGCTTCCAGGGAGTCCGGAGGATCTTCCTGGAGCCCTTGGCCAACTTAAAAGCAATGCACACAATCTGGCGTTCCTCTCCCTGGCTATTCGGTTCCAGCAGCAAGTGCAGTGGAATTTCAACCAGCTCCGAGAGGATGTCCAGGTGGCTTACTTTGGAGTTGAGTGGTCCCACCCACTCAAGGGGATAAGTCACCCTTGCAGGGTTTCTCTAGTCGAGGTGAATTCGCACAGCAGCAGGGCTTCAGCAGGCAAACCAACGGTCCAGGAGTTGCAGCAGACGTCTCTTCCAAGTTCTTCTTCGGATTCCTTCGTCCAGTGGTCGATCTGCCCTCCAAGCCAAAAAGCCTCGCCTTTTATGCAGGTTTCTCCTATTCATTCCAGCCTAGCTGTCAATCACACAGCAGGGTGACGGTCCTTGCCAGACAGCCAGACAGCCAATCACCTAAGAGTGCATTCCTGTCTCCTAGGAGACTAAGCACAGGGAGTTTCATGCACCTCCCTCACTTCCTGCCCCCGCCAGACATCCTGGAGCCAGAGGCGGGCTTCAATCGTGAATCCCGCCAAAGGCAAAATGAACAAAGGGACCAAACCTGGCTTGGTGCGCAGAGTGAATCTCAAGAAGGACCTTTCCACAAAGAAATGGCGAAAAAAGAAGACCAGGGCCATTTTTACAAAAATGGCACCCTTGGGTGCTTTACTGCAGCTGCGAACGCAGCCCGCGAAAAAAAAAAAGCACACCTCGGTAGTTAAAATTGAACCACTGCCACCAGCCATTCATCGAGGAAAGGGTAACATAAAATTGTTACATGAGAAGCTAGACAAAGGGGATACTATAACCCCTCCAGCACCCTATTGGAAGATCGTGTGTGCTGGGTCTAGAAAGTTAAAAGTAAAGTCAATTTCACTTCATTGCTCTTGGAAACAGTAGTTTATCCAAGAGAAGGTATTTATCCCTTGGGGAAATCTGAAAGACTGCCCTGTGCCACTGCACTGAAGGTGCTTTGTGACACAATGTAAATTATGATGCGTATGGAGTTTCTCAGACTCCACAACCAAAAGAAACAGTGTTCAAATCACATTAAAAATACATGAGCAAGTGGGGGGAAAAAAGGGTCTCACACTCTCCAGGTTAAAAATTGAAGTCCTCAAAATCCAGCAAAGTTTGCTGGGGGTGTCTAAGGTAGAGAGGAATTAGCGCATTTCTGAGAATGCTGCCTAACTTCTAGATTTCCTCACTTACCTTCTTTTTTTAAACCAGATCCAGATCGTTAACATGGGGGTTCAAATGCCTACGTAGTCTTTACCTCTTCCCTTTGTGATGACTCCCCCATTATATTCGAGATAAAGGGCTCAAAGTTGTCAACCGTGAAGACTGCCTCCTTTTCATTACTTGACATATCTGCCAGTCTTCCCACAAGATCCTGATTTGCTCTATTAATTGGGGACAGTAACCAGAAGAGTCTGTTCCCTTGCGGGTTATATGTAACCATGCATCTACCTGGGGCCAGTTGCTCCGCCAGAGAGTTCACCAAATGCGAATCCTCCAATAAGAAATGAGTGACTAAGAGTGAGTGAGTGAGTGATCACTAATATCCATCGGCATCGCCTCAAAAGTCACACATCTTTTCATCTCCTTCCCATCCACAAACGGTCAATTATAGATGAGCTCTTTTCATTCGTCCATGTGGATAATAATAATAATAATAATTAGGCATTTATATAGCGCTACAAACCCTCAGGTATCTGAGCGCTGCTTATTATTGCCCACGGTGTGTGGTGCTCATTTTTCGACCTCGGAAGGATGAAAGGCTGAGTTTGGCCCGCCGGGATTCGAACCTGCGTTAACAGACTCTGCACGGATGTCAAAGCGAGCGCTCTACTCGCTGTGCCACTTGACCGGCTGTAATGTCTCCAGCAATAGCTCTGTTAAGGGGTTCAAGATCCAAAATCGTGAGACAGTCCAACCAAGCTCTCATTGTTCATTTTTGTACCCTTTTTACTCTGCCAGGTATGTCTGTGTGCAAGGGACCCCATAAAATCTGAATTTAGATCCCCTATATAGCCAATCCGCCACACACAACGTTAGGTTCAAAGTAGGCACCAACTAGCCAATACCCCTGTGCCAGTAGATATTTTAACATCAGGATTTTTCGGCAGTAGAATCTAATGTATGACCAATATTCCAAAGAAAAGGTCCCATGAGGAAATAGTTTCACATATTGAAGAGGATTTGATGAGAGTAACAAGACCCCCAAATGGTTGTCCATTCACGCCCTGCTGTGCTGCTTGATGTAACACTGTGTAGCCATCAAACGCAGGTTCCTTCTTTAGCCATGTCCCCTGCAGATTGATCATCAGGTATTGTTTTAGTCGGGACGCCAGCTCCCGGTTCTATAGATGAGCATGGCCTCTAGATTTAAAACAAGCAACTGAAATCAACCTTTCATTATTGGCTTGAAGTCTGGGCGTAGGCAGTACGGTGTGTGGACAACCGATGTTAGTCAAACTTAAATGAGCTACCACCAGCCAGGACCAATCTCTGGATTCCTCTGATGCCATTATTTTTCTTTTCAGAGACCGGACTTGTTCTTTCACTAAGGCTTGTCTCAGTGGATATTGCTGGGCGTGAACTCTTCCCCGTTTTAGAAAGTCCACCCGGCCTGCCTGTACGGTTGATGTTTGGGGAAAGTCTTTCTTTCAGGACGGTGTCAATAACCAATTTTGACTGGAAGAACACCATTACCTGATCCAATCTGGAAATGTCTACAAAGAGAATCCTAGCAATATCATTCGATTTAAAGCCTCTCAAAGCTGGGATCCCTTGGAGAAGAGAGAGAAGTTTTAAATTGATTCAGGGCCATGTCACGAGTTTCTGGTATAACACTTTCCAAGAGCACTGACAATGATTCCTTTTGGGGCCGTGATGAATGGTCTCCCATACCCCGGGAAAGGTTGGTCGGCCCCGTAGGAAAGCGCTGAAGGATCAATCCAATGTCTGGCCTCTCTTCGCTTGCTTGCAGAGTCGCAGCTGAGCACTCGGCTATCCCATCACTACTAGGTGTGCGTGGAAAAGGAGGTGCAATGTCAGCAGTTTCTATTGGAGGCATTCTATGATCCGACACTGATACGAAGTGCTATCGGTGCCACTACGTCGGTCTGGGTCAGAGGCAGCACCTCCCTTTGTTGGTCACTTCGTGGGAGGACGGTCAAGACCTCTCCCCTGAGGTCCACCGCACCCCCCCCAACACCTTCTTCCATTCACCTGTTTCAGTTGTGATAAGGCTGTTTTTAACCGCCTGTTGCGCAAATAAGGAATTGATAAAAGTTCTAGTTCCCGCTTTCCTCCTTTTTATTTTTTGGGCTATATATTTTGTTTTGCACAGGCCCCTTCAGCTGTGTTTTTTTTTTCGTTGGAACCCTCCGTCCACTCAATTGCCCCTTCTTGTTTGATGGGGCCATACCCAGTACCTCTTCAATAGAGGGCTCCTCTGACACTTCTTGAATGGAAACAAGCCTCGCTTCACAAACCCGAGGAGTTTCCCAAGTTCCCCTTTTTGCCCCCTTGACTTGCAAGGGGCCACAATTCAATCGGCTCCCGTACCTCCTGCTAGGACGATGGAACTTGTGTCCCCTCATTCTCCGTTTTGCCCAAGTCCATGTATTCAACCACTTGCTCTAGAGTGGGTTCTGCTTCATTTACTATCGTCTTGGGCCGTTGACTCCATCCCAATGCTGATGGTTTGTGGGCAGCAAGAAATTCCTGCGCTGTCACGTGCGTTCGAACCTTGTCAAATTTAAAGAGCAAAGATTCCCATAGGGCTGTGTTGCGCTTGGTCTCACACTGCAGGCCCTCATATAATGAGACCAGAAAGCACAGAACCTGATTAATTTTCGTGCAGAGATCTACTTTCTCGGCCTGTAAGCCCCCGCCCAATCTCCTCAGCACTGCAGACAGCCTCCTTGGGGGAAGCAGATTGGAAGACTGGGCAGGAGACGAGGCAAAATAAGTCTTTGCCTGAATTCTGTCCATTCTGGGCACTGAATGCTTGAACAGTCCTGAAGGTCCCCCAGATCTGGGGGAGTATCTGCCATAGAAACCTCCTGGTAGGAGGTATTGCTATTCATTCCACCAAAGCAACTCCCATCAGTCAGCATACCCTGTCCTGTTACTAGATGACTCCATCCATCTCCTTGACAGAGCAGGGGACTACTACCCGCACTGCCACGGCCTGACTGGCCAGATCTGACTCTGGTAGGTTATTGGTTTCACTTGCCTTACATGACACTGCAGCACTTAGTTGCATGTGTTGGACCCTATTGGGCAGTGTCCTGTTTTGTTCGCCCAGGATTGCCTTGTCCATGCTAGTGGACTGCGCTGGTGGGAGTAAATGATTAGACTGATTCTTATAGCTGTTTACTTTTGAGGCTGCAAATATGCCTCCTTGCGTTGGGGCGTAGAGTGTTGCCGGCTGTTGTGCATTGATACAGCCGGCAACTCTGGTGGTGAGGAGGGGAGGTTTAAGAAGAGACGCTGTCAGCTTTTCCGTATCAGAGATTGGGATAAGAGGAAGAGCAGCGATAAACCCCCCCCACTCCGCAGTTCATAGATCATGGTTACTGCACAAGAGAACAGCAATTTAATTCCCGAAGCGCCACGTATTCCAGAGATTGATGCCACGCTTGGTTCTTACCGTCTGTCTCCGATGCCTGTAGATTGCAAGGATGGTCTACTTTCACTGCTCTGGAGGTGCGCGTCCACCTCTTGCCTCCAAACACTACCTGCACACTACCCGCACTCCGCGCCGGTGTGCGGGCTTTGTAGCAAAAAGTCTGACTCCGAAAAGAAATGGCAAGGTACGACTCCACAGGAAGGCTGTAACGTGATGGTAGTGCTGTCTCACCAAACACACTACCCACACATCATCTTCATCCGAACAAAGGTTGCCTCCTAATACACCCGTAATGCTTAGCTTACTTTTCGCTATGTCCAAGCTGCTTACAGACTTTGATCTGTTCAAAACGTTATCCATAGAGTTTAAACTATAACAAAGTACAGAATACACTTGCCTGTGAATTTGCACTGCATACCAGAGGTTTATAATGTTTAAGGACACTATTCTGATTTTGAACTACTGACACGGTTCACTTCCTTGGTGCAAAGTATTTTGACTGGGCCAGCTGCTGCCACCTGTGCAGTGAAGTTGGCCCTGAGGAGTTGCATGTAGGGTCCCACGCACCACCCCAACTCTCCTAAGGCTGTGACAGGGATTGTCCCCCAAGATATACACACTCACTGCCACCTTAGACCTTCTGCTGAGAATCAGATCCCCATTGTTGGCCAACTGATTCCTCATTCAAATAAGGCCATCAGAATCTGGTTAAGTCAGTGTCATTCTTATTGATTCTCAAAGTACAAGAGAGGCTGGGCTAGCAGCTTTCCACAAAGAAATGTTGCCGCAGGAGCCCATAGGGGAAATGTGTGAACAAGGTTTGCACGACAATGGTAGATTTACAGGTAGATGGATGATTAAGCCTGAAGAAGGCTCGGTCCGCAGGACCCAGCACCAATATCCGGGCCAGTTCATTGATCCTGCAAGAGTTTCTGAACCCAACAAACCCTCTCCAGAAGGTTCTGCCTGCAACCTCTCTATTCTCAGCTACACACGAAAGGTTTTTGAATGGGAAAGGCGTAAGTGGACAAAATAACCACCAGCTCCAGATTTGTTTGTCACCACATAGTTGGCTTCCTTAACTGGACATCTGCAAGACATGGCTACCTCTGATCAATAACATTTCTAACAATTCCCAGCCTACTCTGAGCGATCACCCCTCCACCCCCAATAGAAATTATATTATCTGGTTCCTCTGCTATGAGCTTAGAGGCTATGTCAAACTCTTCTTTTCTCATCCAGAGATTCTTACTAGATTTGTTTACTTTTAGCTCTTAATTCTTTAGTAAGAGCACTGTCCTTGGATAAATAACTGTATATCACTTCCCTAATGGAAGAGCACAATGGAGATGGTCTCCTCGGGCAATAGCCACGGCCTTGTTGTTAAGATGGATTTCTGAACTCTGTCTTGGAGGGGCAGAGGTTCAGAAGGCCAGCCTAGTTTCTTGGAACAGGGTAACCTCTGGACAAGCCAGACCAATCAAGGTAGCGATCGCGGCGGTCAAGACTAGGTCTCAAGAGGGGTGAGAGTGACTGAAAGCCTGCAATGAGCACACAAAGCAAGGATGCTTACAAATGACTCCAAGCAGGTGTTATATTAAAAATATAGACACATTTATTACAAGGCCTTTGTAATATTGTCCATAGTAAAGAATCACAATCAAATACAATATATATACAATTACCGAAGGGTCTAAAGAGTTAGAAGCACGAAATATGCAGACCACCTAGATGGGGAGGAAAACAGGCAGTGCAAGTAATCGTTTAGACCCAGTTCGCCTTCAGAGGCCACCTAACTAGAAGGAAGTCCGAGCCCTACGAAGAGTGGAGCCTTGTGCTCAAAAGTACCTGCACACGCTGGTGCCGATGGGCCAAGGGGAGTCTCTTCAAGGAAGTCAGGCAGTTCAGAGTGGTGAACAAAGGAGAGCGAACAGATCTCCGCTACTCGAGCGCGGCCTCCACTTGCGGGCAGAAGCAGAGCGCAAGTGCGAAAAAGGTGTGCTTTTTAACATGGCGAGGAAAAGCTACGGGCTACTGCAGGAGGGCGACCAGTTCCTAGCATTGCTACTCACCGGTCCCCGATGCAGGCAGACCCAGGCTTCTCCGCGTCAGTTTCAGTTCTGGCAGGTTCAGATACGAGTAGGGGACGTCTCAGCGTCGAGTAGATTCCGCGGCAGCAGAAGTTAGAGTTGAGGATGTCCCAAACGCAGTGAACCAGCACAGATTGTTAACACAGCAGGGCAACGAAGCCGCTGTGTGTATTTCAGCCCAATGTACACTTCTCACTTCAGACCTGGGAATGCCAAGTGTACGAATCGTGTGAGTGTGTCAAGGACTCGGAATACAGCAGCAACCTGACGGCGGTTACAGAGCAAGACTCCTGGGTAAGCTGGTCAGTCCACTGGATGGCCCAGAGATGCTTCCGAAGGCTTACGTGCAGGAGATGATGAAGATGCCGAGAATAGTTGTTCCCACTATTCCAAATGGTCGAAGTACCAGTACAGGCCTTCTCGTTCGATCAGAGGCGGAATGGTTTCACCGGGTGACAGCAGTGCAGAGGAGCAGTCCTTCAGCGGGTCACCAGCGATTCCTCGGTTCAGCCTCTTAGTTGCAGGATACTTGGCTCCTGTATCCGTCGTTCGTGAGAACTCAGGAGATCGACATGGTAGTGGTGTTTCCAGCCTCCTCTTATCCAGAGTTCCCTTCGCGCCAAAACGGAGAGGACCCAATGGGAGATCTGCTCACAAAACACTCGCACCATACGTGGACCTATCACGGACCACGGTGGTCCCTGGCATTCAAGACACACTAGACTCTCTGGCACCCAGGATGTGTATTGGGACCAGTCATCCCAGCCCACATCCTGGAGGCACACACAAGGCCTGTAGAAGCCCGCGAAAGCATCTGTGTTTCGCAGGAAAGTAGATGTCCAAATAAGGAAGGCCCCGGGTCGGCTCGACCTGGGGAAGGTGAAGGGGGCAAGATGGTCAGCGGGCAGGACAAAGAGCCTCGTGGTCTGGCCATTTTGGGAGCCAGGCCACCATTTTGGGCTAAGCGCGAGAATCGCGCTTAAACAGCCAAAAGGAGCTCAAAACACAAAGAAACGATCGCTGCCACCAGTCCCGTCCGTGATTCACTTGCACCGTTCGTTAACAATCCAAAGAGAGTGTCTAGGGCCTGTAGAGTGACTAGAGACCCAAGAGAGCAGTAACTTAGCTTACAGTGCCCTCTTGTGTCATGTTGCGCGAAAGCTGCAACATGATAAAAGAACTATGGAAAACAACGTTTCCCGGTACTGACTGTCTTAAGGGCATGTCAGTTTCCCCGTAAGAATGGAGGGAAAGCCCAGAGGAGTGCGGTAGAAGGCTGCACTTCTCTGGCAAAGTCTAGATCATGGTGAAAAACAACAGCAAAAAGTTTAGGGGTTGCCACATGGAAGGAAAATTACCCACAATTAAATCTTTCCTAACACTCGTTGATGCTTTGCACTTCTGTGACATTACAAAATGCCTCTGAAAGCATGGTGGCATAGATTGCCCTCACTGAAATGCTCTTGTATTTGCTTCCTGCACACATCCAAACATGCACTCGACTCACACACGCTTCACAAGGGGAGGGTCTTTCTCTAGCACGGCTATATCTTCAAACTATGTTCTTGTGACGAAGCGCTTGTTCCCGCTGTACAAATGAGTTCATGTGCTAGGAGCTCACGTCCTGCACTGTCTTTTAATGCTACACGTGCAGATAATTACCAACATGCACTATTTCTTTGAAAAGAATATTCTCTGATGACCTGGACAAGCTCCAAGTTCTCCTTTACTCTGCAGTTTAACCCATTCCGGAAAGTCTGAGAGTTAAATGGAACAATTCCACAACACGTTTTAAAGTAATTTAAATAACTAGTCCCACCAGTTTATTCCACTCCTTATAATGGAAAACTGTATATTTCTGAACTCGGCGAACACCAAATACATTTATTCTGAAAAGGCCTTTGTTCAATAGACTCAGCAACTGCAACCTGCTGAATAAAGGTGTCGGGATGAAAGGCAGTTGGGAATGCTTCACAGGGTTCCACGTTGCTTTCCAGAAGGGAGCCTGACATATCAACTACTATATTTTTCCCTTACATTTTGGAAACAAAAGGGATGTATAGGTGGAGCCAAGAGTGAGATGTGGACACAGAGGAATCATGCTAGTGGCTACATACCTTTTATTAAAGCAAATGGGATTTGGAAAATGCTTCCCTATCCCTAATCTCAGAGGTATTTTCCCCTACCTCAACTCAAACAAATGGGTCTGCCCTTTGTCAAGATGTCCAAACAAAAATGATGTCCTGTGTCCTTAATCCTATTCTGACCCTCACATTCTAAAACTAATTTAAAGGTGTAAAGGATACTGTCTCTTGATTTCTCAAAGGCCTTGAATGTTCCAATTCAACACAAAAGTTCAAATCCAACAAAAAGGTTTCCAATGGACAATATTCACAGTTCCAGGGAGTGGTTCCCTTCCCCATATTCCTTATACCAATAGAATATTTTTTTAAATAAAGAATAATCAAGTTTCACAGAATCAAAGAGGATCACTCTCTGCCCTTGGTGTATTCACAGTTCTCTGGGAAACCGCTCCCTTCCCCAGGTATTCTCTTCACCTTTAATATTCTGCACCTTTTAAAGTGCTGGTTACAAACTCACAAGTTATCTGGTATCTTCCTTGCCAGACTTGTCTCACACATTTACAATAGTTCATAATCTTAAGGGCATGGGGGGTCTTCCTTGAGATGCTGTCTTTTCACATTTATAGCGGTTCATACCACAGTTCACATTCACAAGGACATGGACTGTTCTTGAGCTTCTTTACATCATAACTCTCTCTCTCTCTCTCTCTCTCTCTCTCTTGCACCCCACCTTCACATAGTGTACTTTCCTGCCAAGACTTTATTAAACAAAACACTTTCCCTTTAACATTAGCCCATCGCGGGTTCATGAAACCTTGTTTTATACTGTTCTCTTTATTATAGATTTCCTTTTCGTCAAAAGGGTCCTTTGCCCCTTGTCCAAGCACCTGCAACTTTAGTTTGCTTTCTCCTTTAAGGTCAGGGTTCAATAGCCCATTCGTAGTCTGCTTTGTATTTCCTTTCCCTACTTTAATGGTCCCCCTGTTGCTCTCACCGCAGTCTCGTGAAGCAACATACTTTGTTAAACAACCCGGTAACCCACGTGAGTTCTTTTGGAATTACTGGTTGTTTCAGGCCTCCCCTCGGTTAGGTTCCCTTGTCTCGGTGTTACTCCTACGGAGCGGCATACGTTTGTAGGCACTGTGGGTAACTCGCTTGTTTTCCCTGCGCTTACTATTTTTTTTCATCATTTTTTATTCTGTCTGCTTCCATTTGTTAACTCTGGATGCGCCTTGTTAAGCGCTGCACTTACTCTGCGTTCCCCTTCATGGTGCTCAGTTCCCGCTGCTCTTTCCTCGAGCGGTGAACCGCCCGCACCTGCACTTCTCTTTTCCAGGTTTGCGTTTGCCTTCATGTCTGCCGCAGCGTGTTTCCCCTCAGCGTGGTGCTCAGCGCTGGTACAGGTTGCGATGCAGCCCACCGTCTGCAGCCCTCTCCTCGTTCTCACCGTCGGCTGCGTCTGGTGCACATTTAAACTTCCCCGTCTGATTATACATTTTCCAACAACTAGATTGCTGCGTTGGTCGCCCGGTCTTGGTAATCTTCATTGCTGTGTCGTTCTGTCTCGCCCGTGGCTAGGGGACCATTTCTGAAATGACATTGAGGAAGTGGATATTGAACTTCATTGGGAGTAACCATTCCTGCCTGTTGCCTCTTCCTCTTACCAGTTGTCAATATACTATTCTTAGCGGGATGTTGGGGAGTATCCACAGTAGATCTACTAAGAGTTTGGGAAAGAGTTGTGAAAATATGCCATTGAGGCATGTGGAATAGAGGAAACCTACCTGAAAGGAAAGGGGAAGGGGTGTATGTGGTTTCCTCTAACGATATCTTCTGCTTTCCCTGAGGTTCACCTCACCCAAAGTGGTACTCCCTCATACCGCCACCCCAAGGGTCAGGATCAGATAGCGGCTGCCATACCTTGTCCACATAGGGGAAGGCTTCCTCAGGGAAAGAAGTGAGGGCATCGCCAGATTCTTCACAGATGGGACTAGACTTCTGTGTCAGTTAAGGAAAATGACCACTCCTCAAAACACACACTAACCTATTTACACCCTTTCTAAAACACTGATTGGACAACATACACTCTGCGACTCTGTATTTTAAAACGTGCAATACCACTAGCAAGAAAAGCAACCCACCCACATTGTTAAGGTCCCCCTCTAAAATTCTTAGCCATAGGGAGTATGAGTGGCAGAAGTCTTTGGTTTTTCAGTGAGGCAGGGTGCATAAATAAGTGAAGGTGGAAGCACAAAGGTGAAGGGAGGAAGATGCTGAGATGGAGAAGAAAAAAGATAAGTGGAGGCACAGTGGATTGGTAGAGAGAAAATAGGTTTGTAGATTGGAAGGGTAAGATCAGTTGGTGAGAGGTCAGGATAAAAACACCAAGAATTCTGATTTCCTTAGCTTCCCCAAACATCTCTTGTGGATGAGCCATCTCAATCTGCTAGGTCCATTATTATACTGCATTAACAAAATGTACAACACCTTCATATATCTTCTCCATATAGAAATAATCTGCTCTGGGGTTTAGGTTGGTCTACTCTAGATGGTGTAAATTAAGAGCTCAAATGTTCCTCTTGGAGGGTGAATTATGTGCGAATGATGTGTACATGCCCTTACATGCGGTTTGAAATCTGGTTGGTGTTTGGTTAACATATTGAACTGGAATTTGAGCAGCAATATTGCAGCTTGAGTGCTGTGATGGTGAAGATAAAGGTAAAATCCATAATTCAGTGTGCATGGCTGCTGTCTACTTTTTCTGTGTAATTATATTATACGTATAGCGCTACATTCTGCCTTTGTCCTTGCTTTTTCCACCATATTTTTAACATTTTAAAGTGTAATATACTGAAGATGTCTTTTGTTGAGTAATCACTGGATTTCAATTATTCATGTCTTGAAACATCGGCACTCTTCTCTTCTGTAGGGTATGTGGTTGTGGTTCAGGCGAGTCAGGATGCGCAGTATGCGGATGCTGCAAAGCTTGCGCTAGGGAACTCGATGGGCAGGAGGCACGGCAGAGAGGAATTCTTGATGCTGTGAAAGAAATGATCCCTCTAGATCTCCTCCTAGGTAAGATTCTATGCGTTTTGCTTCCTTTTTTGCTTTCATCCTGTTTATTTTAAAGTCATTATATAAATGTGCTAACAACTCAGGTTCCAGTAATGCCATCTTGATTTGAGTCTCAAAACGGCATGGTATTGTCAACGTTGTCGTTACATATTTGTGGTCCTCAGTCTATCTATTTTGTAGAGTAACAACAGAGAAAGTTAGTTTGACATTTGGGGAAAAATTAAAACATTACTGGGATTGCACATTTAAAAACGGGAATAGAGAGCTATCATTGATGTGGAGGGCTTCACTGATGTTTTTAGTTTTGGCTATTGGGTGGCGCTTCAGCACCACCTGGAAACAAACAATTACATTGCAGTAACACTAGGAGTAAGATTGCTCCCCCCCTATTATTTATCTTGTATTCTTAACCCTGTACTGCACTTTTCCCTTCCCCTCTACCCTTGCACTTGCGCGATCGGAATGACACCTGGCCTAGTAGAATCGTTGTCTGTCTCCCCTTGTCCCCCCTTTGCCTCGTCGCGCCTTGAAACACTTGTGTATAGGTGCGTTACAAATGCCTTATATATCATATCATATGCCAGGAGGGACACACCGCTTGTAGCTGATGGTTGGTTATTTCCCCACACTGACTGCTTATGGCCAATTTGACCCAGTACATGCCCTTCCCCAAATATATATATTTCTGAGGCTTGTGGAATCTGCTTAGATCAGATGCTGTGCATAGGCAGACATCTAGTGGAAGCTGCGGAGTATTAGTTTGTTTTCGAAACTCGAAAAGGGGCGTCAAACTAGGGCGTGCCAGTAATACTATCCCTAGTGTGACGTCCACTGTACCCATGATCCCTCACGCGTGTAGGAGCCTCAGATTGTTTTTTCTGCCATACTTGTCGGAAGCATAGTTGCGGAGTTCCCTGGCTTTTAGCCATTTATCATAAAATTATCAAAATCCCCGTTCTCAAACCCCACATCGAACGCCGAAGACCGACGCCGGTACTTGAGAACAAGGACGAACAGCCGTTGAGACTACACGACGGACTTGGGCCTTCGAAAGCCTCTGGCGTTGGCCCGGGCCTCGGAAGGCCTTTGGCCTTGGCCCTGCAAGTAGGGAGAGCGGGGGGTGGATATACTCACACACACACACACACACACACACTTTTTCCTACATATACCTGCCCGCTGCTGGGTATTAACATATGGAGAATACTCCTTTTAAATTCTGCCCCAAGTGCAAACGTAAGTTCCCCTGGGTAGATAAACATAACACCTGTAATCTGTGTCTTCCAAGGGACCACCCCGAGGCCAATTGTAGAGCTTGTAGGCTCTTCAAAGCCAAGACCCTTAAGGACCGCTCGACCAAATGTTGATCTCACTATGCCAGGCAACTCGAGGCCATGGACGCTGTGGATTCCTTCAGTGATGGCAGCAACGCCGCTGTATCGGTCGGTGAGGGCACAGGGGTGTCGTTGGGCACCCAAGCGCGAGCCCCCGACCTCAGAGGACTGTCCTGCGGGTCAGTTATGGGGACAACACCCAGCGGCAAGAGCGCTACCCACACATCTTCATCTAAACGCACTAACCCCACCCGAGATTCGACACGCGTGTCGAGTGATCGGCAGAAGAAGGCACAGAGAGAGCGGTTTGCAGAATCGGTGTCCTCTGGCCGTTCCAGATCACGGTCGTCTCATTACGCACAGCAACCGTCTATGATTGCTAAGAGTGCCACATTACCTAAAGTCACAGAGGTAGGGTCGTCAGATGACTAATCCGACCTCTACCCCCAGGCAGTACGTTTGAAAGCTCTTCGCTCCATGTCTGCGTCTGAGATTCAACGTCCCTCTTCTACGACTTCCGAATCTCGTGATCCCTCCTCCAATTCTTGACGCCAGGCATCGAAAGATTCCGCAAAGTCCAAGGGGGTCAGGAAAACATTCCTCTACACATGGGAAGGGGGAAAAACCGAAAAGAGCCTCTGAACATCAGGTTCAGAAGGAGAAACTCCCAGAAAAGTCCAAGGCCCCTGACCCGGTCACTAGGCCAACGATTGTCCCTCCCACCCCCCAGGATATGGGATTAGAGGAGGAACCAGAGCAGGAAAGGATTATTTCCAGAGAATGGAACCCAGAGGATATTGACAGAGTAATTAGGAGGATGTCTTCTCTTGCAGATTTCTACGAGAAAGACCCAAATTACTTCCTTAGTTATCAGAGTACTCCTGCAAACTCTGCCCCTTTGGGATCCAAAGACCCTCAACCTCCTACTAATAGACTCCGCTCTGAGATTCCAGTTCAGGGCCTGATTTCAGACCCTCTCTATGTTGAACCTTACCAGCAGTATGGTGAGGATCCAGAAGTACAAATACTAGACCACCAGACCGGGGTCGATTATTATGGATACGATGAGGACCAGGAAGAGGAGGAGGAAGATGAGGCGGAGGCCTGTAGTCTTGACTCCCCTATTCCCAAGGACCCCCTGGTGAATGACTCACCTGTTGACAACGAGCCCTTGCTCAACAAAGTTTTGGCCAAGGCTGCAGCCCATTTCCAAATTGACACTCGGGGGGCCCAAGAAGAGAGGGATTTTGCAGAGCAGATTTTGGGAGATAAAAGATCCATTGCCCAGGCCATCCCGATTCTAAAGTCTATTCAACATAGAATCGATCCTTCTCTGCTCACCCCTAATCTTACCCGGGCAGTTAACCTTCGAATAGAAAAGTTATTCAGGGCCGCTCCCTCCAACCCACTTTAAATAAGGGGTCAGCTAAAATCCGACTCATTAGTGGTTACAACCACCAGGAAGAGAGCGGGAACACCTCCAGCATCCTCAGAAGCTCCCCCGGACAAAGAGAGCAAGAGAATATATGAGCTAGGAAGGAAGGTGTCGACCTTGGCATACCAAGCACGCATTGCTAACACCGCCACTCTGCTAGCAAGCTACAACTGGGAACAGGTAGCTGCCCTCATTGCCTCCACACCAGAGCCTCTAAAGACACAGTTGGCCCAGATTGCGTCGGAAGGAAGATCAGTGTCCGGATGCATTCTCAAGGCTAACTTCGATGCAGCGGACAATGCAGGAAGGCTGATAGCAGAAAGTGCAGTAATTAAAAGACACGCTTGGCTGAGGCAATCAGGGTTTAAACCCGAGACCCAAGCCACCCTCATTGACATGCCGGTGGAACCAGACCTCCTGTTTGGAAAAGCAGTGGAGGAAGTGCTAAAAACGGCCAAGGACAAATGACACCTTAAAGTTCCTTGGCCAACTAACTAATAAACCCACAAACCAGTGGGGAAATAATAATTTTCGTCGCTCTTGCAGCCAAAACTCTGAGGGTCACATTACTTTCAGAACCAAGGAACATTGTGGGGCGGCAACCAACAAGCTACCCAGGGTTTCACCAGAGGTCAAAAGAGGGGCCGTGGTAGGAGGAGAGGCAGCCCAGGTAGAGGCGCTACCCCGCCCAACAAACAGTGACGCTCCGCTCCGGGTCCCTTCCCATGCATCCCCAGTCGGGGGAGGGGGGGGGCATTTCCATCTTCACCCACGCATAGGAAGGGATCACTCCGGACAGATGGGTGCTGTCCAGTGTCCGCGGGATACTGTATCGAACTATTGGAACGCCCCCGCGACCATCCTCCAAGACAGAAGATATACTCCTTGGAGCACCAAAGAATCCTTCTCGAGGAGATCGTCATTCTTCTTGCAAAGGATGCGATAGAACGCATCCCAGGCAACCAGGTAAACAAGGGTATTTATTCAACCTACTTCTTTGTGCCAAAAAAAGATCTAACGATGCGCCCAGTATTAGACTTGCGCCCTGCAAACAAATATGTCAAGCCTCAAAAATTTCGCATGACTACACTCCAGAAAGTAATCCCCCTACTAAGAAAGGGAGATTACATGGCAAAATTGGACATGAAAGATGCCTATTTTCATATTTCCATGTTCCCAGCGCACAGAAGATTCTTGCGCTGCAAGGTAGACAGCCAGCACTACCAGTTCAAAGTGCTGCCCTTTGGTATAGCCTCGGCTCCAAGGGTATTCACCAAGGTACTGGCGGTGGTGGCTGCGCACCTACGCAGGGAGGCAATCCCGGTGTACCCTTACCTGGACGACTGGCTCATCACAGGGGAAACTCCCCGTAATTTGCAGACTAAACATCCAAAGAACTATCAACCTCCTCTTCCAATTGGGCTTCTCAATCAACAATAAAAAATCAAGCCTGGTGCCAAGCACATCAAAACAGTTCCTAGGAGTTGTCCTAAATACCCAAGAGGGGTTGGCCTTGCCATCAGAGGAGAGAATTTGAAATCTGTTACTGCAAATTCCTCTATCAGTCCGGTCGCCAGATAAGGGTGCGCAAAGCGATGTTTGCTAGGCATGATGGCATCTTGCATTTACCTGGTCCCCAACGCGCGCCTGCGTCCCATGCAGGAGTGGTTGGCGAAACAGTGGTCTCAAGCAAGTGGTCAGTGGGACGATCTAGTGGTCATTTCGCCAACACTAGTACAAAGTCTTCGCTGGTGTACAAGAGAGAATCTTTCAAAGGGGAAACCCTTTTACGATCCAGAGATACAGGCCGTGGTCACAACCTACGCGTCCCTGTCAGGGTTGGGAGCACATCTCCTTCACCACACAGCTCAGGGCCTCTGGTCTCACACAGTGGCCCAGAATCACATCAACCTGCTAGAACTCCTGGCAGTCTTCAGAGTGCTTTGAGCGTTCAAACCCCACCTGTCCAACCTGTCGGTGCAGATACTAACAGACAGCACGACGACAATGTTTTACATAAACAAACAGGGGGGCACTCGTTCGCCAAATCTGTCCAGGCTTGCCCAGAAAATTTGGATATGGACACTCAGACGGAACATTTACCTGTCGTCTCAACATGTTCCAGGGGATCTCAATTCACTAGCGGGCGCTCTGAGCAGAGATCCTCTTCCAGAAGAACACGAATGGCCTCTACACGAAGAGGTCGTAGTAGATCTCTTCTCTCAGTGGGGGTTCCCCACTATAGACCTATTCGCCACTAGCGAAAACAGACAATGCCCAGAATTCGCATCCAGGTTTCCCCAGCCAGGCTCGAAGGGAAACGCTCTATGGATGAACTGGTCAGGGATGTTTGCATACGCTTTTCCACCAACCCCTCTGATGAGGAAGGTGGTCAACAAGATACACAGGGAATCGATGACGCTCATCCTAGTTGCTCCTATGTGGGCGAGACAATCGTGGTTCCCACACCTGCGCAAACTGGCGGTGTGCAACCCAATCAGACTCCTATGCTGGTACAACCTACTCTCACAGCACAAGGGACAAACGGTGCATCCTCAACCCAACTCGATGAACTTGGCAGGATGGCTCCTGAAGTCATTGAGTTTGGCCATCTCAATTTACCACAGAGATGTATGGACATCTTAAAATAATCAAGAAAACCTAACACAAGGCACTGTTATTTTGATAAATGGAAAAGATTTGTTATTTGGTGCCAGAATAAGCAAATCAACCCGATTGATTGCACTTTGCCAATTTTGTCACCTACATGCTCCACCTGTTGGACGCAGGGTTGGTATTTAATTCACTCAAGGTACACCTGGCGGCGCTGGCAGCCTACACCACCTCACATAACAAGGTGTCATGGTGGAAAGTACCATTTGTTAAAGCCTTTATGGAAGGGGTGAAGAGACTCCACCCTCCAATTTCAAACCCACCACCAGGATGGGACCTTAATGTGGTGCTTGCTAAACTCATGGGGCCCCCCTTTCAACCCATGCATAAAGCTAGTCTCAAACACCTGACTTACAAGACTGCCTTCTTACTAGCCATTACAACCATAAGAAGGGTCAGCAAAATTCAGGCTCTGTCAGTGCAGGATCCTTTCTTTACGGTACATAAGGATAAACTGGTTCTACAAACTCACCCTAGGTTCTCACCTAAGTTCATTTCTAAATTCCATGTTAACCAGTCCATTGAGCTACCGTCCTTCCAAGAACCCAAGAGCTCTGCTGAGGTGAAACTACACACACTAGATGTGAGAAGAGCGGTCCTCTACTACGTAGACAAGACCAGACTGCTAAGAAAGACAGATCAACTGTTCGTCTCTGTAGCTACAGGCAGAGAAGGAGATTGCGTCTCTAAAGGTGCCATCTCTAAATGGATAGTCAAATGTATCCAGCTGTGTTACTCCCTTTCAGAAAAGAGACTGCCTTTTACGCTACAAGAGGTACTGGGGCCACTCTGGCTTTCATTGCAAATGTACCCCTTGACACCATTTGCAAAGCAGCTACATGGAGCTCTATTCACACTTTTACTCAGCACTACTGCATTGATACTCATTCGAAGACAGATACTCAAGTGGGACAAGCGGTTCTAAGACATTTGTCCGCTCATGACCCTTCTCACATCCTACCTCCTAACACTGCTCGCTAATTTATGCACAGCATGTGAATCTAAGCAGATACAAGCATCAGAAATACGACTATCACCGTAATCGTATTTCTGATGCTTGTATCTGTTTAGATTCACATGCTGTGCATAGGCCGACATCTAGTGGAAGCCGCAGAGTATTAGTTTGTTTTTCGAAACTCGAAAAGGGGCGTCGAACTAGGGCGTGCCAGTAATACTATCCCGAGTGTGACGTCCACTGTACCCATGATCCCTTGCGCGTGTACAACCCTCAGATTGTATTTTTTCTGACGTGAGGTAGCGTGAGGAGTAGCGTGAGTACACTGCATCCAAGCAGATAGATAGAAGATAAGACTACAAGTATCCATGCGCCTTCTCTCAGAGGGGAGGAAGGGTGGGCGCATGTGAATCTAAGCCGATACAAGCATCAGAAATACGATTACGGTGAGTAATGTATTATATATTGTTCAAAAAGATTCTGAAACCTGATCCAATATGGGACCAGGCAAAAGTTTGCCGGAATGCACTCCACAGAACAGTAGAGAAAGCCAGAATGACTCTCTACAAGAAGACAGGAACACCAAGGCTCTCCCAGACCGACAATTCTTTTATTATATTTGAGTCAGCATGGCAAGGAAAACCCCAGAAAACTACGCGTTTCGCGGTAACAGACCGCTTGATCACGTTTACAGTACAAACATAGTAAAGGTGACTTAAAAGGGCTCCACAGTCTCTATCCCCTAAAAAGCAGTTAGTGTCTCCATTAAAAGCGAAGTGTCTATATGATTCCAACTCGGCAGACATCTTAATACTGGCAAATGGTAGCGCGGCGGCTAAGGTTTAAAGTTTGACACAATAGATTGCAAATCCCATTGCTAAATATTCTAGCAATTTACATTTATTCGGACTATTAGTGTAAAGTGCCAAACGTGAAATATAGCAAATTATTGCCTTTACATATTTGTGCATAGTGCACCACGTTTGACATAATCAATAGTCGCCTTGCTTATTGCACGCAATGGCCGTCTATACACATCATGAATTCGAGCATAGTGATGTAGCACTGCTTATTTGCCAATATTGTGTGAAAAAGAAGAAACACTGAGATATGTTGTCCATGTTTGCTGAAAATACAGATAAATGGTACACATTTAAGATGCCTTAGTATGAGTATAGATCACTAAAATGCTGGCCACACTAAAATAGGTGTCTAAGGACTTTAACAAGCATATATAATAAAGTGCATAGTGCGAGTACAAATAAGCAAATTAAACAGTTTGACCTGTGCAAATAAGCAGTAAAGTGCATAATGCAAGTACAAACTTGCATGGTAAACAATTCTACCTGTGCAAATATGCAAAGCAGCATCTAACTGGGATGTATATCCATCCCAGTTAGATAATTCCAAAGCGATAAAGTGCTTAGTGCCCATGAGCATCCTTTGTAAACAATCTGACTAGTGCAAACCTGCAAAAAGGTAATGGGTATTGCTATTTAATGCTAACACAGAGACCGATGCTGAAAGGACTAAAGTGTGAAATAATGTGAATCTTAATTGCGTTTCTAGACTACTAGAATCTCACGTACATGTATAGTCCCTGCAGTACCTGTCCTTGTGTTCCGTCCTTAAAAAATGTGTCTATATATGGCAATTCATTAAATATGAACAGGACAAGGACACAACGTTAAAATCTGATGGTTCTATGAAAGTCTGCCGTCATTCAGGAATCAAAACCAAAGATAATGGTTTAAAAGGGAGAGTGGCTGTTAAGTGGGACCCAGTATGTTGTTAACCTGAATGTACTTTCAAGGGAACAAGAGAAAAAAGTTTTTCTTTTTTTTTTTTTTGAAACAAATGAAAAAAGTTACAAAATACTGAAAAAAGCTATGCTAAAAAATAACCTATGGAGTGTCACAGGATCGACTTAAATGCCTATGTGAGAAAATCTCGACAAACCAACCAAAAAAATAGATTTTAAAATAACCTGTGACAAATCTAAGCAAGCTCAAACAAAACATCAGGTCTAAGAAAACCGGTTTGAACAAAAGCACCAGAAACAGAGCCATAGAAGAGCAAAAAAGACAGAGAGAAAGGAGAGAAAAGCCAAGCATATACTTTAAATAGAGGGAAAAGAGACAGACAATGCAGAGATAACTTATCAAAAACTTCTGACAGTTAATATGTACAGCGTGACCTAAGTCTTAGTTATGCGCCAGATTGGCTAGGAGAAAACACAGTATGGTTATGGAAAGGCATGACAACGCGTCTAAAAGATGTGAAGTGATCTATAAGGCTGAAGTGATCAAATTCATATTCCAGTCCATCGGTATTAATTTCCTAAAAAGGTAGAGAGTTCTTCCTCTAAGTTATGGCCTCTTGGTTTTTTCGTTTCTAAGTCTAAGATGCACTTTGTTTCCAGTTGTCTAAGTGCAAATTCCCTATTCCCACCCCTTGGGTGTTTGGCTATCATGTGAATGCCAAAAAAAGTAAAGCCATCTAGCTTTCCATTATGAGTTTCCTTAAAATGCACAGCCATGGGGTATGTCGAATCCACATTCTTAATAGCCCGAATATGCTGGAGCATGCTCAGTTTGTCTTCCTATGGTGCTCCCAACATACCACTTGTGAAAAGGACATGCGAGTACGTAGACCACGAACTCAGTGTCACAAGTGATTTGTGATTTTATGGGAATGTTTTTCGCCAGAATAGGGTGTTCTTAGCTGGAGACATCTTTGGCATGCTGACAGGCCTGGCATTTCCTGCAGTTGAAAAAGCCTGCAGTGGATGTATTAAGCCAGGTATGGCTGGTGGATAAGGTGGGTGAGCTCATAAAGCTGGAGACAAAATTGTCTGAGGGAGATAGAGCGTCGGAATATAATGTTCATCTTGTCTCCCAGGATCGTCCCCAAATGTTCGTCCAGCTGTAAAACATGCCAGTGTTTACACATGATCGGCTGTATAAACGGGGAAGTCCTGCCATAAGTGAGAATGAGTCGAGTCTCACTATTACACGTATCTGGAGGTGGCAGAACTTTAGTTATTAACAGTGAGGAGCCTTCTTGGTCCCTGGCTTTATGATAAGCTCTTTCAAGTATTCTTTTGGGGGTATCCACGCTGTTTGAATTTCAGGGCTATGCGTGCACATTCAGCATCAAATGTCTCCAACTTAGAGCAGTTTCTTCTGATGCAAATAAATTCACCATATAGTATGCTCCATTTAAGGGAGGTGGGATGGTTGCTTTTTGCGTGTAACGGTATATTCAAACTCGTCGGCTTCTTGTACAGCTCTGTGACTAGTTCGTCCTGAGCCACTTTAACAAGAATATCTAAATGCATGATAGCAGTCTTGTTATGGCTCTCCGTGACTGAAGATTTAATTCATTAGTGTTCAATTTATTGACGAAATCTAGCCACTCTGTGCTTGTTCCATCCTAGATGATAGTCTATATACCGCAACCAGAGTAGTATTTTAGCTGTCACAATTGTTCTCTGTGCTCCAAACAACAAACTTTTCCCACCACCCCATAAACAAATTAGCATAAGAAGGGACAAATGTGGTCCCCATGGCTGCGCCTTGGAGCTGTACATGGAATTCTCTGTTAAACAGAAAACAATTGTTCGTCAGGCAAAGATGGACCATGTCTAATATCATTTGACTGTGTGACAAAAAGTTCATGGACCTTGTGTGTAGAAAATATTCACATGCCCGCAAGCCATCTTTGTTTGATGGAGGTGTACAAGGATACCACATCTAGGGTGGTGAGCAAGTATGTGGGTTCCCAAGTGATGCCATCCATTTTATTCAAAAAGTCATTGGTGTCTCTCAGGTAAATGGAAGTGTGGTCACAAAGGACACAAAGGTCTCATCTACAAACTTGGAAATATTCTCATATAATGCCCCACATAGTATCACAATGGGGCACCCCGGGGGTTTCCTCATGCTCTTGTGCACTTTTGGCAGAAAGTAGATGGTGGGCATGACAGGGAATTTAGGGTGTAAATACTTGCTCATATCATCCTCAAGTAATCCTTTCTCCTTGTATGTATTGAGCAAATCAAAGAGTTTCATATTCATACCTGCAGTGGGATCTTCTTCCAATTTTGCATAGCATGACTGATTATTGAGTTGTCTTGCCGCCTCCTTGATGTAGTCCACGCGATTCATCACTACAATATTCGTCCCTTTGTCTGAAGGTTTAATGATGCAATCTGGTAAAGTGCTGAAATGTTGTAAAACATTCTGTTCTTGACGGGTGAGATTACCATGTAAGCTTCCTTTGGGCTTCCTGATTTGTTTCAGGTCGTGAATCACTAAGTCCAGGAATGCTTCTATGTGTCCTCCCGGGTTGAACATGGGATTGAATCTTGATTTGCACCTTAGTTGACTGGTGCCTGGCCAATCAGTGTGTATATTCATGGCATTCCAATCTAGATCTCTATTATCATCCAATTCTACACAGTCTGATCCCAGTCTTAAGAGATTGCCAAATGTGGCCATGTCCTCAATGGTAACGGGAGTGTATCCCTCTAATGTTTCTTGAACAGGTTGCTTGGATGGATTCATTGCGAAAAACTTTTTTAGCCTCACTTTTCGCATATATTTGTCAGTCTATGCGAGTTTCAGCATAGCTGTAGTGGCTAGTAGGGCAAAAGTTGAGGCAGAGTTTTAAGACTTTCAGGTGGTCATCGGTAAGAGGATAATTAGAGAGGTTTATAATGGACATATCCTGTTGCTCTATATTGGTCTCTACAAAGTTTTGGTTCCAGAGCGGGTCTTCCGTGCCGTCTTGTCCTTGTTTCCGTAATCTGAGCCTGTTGCCCCTCTTTGTTTTTTTTCCTCCTCTTTCTCCCGTGGTCTTTCCACAACATCTGCCTCTGGGTTTTTTGTTGCTGTTTCGCACGTCCATCCCTAGCAACTGCATCTCTTCTAAAAAAAAAATCAGTTTGCGTACAGGTTGCTCACTTTCACTTTCTGTAGTGTCTGCTTCAGAGGAAGAGCAAGCGGCTGGAAGTTCCGTGATTGGTGGTTGTGGACCAATGGGTAGCTTAAGTCGCAAGTTGTCAAAACGTTTGGCGAAGGTAAATACCCTTCTCGTAGTCGTCCTTGTATATTAATTACACGGCCCGTGGTAAGACCACTCTTTGGGCGGATTATAACTTTGCTCCCCGTGGATGAATTTGGCTAAAACTTTGCCAAAAAAGAAAGGTATATGGGTCCCACTGAATTGTTTTGGAAAGTTGGGTGAGGTTTCGTGGAGGGGGGTAAAGTTATAGGGGGGGTCCGCACATTTTTTTTTTCCTAGACCGAATGGGTAAACAACTTTGCCCATGCATACAGGCTGCACGGCTGGACGGATCTTAACCAAATTTGTGGCAGGAGCGGGGGCTTGGTTCTGAAAGCATGCTTTTGTGTTTGTTGGAAATCCAACCAGTACTTTTGTTGTGAAGAACTGAAATGTAAATCTAAAATAATTAGTGATATCTGGCTTTGCTGCGCCGACCCATTTCCCTGTTCGCTCCGTGGACAAAAGTCTCATTGGCTTGGAGTACGCCGTGATGTCGGCGAACATTGGACGCAGCCGGTGGTTGGCTGAGGGAAGCGTGCTGTGCGTCTACATTTTTGATAAACGCTGCCATGGTGTATCGGAGGACAGTGCAGCGCCGGAAGGGCATGGGAACCATACTTTGCGCCATGTGATGGTGGGAAGAAGGGATGGAAATGGTGGGGGAGTGACAAGTGGTTGAACTGATATATCGCATTAGGTGGAAGAAGATGGTGGTGTGGCCGCAGTATCCGTGCGTATTGCGCCAATTTGTGGGTACCTCCACAGGAGACTACCTTGTGTGGTGAATCCAGGCAGCCTGCGTTACGGCACGATAGCTGGTGCAGCAACCTCTTTCCGTGGTGACTGATGGCAGATCAGTGGCAGAAGGGGAGTGCATTGGATATGACATGAACATTTTAACACACAGTGTACTATGGTGTGTTGCGTGCGGTAAGGGCGTAGGCCCTTTGATGCATGGGTGGAGGCCTTGCACCAACAACTATGTGCCCTGGTTGCAAGTAGGTTTCACAGTGTTGCCTTGTGTGTGTGGTTTGTCAACGTTGCATACACTGTTTGTTCCATGGGGGTGCAGATTTTTAGCACATCCTACAGTGTGTAGTCCATGGCTGGAACTGATGGAGTGAACAGTCCTGTAGTGTGTCCACTGGGTGCAGTGTTGAAGTACTGTGTGCATAGAAGAGGATAGGGTTGAACTGCATATTTTATTGGCTTTAGTAATGTCCATTGCGCTGTGTGCACACTACTGTACTGCACCATGAAGTATTGGTTTTGTGCACCTATTGGAGTGCTGGGAGCAGGGCCACTGTTGTGAAGATTTTGTAGTTGGGTTGGCAGTAATACAATGCTATGTGAATAGAAGTGGGTAGGGGTGCAGGACCATGTGGTTTGTTTGTGGATTCTGCTCACTTTGTGTGCATGCATAGCTGTATTATGGTGCAGAGATTGGGTAGAAGTGTTGCTGCCTATGTTATGTTTGTGGATTGTGGTACCTGGCCACATGTTCGCCTGCATAGCTCCGTTATGTTATGCTGGGTGTGGGCAAGGCCTTCACTGTTTTAGTTCATGGCGAAAGGCCATAGGCCGTAGGCCATGCACCCAAGAGCCTAGGCCTTCAGCACAGCCACCACAACATAACGCAGCCATGCAGTTTTACCTCTGCATCTCTGAGGGTGGTGACCTTCAAAGAATGGTTGTGGAGGACATTTTACACGTGGTGGAACAGCAGAAGTGAGCTGATATTACCATATGGTGTAGGTTTTTGCACGTGTTGCACATTAGGGAGCCACTTGTGACCATTTGCATTTGCTATGGTTTGCCCTTTATAACACCCTTCCTATGGTGCATTTGTGGATTGTGGTACGTGGCCACATGTTCGCAATCATGGCTCTATTATGTTGTGGTGGGTGTGGCCAAGGCCTACACTCTTAGCTGCATGGCCAAAGGCCGTAGGCCATGTACCCAAGAGCCTAGGCCTTGACGATAGCCACCGCAACATGATGCAGCCCTGCAGGTTGAACTCTGCATCTCTGTGATTGTCGTGACCTTTAAAGCATGGTTGTGGAAGAAATTTTAGACTTTGTAGAACACCTGAAGTGAGGTGCTATGCGTACATTACCATATGGTGTTGGTCATTGCACGTGTTGCACCTTGGGGAGCCAACTGTGAGTATTTGCGTTTGCTATGGTGTGTATCTTATAAGATCCTGGCTGTATGAAGTGTTTTAAGATATTGCGCCATGAAAGGAAGTCCTCAGCAACACACATTTCAAATGTGGACAATGTACACGGCCACGCACATACCGTTCACCACACCGAACGCAGCGTCATGCAGCCATGCATGCAAACATGTGGCCAGGGTGAAAGTTGGCAAACTCATTTGCAGCTGGGGAGTGTATTGCAGATGACATGAGCATTTAAACATAGGATGTACTACTGTGTGTTGTGTGTGGTGAGGCCCTAGCGTCTTGGATGCATGCTTGGAGCAGTAGCACCGACAACTATGTGGCCTGCTTGCAAGTAGGTTTGCCATTGTTGCGTTCTGTGTGTGGTTTGTGAGCGTTGTATACATTGTTGGTTCCATGGGTGTGGTGATTGTTAGCACATCCTACAGTTTTTAGTCCATGGCTGGAGCTTGTGCCATGAACACTCCTGCAGTGTTCACTGAGTGCTATGTTGAAATACTGTGTACAGAAGTGGATAGGGGTGAACTGGATAGTTTGTTCTTGGGTAGTGTGCATTGCGCAGATTACTGCACTGCACTTTGAAGTATTCGTTTTTGCACTTACTGGAGTGCTGGGAGGAAATAAAATATTGCTACCTGTACTTAGTGGTGGTGGGTGCTGCTCTGGGTGAATTTGAAAGCGTGGTTACTTTTGGCGAACTTTTAACTGGAGATGTTTTAAAAGCACACAAGTCGTGTACTGCGAGTGTGTAACAGTACATATGGAGTGCTGTATAGAAATAGTGTTTGATGCAGAGGTCTTGGATGTGATTGCTGCATGCCTGACTATTTGATAGTACATAACGAGGGAGAGCTGCAAAAACAAATGTGGAATGGGAAGAAGGCTTGTCCCTGGTTTACTGGGGCGCTGCCCTCGCTGTAGCTGGGAAAGCACACGTGCCACATTCTGCCATTCTCAGCATGGTGGGCATGGAAATGGAACTGTGGGGATTATCCAATCAGGTGTCGAGGGTGTGCTTCACAGGAAGGGGAGGTGCTATTTTTTCCCAATACTCTTTAGTGAGGTTGGCTGAGATGGAGAGACGCAGAGTACTGATTGTTGGTGATACCTTTTGTGCAAGATCTGCACAAGTATGCTATGCAAAGAGGCATTGCTTTTAAGTTTGAGTTGGAAGGAGTGGAGGCTTTCTGGGGCACTGTCTGGGAGCAGTTTCGGCGGTATGGTTGACCTTTGCAGATGAGTGGCCTGTCACTACTGGTGATGCCGTCATGGTGCATTTTGGAGGTCAACATTTGGGGTACATGTCCTGTGGACGTTTGCTCTGTCACCTAAAGAAGTAGATGAAAGCAGTGATGCAGATTTTTCACACTTCCAAGGTGGTATTCTCAAGCATTCCACCAAGAGGAGCATGGGACCAAGCCGTGTAATTTGTCCCCAGCCAGAGGTCGGAAGGTGTTTTATAAACAGAAGCATGTGTCGGTCCATGTGCAGTGCTGGGATGTTCTCCACCGACTATGACATCATTAATGAGCGACATTTGCACTGGTTTCATGTAAATGGCATTTATTTGACTGCCATTGGCAATGCTGTGTAGTTTTACACTGTGCAAGAAGCGTTGAAGAGAATCCTGTAACAATGTAAGGAGGAAAAGGAAACAAACTGAGATAAAGAGCAAAAACAAACAAGGTTCTGTGCAAGCACGTCTGAGCCGTCACTACAGATGAAATCCCCTACCCTGGTTGAAATGTATTCCCCCACTCCTGGCAATGTGGATGAATCTGGATGCAGAAGTCTTGGATAGTGTTACTGAACTTTGTACTGAGGAGCTTTCGATTCACACGACACTTGCAGTCTGAACGTGTAACGGTACGTATGAAGTGTTGTACAGAACTGACAGTGTTATATGCTGACGTCTTGCCTGTGATTGGTGGATGTGTGTGTGTGTGTGTGTGACTAACAGTACCCAATGAGGTAGCTAGTGCTCGACAAAGAATAGTGGAAAGGGAAGGACTGCGCCTGCTTTACTGGGGTGCTGCCCTCGCAGTACTTGGGGAAGCGCACGTGCCACAGTCTGCACTTCTCATCATCCGGGCCAATGGAAATGGGACTGTGGGGATTATCCAATCGGGTACTGAGGGTGTGGTTCACAGGAAGGGGCGGTAATACGATTTTTCATTACTCTGCGTAGTGACTAGGGCTGACATGGAGAAACACATTGTATCGATTTTGGGTGATGCCTTTGTGGTAGATCTGCACAAGTATGCCCGTGAAAGACACGTTGATGGCGATTTCGGTTTGGAAGGAGTGGACGCATTGTGGTGCGCTGTCCATCTCTGCAGTTTCAGCGTTATGCTTGCCCTTTGCCGACAAGTGGGCAGTTTCGCTACAGTGCACGTTGTCGTTGTGCATTATGGCGGCATGCATTTGGGTTACATGCCTTGTTTACTTTTGTTCCATCAGCTGAAGAGGTTGATTAAGGTAGTGAAGAGGCTTTTTCTGACTGCTCTGATGGTTTTCTCTGCCATAAAACCAGTAATAGTATGGGACTATCCTAATGTATGTTGTTCCCAGCCAGAGGCTGGAAGGGGCCTCATAAACCGAAGCATGTGATTATTAACTATTTTTTTTTTTTTGGTCCGCTCGTGGGATGTTCTTCTGCAACAATGACAGCATTCATTCTCGAAATACAGTGCATTTCCATGCAAATGGCATTTCTGTGTCCAGCATTGGTGATGCTTTTTTGTTTGCCCATATACAGGAGGCGTTGAAACGTTTACTGTAAGAAAATGAGGAGGCGAAGAAAACAGAAAACCCTATAAAAACGCAAAATGAAGGTGTTTCTCTAGAAGCATCTAAATAATAATTTTTTAAAAAGGCTCTTTTCAGAGCCACGGTTGAAGCCGAAATCCCCTAGCCTGGTTGCAATTTATTGCCCGCACACTGCACGAAAGCCTCATCCGGGGCTTTTGAGGATGGCGGGCATGGAAATGGGACTGTGGAGGATAAGGGATTGCACAATAACATTTCTGGGTGTGGTGTCTACGCAGAGGAATGTTGTTCAGAACTGATAGTGCTACATGGAGAGCTCTTTACTATGATTGGATGCGTGTGTAACTATTCATCAGTACCGAATTAGGGGGTGCTGGAAAGAAGATAGTGGAAAGGGAAGAAGGGCTGTTACTGCTTTACAGGGGAGCAGCCCTTGGAGTACTTTGGGGCAATCGCACGTGCCACATTCTACTGTTGTCAGCATGCTGCCCATGGGAATGGGATAGTGGGGATTATCGGTACTGAGGGTGTGGTTCACAGGAAGGGGCGTTAATATTTCTCTCCATTACTTTGCGTTGAGCTGGGCTGACATGGTTGCCATTACTTGCAAAGGTAATGTAGCATAGACGAAATTGTTCCAAACTCAGTTGCAGCTCAAAGTTATGTGGGCCGCTACTCTGTTCTGAAAAGCTATAAACAGAATGCGGAGCAGTTCTGGGGTGTGACCTTTTGTAGGGCTTCTGCGGAGACCTTGCAACCAGCAAAGAGTCCTACATTGTTCAATGGCACATTGTGGGGAGTTTGTGCGTGTAATTTCCCAATAACACCCCGTAGATCGCAGGACATTTCACTTTTCCACAGTTCGAGAGTCTGGATCGTGTCCGCGACATAAGGGCCCACGCGCAGCATGGGTGCGGTCCCATTGTGATGTTGCGCATGTTCTCGATTGGGACGCAGGAATCATTTTGGGTGGAATATGTTGTGCTCATGTGCATCGGTGTACTTTGCATACCGTTTTGATCTCTGCACTGATTAATAGTGCAACACACGTGTGCCGACCATTTTGGGACACGCTGGGTGTTTGTAGGGTAAACTAGGTGGGATGTTTGTGTACAGCTACCTGTAGGACGTTGGTGGGCGCCTCGAACTACATAAAGTTTGTCACAAGTTTCTTCGCATATGCTGTACAGGGGCCGTGTTACCAGGAGATAGAGGAAGAGGTGCGCGTACTTGTGCAACGGACAAACGTCCGCTCCCATAACTAGTTATAGGTGGTTCACAAGATATGGACATGTGGTTCCCACCGGCGTAGTACGGATGCCTCCATTGTGATTGCGGATAGGCCGGGCAGGTGTCGTCTCGGTAGGACACCTCCCTTTTGCTTAATTGCGATCATTCCCAGGGGTTCTGTGCTCTGCTGAGTCATAAGGGCATTTTAAAAACAAAGGAAAAGCCACATATACACTCAGGAACAATTTACATATCAACCTTCATTTGCACACATTCATAAATACTATTAGGAAAGGGAAGGTTTAGCAGAAGTGGATCAATATTGCAGGGAATTGGGGATTTGTACATGTTGGTCGTGAGGGGAGGAAGGGATTTGAGGTATCATCGTAACGTCTTTGATCACACGGATTTTGAGGGGATGGCGGGCTATGAAATGGGGAAGGGGTACACGTCGGGCAGTGGTATTTTATTTTGTCCATAATATGTCCTTGTACTTGATATATTAAGGCAGCAAAATTGTTCACCAAATCTTCCATATGTCTTCCAGGCTGTCCAGTATGCTATTGACAGAATTTCTTTCCTTTCCTGTGTCCGTATGTTGTCGTGGAAGGGGTGCCGCTTGTGCTGCATTGCTTTCCTTTCCAATATAATAATAATAATAATAAATATGTTCTCTTAAAGAAAAAAACATCTGTTAGGTGTACATGAAGCAATTGATATTAAATATTTCACATTTCACACTGCGGTGC
Organism: Ambystoma mexicanum; assembly: GCF_040938575.1. NCBI lineage: Eukaryota > Metazoa > Chordata > Amphibia > Caudata > Ambystomatidae > Ambystoma > Ambystoma mexicanum. The sequence goes on from NC_090941.1 coordinate 301,382,111, forward strand.
GTACCAATGGGGTTACTAGCGTAAGTGATTTCGTCATGAGGTGCTTGCCATTGCTGCGTACAAAAATATGTTATGCTCATCTACCATTGTATACTGCACCACCTGTGCAATTATCAGACAAAGTTTAGTGTGCTTACTACGTTGTAGTGTCGTTCTGGTCTTCGTACTTTTCAGTCCTTACTGTGGCTGTTCATTCTTAGTTCCTATGTAAATCAACAGTGCAGTAACATTGGCAAAGGCAGACGTCGCTTCTCTTATTGGTGCATTACGTTATGGTGCACTCCCGATGCCTTTCTGTTTCTTTCATAAGTACACAGTTTCCAGACCTACTCGATTATCCCTTGCAATTCACATACCTGGTGCTGTTTGTATATGTTCCTTGTGTGATGTCATCTTTCATGTCATGGGTGTTAGTCTTAGCAGTGCACAGTGGTGGCGTGAGTTATGGTTGCTTAGCTTACCATAACTAGCGAATTTCTGGGGGTTTTCGGTTTTACGTGTAACCATAATATGGATAGGTTGGTATTACTACAGAGTAACTGCAATTTGCCTTTTTAAAAAACGTTTTGCACAGAATTTGATAGGTTTTCCTTAGGGCAACTGAACTATAACGTCCCTTAAAAAACTTTATTTCACTGACCATTTGTGCCTTCAGCCACTTGATTTATTTCTGTTCCTTGCACTGAAGCCCTGTTTAAAGCAAGCCAATAGTTTTTGTGACTTTCTCAAACTACTCACTCCTGACATGGAGGCAGTATGAGAGCTGTAAAGTACTGTGATTTCATATGACTGTTATATAAGGCAGATTTCCCGTCTTAAAATGTGCTGATCCATACAGGTTTCTGGGTGCAAGAAAAAGTTCTGATTTGTGAATGTTCATGAGCACCTTTAAACCAGCGGTGCCCATTGCATATTATGATTAAGTATGATTGAGTGAAAGCCTTTTTTTTTTAACCATTTATTAAGTGGCCATCGCTTTGTTTCTCAAATAAGCTGTATCCATTGAAATATCAAAATGTTTTATTCATGCATGTCCATCGTTGCATGCCTATCTTGGAGTAAGAAAAGCCACAATAGATTTTTTCGAAAAGTGAATTATTGATTTGTGACAAATTAAGTTCTCAAAAGTAAGGGAACTCCTATCACCTGCACTCTATCACGAGCTGCGAAAAAGCCAAACAATTAAGATTACTTGTATGAGATTTGTCAGAATATGTAATAATTTCAACAGACAACTGTTCAGTATACATATACCAGATATGTGCTTCAATATTAGTTTTTCATAAATCCTTTAATTTTAACAGAAAATGGTGACCCAATGTGTTTTGAGAAACTCTTCATCAGGGGTCTTCAAGTAATGATTGATCTACAAAATGATCAATAGAGAAATTCATTTTTCAAATGAAAGGCTAATTTACATTCACTATAACAGTTAATAACACGTTAGGAGTTCAATGCAAGCACATGTTTCTCGGTGAATAACAGTCAAAGAATATTGTGAGCACAACTAGCTTAGTCATTTAACATAAAATAATATTTCATGATGTCCCTGATTAATATACTCTAGTCATAGTATGATGAAAAAGCAAGAAAGATATAATTATAAATCATTCCAAGCGGACCACATTATGTGTATGTACAATCTATCCTCCATGAGATTTTATAGCTGACCCAATAATAAAAGAATGTACCTTAGTTGTTAATCATAAAAAAGGGACTCGGGTACTCCGAGTTATGTCTGGATGTACAGAAGAATCAATTTTCTTATTCCATTTGAATACCCTACAGTGCAATATGGAAATAATGTTACTCAAGAAAACACCCTGAAGTCACAGGGCTTAAGGGCGCTGTGAGATAGAACTCACTTTGTTAGATTGGGTGTAAAAGAATCTTCCAAAATGTCTTGATGGTAATATGTGAGATGGCAATGAGTCTGTCTTCTCTCTGTGAACAAGAGGATGGTATGTAATAAAGCCAAACTATCCCTCGTGCTGGGGGTGTTTAGCAAAGGGGAAATGTAATGAATAAAAGTAAAATGCGCGCTTACCCAGATGTTAGCGCTGTTGATGGAAATTCCTAATTGTGCTTGGTCATTCATCAGTGTAGACGGACGTTCTGTAAGAGCAGAGAGCATGCATCAAGTGAAAGTTCCACCCCGGTTGTAAAAGGTAATCAAAATCCATGAAGACTGCTCAAAGCAACCCAAATCACGGCTTACCTATGTTATATTTCTGTATGGGGAAGGCCTCCAAGTGTCCATGCAGCATTCTTGGAAGAGAACGTTGCGAGAATGTTCGCTGTGTTTATCGACGTATGAGGAAAAAGTGATGATGTCAAGCTGCAATGTAGGCCGTGACATCATTAAAGTAAATAAAGCCGTGGTATGTAAAGATGCAGTATCCAGAATACTCAGTATATACCAAGTAATTTTTATACTGTGCAAAAATGTTGTAACAGCAATTCCTACAGAAGTAGGATTTCCGGTTAAACATTTCTGCCAAAATGATTCCTCATCAACAAATGTAATTGCTGTAATTAATTGCCCCAGATGTTTTTTCCGATTTGTAGAATGTTCAGTGCAGTGTTTTAAGGTTTCGAGTTCAGCTTTAGGTTCACAAACTTGAGTATGTATCTTGAACAATAGGTTTCTGCCTTAACATAACTTCTTTAGTATCGTACAGATTCCATCTGAATTTTAGAAAATCCTCACGTATATAGCGATTAGGAAAGATACTTAGAAACGGTGCAAGCGTCCCACATTATTTTATGCTCTTTTTTTCAAATGGGTTAATGAAGAATCACTGTGCAATTTAAACAAAGTCTCACCAATCCCATTCCAACAGAGCATATTGAACCTTTGCAGCAAAAATCACATGGATCCTTAGTGCTTTTCCCAAATTTAAGTAGATGGCTCTGACATAGGTCCTTCACTCAAACAAAATTCTTTATACTCATCACATCATGGTGATCTTCATAAATAGTATTGACGTATAGAAAACTAACCTTCGAAGGGATTGTGTCCTCCGACGTATTCCTTATCTTAGATAGAAATCCTTCAGCTTTGCTGGCCTCGGAAAATTTTTTCGCCAGAGGGCGCTGCGCGTCGATGATCGCCGAGTCGATGACCCTCGACGGCCTCCGTGCCGACGTCGACGTCATCCTGCCTATAAAGGCCGCGCGCAGCGTCCGTTGCTCAGTTCCGTTTTTCCGCGCTTCGTTGTGCCTCGGAACACCGTTGCTCAGTTCTCGTCAAGATAACGTATATAATAACTACTATTTACCTCGATATCGATGGCATCCTCCTCCGACCCGACGACCCCTCGGTCCGGTTTCAAAAAGTGCCGAGACTGCGGGAAGAAAATGTCGTTGACGGACCCTCACAGGGTCTGTTTGTGGTGTCTGGGAATCACGCACCAGAGTTCGGAGTGTGAGGAATGCCTTTCCATGACGGCGAAAGCCTTGAAGGAGCGTAGGGGGAAGCTCGAGAGAGGTAGGTCAACTTTAACTTCCTCGAAAGCTTCTTCGGTAGAGTCGAGACGTTCGTCTCCTCACCATAAAAAACACTCTCGATCTAGATCACGAAGTGGCTCCCACCACTCGTCGACATCGAGACACTCGAAGAAGAGACGTAGGAGATCCCCTTCGTCATCTTCGTCGAGTTCTCCTGAGAGAGTTCATTGCCCCACAAAACGCAGCTCGCAAGCTGAGTGGGAGGAATTCAGGAAAAAGATGCTAAGCGTCTTCGAGAAAGCGGCCTCGTCCCCCTCGAAGACAGCTGAGGGTGATACCCCGGGTAAAAAACCCAAAAAATCTAAACGCCGCGAGTCGCAGTACCCGGCGGAAAAGTCAACCCGAAAGCGCCTCGAGCCATCGGGAGATAAAGCATCATCGACGCCATCGTCGAAAACTCCTTCGAAACAGAGGTCGGCGCCATCGACGCCGTTGTCGAAGGATTCATCGGCGCATCAGTCGATCGAGTCGACGCCGACGTCGACGCCGATATCGACGCCGGTGAAGGAAAGAACCACGGCTACTCCACAGCCAACGGTTAGACAAAAGACCTCCGACTCGACGCCGAGAACGTCGACGTCGTTCTCGAGCAAGACTCCGATCCTTTCGAGTTCTTCGAGGCCTAGTACACATTTCTCGACGCTTTTCACGGCGCCTTCGAGTACTTTCACGTCGGTGTCGACGACATCGACGTTTTCAAGGCCTGTGATGATGGCTCCTTCTGCATTGGAAATGGGGTTTATACCATTCCAAAAACCAATGTATCCCCCTTTAACCTCGATTTTTGAGGAAAGGGAGGATTCAGACCAAGATATTGATTTACAGAGGACCACATCACCAGAGCCAGAGACTTTCGCCTCTGAGGAAGGAAGATTAAAAAATCTTCAGGATGCACTTCAGGAAGCTAGTGGCTTGGACACTTCTCCTGAAGCAGAATTTATCAAACCAGACCCAGGAGAACATGCGGAGACTCCATATAGAGCTCTGATGTCTAGAATCATAGAATTTATGGGTTGGTCTGCACCTTCTCCTGCCTTTCAGCAGGATGACCTCACTGACATACTGGACAAGGGCCCACAGGAGGATCCTGTGGTTCCATTTCACTCTGCTCTACAGAGAAGGATTTTGACAAACTGGGAAACGCCAGAAATTATCCCGGCAGTAAATAAAAAACTGTCAACAAAATACAGGGTGGCTAGTTCTGACCCTGAATATTTGTCAAAACACCCTACTCCTGAGAGCTTGGTTGTACAGGCTGCAACCTCATCAGGCAGCACATCTGCATACCCCACTGCTCCGCAGGATAGGGATGACAAAAAGTATGATGCCATGGCTAAGAAGGTTTTTTCTGCCTGTAGCATGGCGTTAAAGTCTATTAACGCGACCTGTACGCTCGCTAGGTTCAGCCACACCCTTTGGGAGTGCGCTTCATCAGCGGCTGACTGCCTCCAAGAAGGAGAGGAAAGGGACGCATTTTTAAACATCATCAGGGATGGTAAAGATGCGATGTGCGAGACCCTACAAACTGGCCTAGATTCTGCTGACAGTATCAGCAGGGCCATGGCGGCAAGTACCACAATCCGCAGGCATGCGTGGTTGAGGAAGTCTGGTTTTGCCTCTGACGTGCAGACCAGGCTTTTGAATATGCCCTTTGACGGTTCTACCCTCTTTGGAAAGAAGGCGGATGACAGTTTGGAGAAACTGCAAACGTCCAAGGCAGCAGCCAAGTCATTGGGAGCTGCTATCCGTCAGAATACCTTTCGTCCTTCGGGATCATCGTGGAGAGGACGGTCCTTTCGTTACTATTCCTCATATGGAAGGGGCAGGGGACGACCGGCTCAAAGAGGCCAAGGAAGATTTACCCGTGGTGGACGGGGTAGGGGAAAGAAAGCCGCACCCGCAGGAGCAGGAGCCACTTTACCTTCGGCAACTGCATCAGCCGCTTCAAAACCACTCTGAGGTCTCCCCTCACAGAACACCAGTAGGGGGCAGGTTAACTCACCATCTGACGGAATGGCAGGCTATTACGTCAGATGCTTGGGCTCTGGAGACAGTGGCCCAAGGTTACTGCCTGCCCTTCCTACATATCCCTCAGAGTCATCCACCGGGGAACAACCCTTTGAAGCTTCCAGATCCGCTCCTCTTGCAGGAGGTTTTAGACCTGCTAGAGAAAGGTGCCATAGAACTGGTACCTGTAGCGGAAAGGAACAAGGGTTGGTACTCCCCCTACTTCATAATACCGAAGAAGGACGGAGGACTGAGACCCATCTTAGACTTACGGGAATTGAACAAATTCCTCCGAAAGGACAAGTTCAAGATGGTGACTCTCTCTCAGATCCTTCAGGCCCTCCAGCTTCAGGACTGGTTGGTATCTCTAGACCTCCAGGACGCTTATTTCCATGTGCCGATCCATCCCAGGCACAGGAGATACCTGAGGTTCGCAATTGGCAGCTCTCATTATCAATTTCGAGTTCTGCCATTTGGGCTAACCTCCGCCCCGAGGGTCTTTACCAAGCTAATGTCGGTTGTGGCTGCAAGTCTAAGGAGGGAAGGGATTCATGTCTACCCTTACCTAGACGATTGGTTGATCAGAGCTGTATCTTCGGAACAGGCTCAGAGACAACTAGATTATGTTTGCCACTTCCTTCACAAGCTGGGCTTCTCCCTCAATTTAAAGAAGTCACAGATGATACCATCACAGAGACTCCAATTCATTGGAGCAGTCCTGGACACTTCCCTGGGAAAAGCCTTGCCACCAGAGGTGAGGGCTCGAGATATTCTGCAGATGGTCATCAGATTTCAGAATGCCCAATATCTCCCAGCCTACGACTTTCTGAGGTTGCTAGGCCTCATGGCATCCTGCATATTCCTCGTGCCGGAGGCTCGCCTGAGAATGAGATCCCTCCAGTGGGCACTGAGAACTCAGTGGTCACAGTTCTCAGGAAGGATGACAGATCTCCTTCGGATCCCGGTCAAAGTAGCCCGAGACCTTCAGTGGTGGGCCTGTCGGGAGAACATCCTGAAAGGAGAAATGTTTTGGCAACCATGGCCGGAGATAACAGTAGTCACGGATGCCTCACTCACGGGGTGGGGAGCTCACGCCAACGACTTGACCATCAGCGGTCGTTGGTCTCCATCGGAGTCCAGACTACATATCAACCTGTTGGAGCTGAGAGCCATCAGACTAGCGCTGAAGGCTTTTCTGCCGTCTGTACGGGGAAGAAACGTCTTAATAATGACGGACAATACAGTGGCCATGCACTACCTCAACAAAAGAGGAGGCGTAGGCTCACTACCACTGTGCAGAGAGGCGATGCAGCTCTGGTTTTGGGCAATTCAGGAAGGAATCTCTCTATCGGCAATTCACCTAGCCGGAGAGAAGAACTTGACAGCGGACGCTCTGAGCAGGCAGAGCACAGTCTCTCACGAGTGGGAGATAGCTCAGGAAGTCCTTCAAGAGATCTTCACCCTTTGGGGAACCCCTCAAGTGGATCTGTTCGCCACCAGTATCAACAGGAAGTGCGACAGATTTTGCTCAAGGGAATTTCCCCCGAGAGGAGCTCTAGGAGATGCGTTCGTAGTGGACTGGGAGTTCCCACTTCTGTACGCGTTCCCTCCGGTCCCTGTCATTCCTCAAATGATCAGGAGGTTGAGAAGGTTTCGGAAGACCATGATCCTAATTGCCCCGGATTGGGCCAGGAGAACGTGGTACCCGGACCTTCTAGACATGTCCATCTGCCCTCCAATTCGACTGCCATACAGAGAGGATCTTCTCTCGCAGAAGGAAGGTCAGGTTCTCCATCCAGCCATCAAGACCCTCAACCTTCACGCTTGGTGTCTGAAAGGTTGAGGTACAAGGATTGGGACCTTCCGGATGATGTTATGGAGGTGTTGCTTTCGGCCAGAAGGCCGGCAACTAAAACTCTATACCGCTGCCGTTGGAACAAATTTTGCAGCTGGTGCAGAGAAAAGAATATTGAACCCTTTTCTTGTGGTACACCTATGGTGTTGTCATTCTTACTTTACCTGGCTAATTCAGGCCTACAGGTTGGCACAATTAAGGGCTATCTCGCAGCGCTATCAATCTTTAAGCGCACTGCAGAGGAGCCTTCATACTTCAAAATTCCATTGGTAATACAATACCTAAAAGGATTAACTAATGTTTATCCCCCGAAACCTTTTCAAGTTCCCTTATGGGATTTAAACCTAATTTTAAACTTCCTAAAGGGTGCCCCTTTTGAACCACTACACTCTTGTTCATTGAAGCTTCTCACCCTCAAAACTGTTTTGCTAATAGCATTGACATCTGCTAGAAGGGTTAGCGAGTTGCAAGCCTTATCGTGTAAACCTCCACATACAATCTTTTACAAGGACAAAGTTGTTCTTCAGGTGAAGCCTAACTTCCTCCCGAAGGTAGTCTCGGAGTTTCACATCACTCAGAAGATTATATTACCTTCTTTCTACCCTCCTCCTCATCCGGGGAAGGAGGAAGAGAGACTGCACAGGCTGGACCCTAAGCGAGCCTTGAGCTTCTATATCAGCAGATTGGCTAAGATCAGACAAGCAGACCAACTCTTTGTAGGTTATGCAGGACATAAGTTGGGCCTTCCAATAACAAAACAAACCATCTCCAGATGGATTATTTTAGCCATTCTGGAGTGCTACAAATTGGCAGGAAAGGAGCCTCCTCAAAATCTAAGGGCTCATTCTACCAGGGGTATCGCAACATCCTCAGCCCTTCAAAGAGGGGTGCCAATTCGAGATATATGTGCGGCTGCCACATGGTCGTCCGCACATACATTTACCAAATTCTATAGCCTGGATTCCTCCTCTAGTCAAGAAACTAGATTCGGCAAGGCTGTGTTACACTCTGTCCATTCTGGAAGGGTAACATAACTTTTATTACTCCCGCCTCCAGTCACAATACCACTGCTATGGGAGTCTATCTAAGATAAGGAATACGTCGGAGGACACAATCCCTTCGAAGAACTAGTTACTCTTACCTTGTAACGTTCTTTCGATGGGATGTTCCTCCGACGTATTCCTTATCGACCCTCCCATCCATCCCCGCAGTATGACTTCCTGTGGGTTTGCAGCCTATGCTCCTTCAAGGTGATTAGTCTAATCCAAAAACATTACTGGGGACTACAAAACGGAACTGAGCAACGGACGCTGCGCGCGGCCTTTATAGGCAGGATGACGTCGACGTCGGCACGGAGGCCGTCGAGGGTCATCGACTCGGCGATCATCGACGCGCAGCGCCCTCTGGCGAAAAAATTTTCCGAGGCCAGCAAAGCTGAAGGATTTCTATCTAAGATAAGGAATACGTCGGAGGAACATCCCATCGAAAGAACGTTACAAGGTAAGAGTAACTAGTTCTTCTGATACAGATTTAATAGTCTCCCTTCACCTTAACCTTAAGTGAGGAAATCGCTAGTACATGATGAATAGCTGTCACTCATGTTAGGGAGATGTATCAGTTTTATGGTTAATCCCGTCTACTAGTGAGACCCCCAGCACTTTTTGCTGGACTTTTTCCCTTCATTAATTTTTATTTGCTCAAACTTTTGGAACTCTGTTCTGTTTTTTACCTTTGATATGGAGTCTGCTTTCCTCCAGATCTCTTGACGGCATCTGTGTTTAACTCTTGCAGCACACAACACCCTAAGTGCAGTGTTGCTGGGAACCTCTTGGGTCCTCCTTTGCGATCTTTGACTGTCCTTGAAAACTACTGTTCTTAAGGATAGAGAGATACTTTGTATCCTTCCTAAAATGTTATCCTATGAGAGATAAGCACACACCACCCAAAGTGCAGGGCTAAAGGGATACCTAGTATCCCCCTTCTCTCTGCTTCTGTCACTTTCTAGTCACAGTGACAACCCTACAGTAATGGCTGATGGCAGTGGAAGATGTCTACAAACCATTGTGATATTTTCTACCACAGACTGTATTCATAGTCTGTTATGCACAATAGGGACACCCATGTTCTAACATGGTGTTGCCTTTCTTTTTTCGCCAATTCTATCGTCGTTGTTCTTTGTTAGCCCTTCTTATCATTCTGGGAAGGGGAGGTCTGTGTGCGGGTTTTGCCTTTGGCAGGAATCCTTGGGTATCCGTGCCTATACTACAGTGTGTTTGCAAAGGCAGGAAGGGGGGAGGAGTTTAACACTCCCTTTGTCTACCAGATTGGAACCAGTTCCCACTGTGGGGCTGGCTGTCCTGATTGGACAGCCATCCGCCCACTTGTAAAATACTGAGCAAGTTTGCGGAGGGGTGAGTGGTAAATTTGCATATAAGGCGAGGCTCCGGAGGTAGAAGGCAAGTCGACCACTGGAACAGAATATCCGCAGCTGAAGACGACCAGAGACGCCTGCAGACCCTTCCAGTATCTGTGAAGCGACTACTGCTATCTTGACCCTGTTTTCTGATGGACAGAGGAGCTCCGAAGAGGACTCTTTCCCTTTGGCTGGTAGGACCAACCAGCCCTAAGAAAACTACACATAGAGGCATTTTCCGAGGTGCTGTGACCTTCCAGGGCTGCAAACCGCAAATACCAGGAGACCTCCGACCCATTTGCAGTGCAACGTCTTTACGTGGCTGAATCAATACACAACTTTGAGCTCCAGTTGGACCTCCAGAGGCACGATCGCACTCATATAAGTGCGCTCACCAGAAGATAGGACTACAGAATAGAAGATTGAGCAGGCAATAATCGTCCTTTGTTGGAGTTTATAAAAAAGGCACCAAAACTGCAGACGACCAAGGAGACTGAAGAAATCCGTGCCACGGGTCCTCTCTCGCGATGGCTGCTGTGACATCCCATTCTGAGTCCTTCCTTTCGTCACCAGTAATCTGGAGACATTGTCTGTCACTGGTGCACAGGAGAGAATCCAGCTGGGTTTGCTTCTACTAACCTAAGGTACTGTGGGGCTAATTGTAGAACTTACCTTCAGCTGAAGAGTCACTCCAGTGTGACTGGAGTGAGTTACAAGGTGTTTGGGTGTCCGCCCGTTTATCAGGCCCAGGCTGTACAGCTTGTGTCCGTTAGGGTGTCCCTCACCGGGTCCCTGAACTTGTGTTATCTTGCTTATTTGATTCTAGTGACTAAACTATCCTGAGGAAATGTGCCTTTCCAGCTGCTACATAACACTTTTTATTCACTCCTACACTGACTTTGTTGCTAGTTAGGGATTGGATTTAAAAAGCATTAGAAGCCTAAGAAAGGTGTTACTAGAATGTCTACAACTACTCAAGTGTGAATAACCATCCTTTTCCTTCCCACAGACCTTGTCTGCTGTGACTTTATGGTCTAAATGCCATTACCGTTTATCTATAATCTATGTGAATACACGTCTTTACTAGCAATTGTAAATTGTAACCACAAGCAACTACAATTGAAGCAGCCACCATTGAAAAGTATTTTTGATATTTCCCATGTGTCTTGGTTATCTAAGAAAAGTATTGACTTACCGGCCGGTGTCTATAAAATACATATATTTTGATATAACTAAGTGCATAAGTGTTTCTTTGGAAAATTGTAATGACTGGGTTCAGTGTTCTTACCTACCGCTCACATCCTCGTCCGAAGATCAGCCTGGCTATTCTGCCATTCTACCGGATCTTTTGGGTAGTTCAGACTTCTACTAAGAGTTTGGGACCTGTATACCAAGGCATAGTTTTATAGAGTCTTGCCTCAATTGGACTTTAGGAAAACTCCCCTAACAACTGAGGACCGCATTCGGGACTCTAAGAACTGTACGCCATATAAGTGCTTCAGTTTTATCAAGTAGTTCATGAACCCAAACACTCAGAAATTCTAAACAATATAGGACTTTCAGAACAACCTTGCCTTAATAGAATATTAAAACTTGTTTGATAGTAAATCTCCCGAATTTCGGGGTAATTTTTGTCATTTGATTGGCAAATATAATACTTTTTTGTCTCAACATATTACTTAGTAGAACTTTGAGGTTGCCCACACTCCTAGTAATGCAAATAGGAGTCCATTTTAATCCAAGGGTTTTCCCCAAGCTTCATTTATAAGCACAACGTGCTTTACTGTGTACAAATTGCAGAATTTCCATGTTTATAATCAAAGAATTTACAGAACCAAATAATGAATCTTTGTAAACCAATTACAGTACAATCAAAGTAAAAATTCATCTGCATGAGCTAGCCAAGTCACTCTAAAAACACCCTTTTAGATGAAATAAACATAGCCGGACTCAAGTAATGGTTCCATTTGATAAAATCGCGGCAAAAATTGCTGTGGTAACAAAATATTGCGATTTTATTACCCGATACCCAAGTAATGCCCTACATCCGAAGCACAGAAGTTAAATAGGCAGGGTGTAAGAATGCAACCCTGCATAATGCCCGTGCTTGTGGCTATTCTCCAGGGCAATGATCCCTCCTAATTCCGCCTAACCTGAATAACGGAGGCCTCATGGGGACCTATAATCAATCTGATCAATCCCTCAGTTATCCCCCATTTTGCTAGTTTGGTCCATAAAAGTTGCCGATATACTCGGTCAAAGACCGCCGACAAATCTATCGAGGCCACATTAATGGATGAATTATGATTAGCCTGTGAGTTATGCTGCAGATATTTCACATTGGTGCTGTGCCCTTTCCTAAAACCTGTTTACAGCTTGTTCAGCCTCGCTACAGTACTGGCCCGGGGCTCAACATGCATTAAGAGACGAGATGCGAAGACCTTGCTCTCAGGATTCATTATTGCAATAGGTCAATAATTCCTTGGTTCGGTCTTCGCACCCTTCTTATAAATCAGAATTACATAGGAAATCCTCCAGGATGCAGGGAATCTCTCAATGCTCATAATATTTTTAAATGAAATTATAAAAATATTGACCCAAGCTTGCGGATTAAGTGTAAACAGATTAATCGAAAGATAATTAGGCCCAGGGGCCCAGGAATTGCTACTTTTCAGAATAATCATCACAATGGTCTCATGATCAAACATGAACTCCCACTCTTTAGATGAACCTTTTGATCTGTGTACACATTGAGAGGAAGCAGTCACCATTCATATATGATGCCTCAAAATGCCACAACCAATCTTCCTTTGAGACTGCACTACACTGTCTAACCCTTTGATTGATATTTTATTTCTATCGCGCTCGTACACAAGTGTTTCAGAGCGCGACAAGGCAAGGTAGGGGAACAGGGGACAACAAAACAGCGATCTTATTAGGCCCAGTGACATTGAGAATGCGCAAGTGCATGGGAGAGGGGGAGGGGAAAAGTGCATGGAAGGGGGGAGAAGTGGAAAGTGCGGAGCAGAGGAAAAACCGATAAATGACAATAAAAAAATAATAAAGCAATTTGCAAGTGCTAGGTTTAAGGCAGCAGACAGGATAGGTCTGATAAGTGCAGGAAGAAAAAGGGGGGGCTGTATGGGTACAGATACAGACCCCAGTGCAAGGGGTGGCCCGGAGGCAGTGCGGGAGGGTGGCAGGATGAGCAGGTACCTGGGCCTGAAGGACAGAGGGTGGCCAGGTGCACGGTGCCAAGAGAGAACAGATCAGCAGGGGAGAGGGGGAGCGAAGGCAGAAGAAAAGAGGAAGGTCTTGAGGTGCTTCCGGAACCGGAGATGGTTCTCCTCAAGTTTTAGAGTGGCAGGGAGTCTGTTCCAGAGGGATGCCCCAGCCGAAGACCGAGATCTACCCCCAGCTTGTTTCTTAGAAAAACGACTGACCCTGATGGAGTTGCAGGTAGAGGAGCGAAGAGCTCGAGAGGGGAGGGTATTTGCGTAGGGATAGCTGAAGGTATTTTGGACCCAGGCCCCAGAAAGCCTTGTGGACAATGCAGAGGGTTTTGAATTTAATCCTTGCATCGACTTGGAGCCAGTGGATATATTTCAGAGCTGTAGAGATACGATCCCAGGGCTTGAGGCCAAGGACAAGTCTCGCAGTCCTGTTCTAGATTAGTTGCAGAGGGCGGAGAGTAGAGGCAGGTAGATTTAGAAAGAGGCTGTTACAATAGTCCAAGCTAGAGAGAACCAGAGCTCGGGATACCATGAGCTTCCTGGGGAAGGAGAGGAAAGGCAGAGTACCTCTGAGGAGGTGCAGTCGGAAATTTGACTTTTTAGAGACCTCAGAGATGTGGGCGGGGAAGGAAAGGGTGGAGTCAAAGATGACCCAGAGGTTCTTAGCCTCGCAGGTGGGGGTAGGAGGAGGGCCAAGGGAGGCCGGCCAGAGAGTGAGGGGAAAGGATGGTGAAGGTGTGCCGATGAGGAGGATCTCCGTCTTGCTGGCATTCAGACAAAGATCATTGGCGGCACACCAATCTTGATTGGCAGTTAGGCAATCAGAGATGAGATAGGGAGAGGAGGTGGCAGAGGGCAGCCTGAAAATGAGTTATCGTCAGCTTAGCACTGAAAGACAAGAATCAATAACCTCCCAGATTCCAGAAAGCTTCCTATTCTTATAAACTCACAGGTGCACCCTTCAGGTCTGTACTCCAGGTTAAATCAAATACAACCTGCAGCATACAATGATCACTCCAATTATTATGTCTTATCTGTAAGATAGAACAGGTCTCAAATAATGGGTATCACTACATAATATCCCCAACAAAAATATTGCTGTAAATATGGCCGTTTGGTTCGCCATAGGCAGTATTTTTGTTGGGGATATTATGTGGGAGCGGGTGTTACGGGGTCCCCCGCACATAAAAAAAAGATGCGGGGGTTGCAGGGTAGGGTTGTCCCCCGCAGGGTCCATGTATGAATTTCAATGCAAAAATATGGCAATATTTTTGCATTGCGATATTTTTGCGGCGGAATTAACACATGGAACCAAATAATGAGTAGTCTAAAAACACAATCTAACATAGGTGCACCTTTCCCCTACTCCCCAATAACAAGTGGATTGACTGGCACAGTCAATCCATTCAATAAAAAGAGCCCCAATTCCCTAGCTAAAATGGATAGTACATTTGACCTATTTAAACATAACCGCAACTCCACCTCATATAAACTAGACATCAAAATCCTGTTACCCGCAGAGTTCATTAGGATTTGGTCAACTGTGGACATAAGGATTAACTAATCTCGAATCCTGATACCCGGTGTCCCATGGGGCATAGTCAGATCCCTGTGTATTCTGTGTATTCTTTAAAATACTTGGATATAGAAGTGGGCCCACCTCCCCCATTTATCCTGTTTGAATCATTCCTATACTCTGTTTTATGGATATTATCTATCCTTCCATCATAATTGCCACCAACAGGGTCTACTCAGTTGCTCACTATTCAAGGGGCATTCTAATTAGTTTTTCTAGAAGTGCCCCTCTGATATCCTAGTTCTCCCCAACATCAACCTCTATATTATTCACCGACTTGCCTATAGTACCCCCATTGGTCACATTAGATATTCAAAAGAGTTATTCGCTCTCCCATCGGGCACATATATCAATCCCAGTTTCAATGTGGACAGATCTTTTCCCTGTGGAAGTACCAAGAACACCAGAACCGAGGACATTTACAGACTGATTTCCACAGAACTGCTCTCTCCCCTGCCTCCCTCCGGATTCATCAACCAATGTATTTGAAACATTAATAGTGTTTCCCTGCCTACTACTATCAGTGGATACCCCTACCTAAGACAACACATTGGTTTGTACATTACCCGAAGACCTCTGGATGCACCCCCACGCCCATGCCATATTAGTGTTAGGAACAGTACTAGGATCTAATTGCGCCTCACAATTCACAGGTGTATCGCCAGAGGTTGAAGGTGATGTGTTTTTTTAAATGTTCTGATCCAAAGGCCAAAGCAACTTCCATTTCCTTGCTCACATGTTCAGTTAGATCGTCGCCTGAGTTAGATCGAAGAACATTTTTCTGCGCTATTTGACCAATGACCCGTTTTTTGAGAACTTTCTGACTGGTCCAGTTTCGCAAAAATGTTCTTGATGATTTTCTACTAACCTTCTTGCAATTCCCCCCCGTCGAAAAAACCCCACGCGAGGTTCCTTCTTGGGAGTCCTCAATCAAAGATCTATATTAACTTGTTGACCTTTAGGGGCCATTGTATTACACAATGGCCTTTTAGTTTCAACCAACTTCATCAGAAACAATGATAAGTCAATCCCACTTTCTTCTTCCCTTAAGGATCTTTTCAGCCCTACTTGTTGCTCAACCACCTGGGTCACATTCTGAATTTTCATTTTGCGTGGCATTCTCAGCATATAATTTAGGTCTCCTTTCATGGATGGTCATAATGTCATTCTCTAAAAGCGCCCTTGCCACTGATTCAACCTTTATGTTCATAACACTGAGAATAAGGGTATGGGCCCTGACTTCATCTCAAATGTTATCAAGGTCCACAAAAGACCTGCGTACTGAATTTAGTGCTGATATGGTTGGTGATCATCGATTTCTCTTGTTCACTGCCCTAAGCGTATGATGCAATGGGGCATTTTCTTGTGATTTACTTATCTGCCCCACCAGTCTATGCTTCCTCCCCTCCACTGCCAGTGTCTAATGACATTAATTCAGTAACAGAGGTAGGCAAGCCCAAAAATGGGCCGCCCTGAATTGGGGAGACAAGCACATCCAATTATATTATCAAAACCCTTCCTTCGAACTTCAATATCGTTGTTATACATACTATCGGCTATATACTCTCCCAACTCCACCAAACTCTGATCATTAATCATACTGTACCATTCTTCTAGCGCCCTGATACCTCCGGGTGTGGGCGCTACCAACAAATACAATTTAAATAAATAATGTGGGTACGCTCATGTTGGTTTTATTGAGCGAACCTCTGTACTCGTCCCGGAGCGAGGGAAAAAATTTGTCATTTTGTGTCCGGTTATAGGGGTCAAAAGCGATGAAGCACTTGTGAAGTATGGAGACTTTGCACTTTTACAGGTTCCCAGAGCAACCGTCGATGGTCCAGGACCAGGATTCATAGAGTTGTCCTTTGTGAGCTTCTGGGGGGACACCCTAATGTATTTATTTATTACTTTTTTTGATAGCACCCGAGACCCTGAGGTATCACGCGCTAGAAGAATTTCATTACATTGTTACAGGTTACAGTACTTTGTTACGATACATTGGTAAAGAAGGATAAATACATTTTCGTGAGTACAGGGTGGCAGCTCATACACATTTATCTAATAAGGAAGTGTTCAGTTTTTTACAGAATGTTGGGTAGTAAGGTTCTTGTAAAGAGGGGCGAAAAGAGTTCCAGAGGGAGGGGGCAGTGACAGTGAAGCTTGCTCCGCCAGCCATTTTTCAGTTGAATCCAGGAGTGGTCAGTGATAGGGTGGAGGAGGAGCATAGATAGCATGGTTTGGTGCTTTTGGTAGTGCGCTGGTTAAGGTAGGATGGTGCAACCACGGGCCCCCCCCTACCCTGAAGAAGCGGAGCGCCCTCATTACCCTAATGCAAGACCAACACCTAAAAGATATCTGGCGGGAAAAGCACAAGCAAAGTAACGATTACACATACTACTCCCATCCCCACAACACTTACTCCCGACTTGACTACTGGTTTACCTCAGCAAACACACACCATCTAGCTGAGGAATGCAAGATCCTCGCAACTACTCTCTCAGACCATGCCCTGGTCCTCTTATGCCTCGCCCTCCCCTACACCCCGCACCTCCTGGAGAACTCAACCTCTGCATACTTCACTACCCTGACCTCATAGAACAGCTAATAATCGACTCTGAGCGGTTCTGGGAAGCCAATCTTGTACAGGACTACACGGCTCATATGTGCTGGGACTCATTTAAGGCATACATAAGGTGACCGTGTATTTCGCGATGGGTGTTCAAGCGCAAAGCCTGGGGGGGCGGAAATCTCCCCGTTAACGGCTGAGCTGAAAAAAGTCGAAAGGGGCCACAAACTAACCAGAGACAAACTGCTAAAACCTCAGCTGAAAAACCTCAGTGCCAAAATCATGCAGGTCACCGCCGTAAGAGCCCAAAAGTCCTACACAAGCTGGTCCCAATCATATTACTCCGATAGCGATAAACCCCTGAGCACAATGGCCCTGGCCCTAAAGCAGCGCCAAGCTGCCCAAACCATAACTTCGATACGGGGTAAAGAGGGAGTGCCACTATTAGGAGACTCCCAAATTAACGCGCAATTCGCAGAGTTCTATAAAGATCTATATGCGGCCCCCGACGCCCCCGCAAACCCAAACATCGACCTCTTTCCGGACTCCATACAGATCCCAAAAATCCCCCCTAATCACATCAGTCCTCGAAGCATGCATCACGGCGGAAGCAATCACAAGCGCCATTGCTGCGCTAACAGCCGGTAAAGCGGCAGGGCCGGATTGGATTCCAATCGACCTGTATATAAAACTGGGGGCAGATACCGCAACTCGACTGGAGGAGGTATTCAGTGAAGCCGTTGACTTTGGCCGCCTTCCCCAGTCAATGCTCTCCGCAAGCATAGTGGTCTTCCATAAAGAAGGGCGGGATCCCGAGCTATGTGGGTCCTACAGACGCATCTCCCTCAACCGCTGACGCCAAGATACTGGCAAAATGTCTAGCCAGACCAATTGAAAACACCCTTCCGTACGTCATACACAAAGACCAGACAGGGTTCATCCGCAACAGACACTCAAACGACAATATAAGAAGGCTACTACATGTTGTAGCGGAGGACAGAGAACCAGAGGACCTAATACTGACGATAGACGCCGAAAAAGCCTTTGATAAAGTGCAATGGGAGTTCATCTTCAAAGTGTTACCTCGATATGGCTTTCTGGTCCAGTTGATCAAATTGCTATATACGGGCCCCACCGCAGCAGTCGTCGCCAACGGCGCCACCTCCCCGCCGTTCGAACTACAATCCAGCACTCGCCAGTGTTGCCCGCTATCGCCATTGTTATACGACCTAGCCATAGAACCCATAGCGATCAGACTCTGCGCAGATAGGGACTGGACGGGCATCACTCAAGGGGCGTTGGAACACTGTGTGTCCCTCTACGCGGACGACATGCTTCTATGTCAGTAATGGGCGCGCATCATTCACGTACATTCGGACACTCCTCATGGAAATAGGCCCTACGGCCGGCTATACAATCAACTGGAGCAAGTCCGAAATCATGCCATTACGCCCAGATATCCCTTGGTACCTGAGTGGAATTGCTCCCTTCTCCTTGCAAACCCACCATATCAAGTATCTTAGAATTAATATTAGCGCCTTTCTGGACAACATTGGCGAACTAAATTATCCCAGTAAAATGACGTGCATATGTCAAGACCTAAAACGATGAAACGCACTCGCCCTCTCCCTCACCGGTCGTATAAACGCTCTTAAAATGAACTCATTCCCCAAGCTCATATACATCGCTATGATGATCCCAGCGAGCCCAGCTCCTGACTCCCTGAAAGAGCTTGATAGAGCAATCGCTAAATTCATTTGGAGAGGGAAGAAGGCTAGAATCTGCTTCTTGGCCCTTAAAGCCACCAAACGGAGTCCGTGCGGTCCCCTCCCTGAGGGCTTATCACCAAGCGGCACAAGTCTGCTGGGTAAATCGCTGGCTGAACACATCCGACGACTCCAGCTGGAGGGCAATGGAGGTCGGGATGATGGAAACTCTAAACCCCATTGTAATCATGGCCACCCCCCCACGCTAACTTCCCCCGAGCCTAAAACACCCAATCATCGGACCCACCATAACCCAATGGCACAAACTCAGGGCGTCACAAGGGCTCCAAACCAGGTTTGCCCCACTAGCATTTGGACTTGCATTTGGGCAATCCTTACATACGGGACCACACATAAAATTCACTGCAAACAAAACCTTGAGTGGGCCGACTAATGGACAGAACTGACTATGGGAGACATGCTCACTTTTCACACAATTAGCAACACTATACGCCAGCACATCGCTCAGACACCGCTACCACCTAACCCGGCCCCCTGCGGGTCGGAAATGGAGCACCATTTAGAAGTCTTTCCGCACCTACGCACCTTCTACCTGATGGCTATTCCCAACAACCATGGGTGGAACCTCACATTAGCGCCATCCTGGGCCGAGGATCTAGGCAATCAACTAGAAGTCTCAACTATTCTGGAATGCTTTGCAGCCATTCCCCAAATCTCCACCAACCTTAAACAGGGAGATCGAATTCAAAATCAGAGCGTTTATACTACACCCCTTCAGTGCTCTACCATATAGGAATCGCACACTCAAACAAATGCTGACTGGAGTGCGGATCACTAGGTACGATGGGCCGGTATTACCCAAATTGTTATATATATATATATATATATATATATGGGTTTTGGGGGGTTTGGCGTTGGGTGGGGGGTTTCCCCCCATATATATGTTACAATTGACCTTAACAATTCAGTCAATTGTGAAAAGGTCAATTGTAATTCGAACAGTTGTAAAACGAACAATTCGTATACAACCCGATGGGCCACATCCTATGGCATGGCTCCAGACTCTCAATACTGGAGAGGAGTCCACAGACAAATCGAGGGCATCAGCGGGGCTATGGTCGCATTCACACCTGAGGCGATGCTACTGGGGGCAGGGGCTGGATGAATGGCACGAGGACCCTCTAACCCATAGATTTATAGGGACAATGCTTTTCACGACTAGGAAACTACTAACCATCCATTTAAGGCTAAAATCCCACCCCCACACTACAAACACACAGAGCTACTAGTGAAAACCTGCTGGGTAGAACTGGCCACCATGACCAGAAGACAAATATGCAATACCGACAGGGTGGATCGATTCCGCGCACTCACAAACCAGTTTACCTAAGGAGGGAGGGAACAAACTTGTACCCAGGGGACTGCCATTCAGGTATACACTCATACACACACTGAATCAGGGCACATAATTCCCCCACTTGGACAGCTGCTAGTTTGGGAACGAAAACCTAGGATCCTGGAGCGTTTTCCGTATGGACAGGTTGAGTGCCTTACCACGCTGCAACTCAAAGTTTGGGGGGAGAAGGGAATGGGATGTTTTGGTTTTGGTGGAATACATTGTACAGACAGACTCATCAAGTGGACATTGTTGAATGGGGAGGATATTGGGTCCGCATTGAGAGGGGGGGCGTCATGGCGAATAAAATACACAACCCGCGCTGGAGAACAGGTGCTTGAACCCGCTTGCTCCAACATACCCATCCCCCCCTTGCCTTTGCTGAACTCTCTGTTACACTGCTTACGATTGTTACTATGTTTTGTAATGTATTGCGAAATGCCAATAAAAGTTTTTTTTAAAAAAAGGAATGGTTTATTTCCGTTCAGCTTCTTCTGTGTTGATGCTCATTGAGCAAATAGAAGCACTGTGCATATTTCTTTCCCTAGCATTTTAGGATTGTATAACTAATAAGATGGAAAACTAAGTTGCAATTGAGAATTAACATTTTCGAACAAATTATGCCTTTCTTTCCAGTGAAAGCAAACCTGTATTTCACATGCGTTCCTGTGCTGTGTGCATAATCATGCGAAGGCAGATCTTTTTTACACTTATAATTTACACTCCAATTATAAAAACAGTGTGAAAAATGAAGACTATGCACAGTCTAGTTTACAGCCATTAAACCTTGCAGTCGATGGGCTACATTACTAAAAATGGTCAGTGGCAGCAGAGTCTTTGTTCAAGGGTGAGTGATTGTCATTACACCAATCACAGGTGTTCTAGCCTCTCAAATCTTCAAGACTACAATTAAAACGTCCAAAACCTGACTCTCCAGGAAGTGCAAGCGCTGTCCAAAAACAAACAAATGAGTTACATTTGTAATTGAAATAGAAACTCAGCAAAACCTGTTCCTGTGATAATCCAGATATGTATTTAACTTTATGTAGCGCTTCATACATGGTTCGTCCAACATCTAGGCACTGTGATTATTACACCTCAGTAGATACTCTGTTAACTGACCTCTGAAGGATGTTAGCCAATAAAATAACTCAGCCGGTTGAGCACTCGTTGCTGCAATCTGTGCTATCTGTAGGTTGCAGGTTCGAATCCCGGCAGGCCAACTCGGCCTTTCATCCGTTCGAGGTTGATAAAGGAGTGTACTGACTTTGGTTTGGTGATAATTGTGATCAATATGTTCTATGTACAGTTCTAGCAGCATGGCTGCTGAAGTCATAGTTTGGTCACCTTAATCTTCCACAACGGTGTATGGATATCTTGAAAGAAGCACGTAAACCTAACACCAGACACGGCTATTTCCACAAGTGGAAGAGATTCGTCATTTGGTGCCAATCTAAGCAGATCAAGGCATAGAATGTACTCCATCACACATTCTAACCTACTTGCTCCACTTGCTAGATTCAGGTTTAGTCTTTAATTCTCAAAGTCCACCTAGCAGCTTTATCAGCCTATACCACCTCTCAAAGTAAAGTCTCATGGTGGAAAGTGCCAGTCATTAAGGCGTTCTTGGAGGGAGTGAAGAGACTACATCCTCCAGTCTCCAATTCCACACCTGGGTGGGACCTAAATGTGGTACTAGCAAAACTCATTGGACCCCCCCTTCGAGCCTTTGCATCAAGCTACCCTTAGACACATTACCTACAAGACTGCCTTCGTAGTGGCTATTACTTCCATAAGAAGAGTCAGCGAACTCCAAGCCTAGTCAGTGCAGGACCCTTTCTTTGTCATCCATAAAGACAAATTGGTTTTACGGACTCACCCTAAGTTCTCCCCTAAATTAGTTTCCAAATTTCACGTAAACCAATCAATTGAGCTTCCGGCTTTCTTTCAGAAACCAACTAGCTCAGCTAGGTGAGGCTAGGATTGGATGTGATGGGGGTGGGGAGGACCCATGCTGTCGTTATTGTTTGGATTTTTGTCCACCCTTGACCATGCTAGCCCCCATGTCCATTCTCAACCACAAGCTGCCCATCTGAAACACCCTTCTCCCCACGACTCTGCAATGAATGTGCATTTACCATGATGAGATACTGTAGTACAGGGCGCAAAATTTGACTTGCCCCTAGCGATAATTTTATCTTGGCAAGTAAGAAATGGTATGCTGTCTGATCCTGTCTGCGCTCCACTTGGTTCTTGCTGTCCCATCCGGACCCCGTGTTGCAACCCCTGTGCCCCTACCAACTCTGCCTCTAGATGTACCAGCAGAGCCGGCCTGGTGGGGGTGGGGCGAGGATTGGAGCCGTGCGGTCCTGCACAAAGCCTTTGGTGCCACAGTCAACCTCCTGGGTGCTGCCCCTGCTCCTGCCCTTGGCCAGCTTACCTCCCATGTGGGGCCCCCACCAACCTCTCCTACCCACCCAGTGGTGGTCATCCCGGGCTCCCTGTCGCTCCCAGGAGGGAAAAGCTCCAACGTGTGCTTTCTAGAGCTCTGTGACTGCTGGGGCTGCTTCCCCTGTCCTTGTGCGCTGTTACAGAGAATTCTCAGAAATTTGCTAATTCCCTTCTACCTTGGCAACGCCCAACTCTTTTGCTGGACTTTAGGACTTTTAATTTCTAACCTTGAGAGAGTGAGACCTTTTCCCCACACTCATGTATTTTTCTGTGATTTATTCTGTGTTTCTTTTGACTTTGGAGTCTGACAACTCCATAGGCATCCTCTTTACAATGTGACACACAGCACCTTCAGTGCAGTGGCACAGGGAAGTCTCTTAGATTTTCCAACGGTTTAAATACCTTCTCTTGGATAAACTACTGTTTCCAAGAGCAGTGAAGTGAAATTGACTTTACTTACATTTTTGTAACTTTCTAGACCCATTGCACACTATCTTACAATAGGGTGCTGGAGGGGTTACTTAGTATCCCTTTTGTCTAGTTTCTCATGTAACATTTTTGTTACCCTTTCTACAATTAATGTGTTTACCGCGGGCTGCGTTTGCAGCTGCTGTAAGGTACCCATGGGTGCCCATTTTGTCAAAATGGACGGTCTTCTTTTTTTTGCCATTTCTTGTTGGAAAGGTGGTCCTTGAGATTTACTCTGCACGCCAAACCAGGTTTAGTCCCTTTGTTCGGTTAGTCTTTGGCGGGATTCACAACTCTGCCTCCACTATGTCTGGCAGGTGAGGGAGGTGCCCAAAACTCCCTGTGCTTAATCCCCTTGGTTACAGGAATGTACCCAAAGATGATTGGCCGGCTGGCTGTCCTTGGAGGACAGCCACCCTGCTGTGTGATTGACAGCTAGGCTGGAATGAATGGGAGAAACCTGCATAAAAGACGAGGCTTTTTTGCTTGGAAGGCAGAGTCGACCACTGGACGAAGGAATCCAAAGAAGAACTTGGAAGAGACGCCTGCTGCAACACCTGGACGGTTGCTGAAGCTCCGAATTCATTTCGACTGGAGAAGCCCTTCAAGGACGACTTCTCTCCTTGGGTTGGAGGGACCAATCAACCCCAAAGTGAACTTGTTTGGACATCCTCTCTGAGCTGGCTGTACTTCCGCTGCTGCTGCTGCTGCTGGAACTGAAGTGTCAGGGAGAGGAACACCTAATCGAGAGGATTGCTTTTAAGCCGGACCCGAGATCCTCTGGACTTCCCTGAAGCAGGACTGACCAAGCCTGAGCCACCTCAACAGAGTGCTGGACCCCAGATGCGAGGAAAGTCTGAAGTGGTATCTGAGAATCGCAGTGTTGCTATTTTCTATAGACGTGAGGTGCTGAAACCGCCAAGTGCTGCTGAATTGAAGTTTGCCCTTTGCTGCTGCCGACCTTCCCATTGTGTTTCAGGAGTCCCCAGAAGTCCTCCCTCTTGTCCGACTGAGGCACAGGATCAACAGGATCTGCAGAGCCACACAGGAACAGAAGCCAGCTGGAACAATGTATTCTAACCAAAGGTACTGTAAACCTAAGAGGACTTGCCTCTTGTTGGGTAGCCTTATTTGTTCTCAGTTGAGACTTGTCTTGGTTGCCATTTCAGAGTTGCTTGCAGCTTTGCCCCCTCACAAGTCTCCCAGCTTGTGGCCCTTCAAGTGAATCTTATTGCTACTAACATTTCTAAAAACATTATGCAAGACTTTTACTCACCTGCAAAGAAAATCTTCAGCTTCCCTAGACTTTTTTGAACTAACATTGACTGTACTGGCTCCCTGAGAGAGACTTCTACCTCTGACTTTGTGCTTTTCCCTTCCCCCAGGAAAGGGTTAATTTACCCAATGGGTATCATCTGATTTCGAGAAACAGTGTGTTGTGAAGTTTACTTTAAGTGTTACATCGTTTGCTCCCTTCTGAAGAAGGCTTATATAACTGACTGTTAAATTAATAATTGTTTAATCAAGAAATGTTGCGTATGCTTGTTTATTTGAAAAACTGTCACTGTGAAACTCTTTGTTACAACCCTACTGCTCACATTGACCCCTCTTGAGCTAATCCTGGCTGCTCAGCCACACTACCAACCTGTGTAGTACAGACTTATACCAAAGTGTGGGTTCTCTATTGCCAGGAGGTCAAGGTTGCTGTAGTCTTCCAAAAGATACTGCACACAATCTTGCCTAACAGGCGCCTGTCTCCCATGAGGCTCAACAGTCTCCCTGCCCACCGCCGGACCTGGAGTGCCCCAGCGGGCTACACTTCCCTAACAGGAGAAAAAATCTCAAATGCTCCCCGGCCAGATTTCCAGGACGGCCAGGGGTGCTGCCCTCTCCCTTGAGTCCTGCCTCACGTGTGGGTCGACAGTGCTGCTCTGGAAGTGAGAATAGGTGCCAATTTGAAATTGTTTTCCAGTTGGGTCTATAAGGAGGCTGGACACTAGTTGGGGAGCTAAATGGGGCACTGGGCCTTCTCGCCACACTAGTGGGATTGGTGGCGCTGCTCTCCCCAGCTTGTCCTGCATCGTCTGGTCGGACAGATGTCTGAATGTCGCCTGTGACTCTTGGCGGTGGATCACTCTGCTTGCGTGTCTATGAAGAAAGCAGCTAGCTTGGGTAATTGGTGTGAATTGCAGGGCACATTGATCGACACTTCAAACGCACCTTGCGGCCCTGGGTTCCTCCTGGAGCTACACCTGCCTGAGGGTTCCTTGAACATCAGTCACCCCACGGAGCCACCTTGGGACGTGGCCAGGGCCCCTTCCCTTCATCCCCTTAAGGTGAGACCCCGATCACAGGATCCCTGAAGTGGATGCTTGTTGCCGACTGGTCCTGGGCTCCTTGTTTCCCTCGTCTCGTGGGGTCGGGAGGGCCAGGTGACTGGTGTGCCCCAGTGTTGGTGGCAGCGGCCTAAAACCTGACACACTACCCCATCCCGGGGCAGCTGGCTTTGCCACGTATGGCTGTCTGTAGTGTCCCACGGCTGCCTGCATGGAACGGCCCTGAAGCATAGGCCTTGCGAGTGCATCTGGCAGGCAACCCCCTACCCAGGAGCGCTTCAGCGCAGACAGGCGCCCAAGGACGGGGGAAGCACCCCGGGCAGTCCCAGAGCTCTGGCAAGCACGGGTGGGGGTCTGTGCAGTCCACCTGGAGGATTAAACACAGTGGGCAGGTCGGTCGCCCAGAACAGTGGATCACCTTAGTAACTGCCGCCTGGGTGCACTCAACCCCCCCCCCCTTTCCATCCCATCCCCCTTCCCCCTCCCCCCACGCCTCTACAGGGCACATTTCCTCTGTGGCGGTGCACAGTGACCGGCTCTGGGTTGCCTGGGAAAGCCCCAGGGTGAAAGTGGTTCTCCACTCAAGCAGAGAGTGTTAAATCCCCCTGGTAGTAGTTTTGCTGTGTCCACAGGATGGAAGGAGATGCTGCACCCTTCTCTGGCAACCGTCCTGGTCCCTCTCCGGGGTGGCGATGGGGCTCCCTGTTCCCGGTGCAACTGTCTACTGGGGTGGACTATCCGCAGCTCCCCAAATTCGTCCCACAGCCAGGTGGCAAGACACATGAAAAGGCACCAGGGGTCTGCAGTGATGTTGGTTACCCACCGTACCTGTTTAGAAACATGGACCAAGGAGTTCAGCATGCTTGTGAGTCAGAGGGCTGAAGGAAAATGAACGTGAGGGCCGGCACGCGTCGACTGAGGTGGGATCCAATTGCGGTGGGCTCACCCCAGGCCTGTCTTGTCCATTCGGCCTGGGAGGTGGAACATGAGTGTGTGTGTGATGGCACCCGAAAGATGGTGAACTATGCATGGGAGGGTGAAGCCAGAGGAAACTCTGGTGGAAGTCCGTAGCTGTCCCGACATGTATCTGTCGTCCGACCTGGGAATAGGCACAAAAAACAAATCGAACCATCGAGTAGCTGGTTCCCTCGGAAGGTTCACTCAGGATAGCTGGTACCCAGAAACCCAGTTTTATCTGGTAAAGCGAATGATTAGAGATCTTCAACCTATTCTCAAACTTTAAATGGGTTAGAAGCCTGGCTCGCTCGCATGGAGCTAGGCATTGAATACGCGTGCCCAGTGGGCTGCTTTTGGGAAGTAGAACTGGTGCTGCGGGATTAACCCAACCCTGGGTTCATCCCCTTAAGCCTGGCTTAAGGCGCCCGATGCCAACACTCATCGGACCCCAGAGAAAGTGGTTGATCTAGACCGCATGATGGTGGCCATGGAACTCTGAATCTGCTAATGAGTTTGTAACCACTCACCTGCCAAATGCACTAGCACTGAAAATCGATGGCGGTGGATCTGGCGCATGCCCAGGTGTCGCTGGCTCTCAGAGCCATGGAGGCTAAGCCACAAAGAGTATGCAGGCCGCTGCGGGGCTCACGGAAGTCCAGATGGAGCCGCCACAGGTGCAGATCTTGGTGGTAGTAGCAAATATTCAAAGACTAACTTTAAAGGCCAAAGTGGAGAAGGGTTCCATGTGAACAGCATTTGAACATGGGTTAGTCGGTCCTAAGAGATGGCCAAGTGCTGTATAAAGGGACAGGTGATGGCCTCTGTTGCCCTCAGCCGATCGAAAGAGAGTCTGGTGCAGATCCACAAACCTAGAGTGGTGGAGGCGGGCACCCTCATGGCATCCAGTGCAGGAACGCAAATTATCTGGAGAAGCCACCGGCAGCCCCGGGGATTTCCTTTTTCTTTGTGAAGGGCAGGGCACCTTGGAATGGGTTTGACCCAAGAGGGGCCTGAACCTCAGAAAGCGGTGCGGTTCCGGAGGCGCCCGGTGAGCTCTCACTGGTCCTTGAAAAACCGGTGGAGACGGTGTAAATCTTGTGCCGGGCTGTACCTATATCCGCAGCAGGCCTCCAAGTTGAACAGTCTCTGGCATGTTAAAACTATTGAAGTAAGGGAGGTTAGCAATACTCATACGTCCCGTCCCCTTTCCTCCAAACTTGTGGGACCTTCCGTCCTTCGGACAGAGCACTTTATTTTGTTTTTTAATTTTTTTTTTAAAGCCTCAAAAAATATAAAATGTCCTTTTCTCTGTCGGGGTCGGACGCACTTGCATCACTGGGAATATTTTTTCTTTTTGTTCCCTTGTCCTTCATTCCTGCTTCGGTTCCACAGTCATCTTTCCTCCGTCAATGCCGCAGCGTTTGAGATTTGTGTCCTGTTCATCGTGCGAATGTCGTTTTGCGAGGCTGGATCCCCACTCTTTGCCTGGAGTGCTTAGGCCCGGAACACCGCTGGGACTCGTGCTTCTACTGCGACTCAATCTCCGTCCGGGCACTCCAGTGTCGACTTGTCAGGTGGGAAGAAGTGTTTCAAGGCATTCCTCCACCACATTTACAGCTCTACATTGAAGAAAAAAGGAAACGGCCGGTAAGTTCATTCTTTTTCAGGGCACCCCGGCCAGGGGACCCCATCCCGGGGTCTTCTAGGTCCGGGAGGGGCTCAAGTGGCTCTATTACCAGGGATCTCCTTGAGCTATCTTTCGGGGGATCTAACAGGCAATCCAGATTTTCCTCCGAGGACCCCTGCAAGGGGGCTGCCAAAACGGGGTCTTCTTCCAAGGTTCCCCTTTCAGGGGCTAAAGTTAGGCCCAGTACTTCTGGGGATTTTACCGGGGTCAGCCCTGAGGTTTCCTCATCTGGAACAAAGTGTTTTGAGTCTCGCCTCGAGGTCCCTCTCAAGGGGACTAAACGTACCTGGGTTACTCCCGAGGTTCCTCTTCTTGGGGCTATATCCAACACCAGCATGATTGAGGGGCCCCCTTGAGGGTCCTGGCTTCAGGGGGTGACTCTAAGCCTTCCCACACTCAGACCTGTGGTGGAGCCAATCCTGCTGAGGGGGGAAAAAAAGCTGTCGAGCACCATAAGCCTTCCAGTACCGGCTCTGCCGAGGGTTCCCGACTCGGGGTTAATTCTTCAGCAGTCCCTAAGGTGTCTAATAAAAACTCTAGATCTGCTAGTACCGGCTCTACCGAGGTTCCTTGTTCCAAGACTCTGACTCCCCTCTGGTGACTACAGCCTCACTTACTCCTGTGATGAAGTTTGCCTCAGGCGTTGACAAAATGGTGGCCCAACCCCCACCCTCCACGGCGGCCATTTCGACTACCTCTCTTACACCAACGTTCACCACGGCTGGTGCTGAGGGGCCTGTTTTTGGGGCAGAGCAGCCTTTTCCACGTTTTGTGGAAAGCAAAAACATATTCTGCCCTCCAATGAATTGGCGTGCTCTGACTCCGCTGCTGCACAGTCTCGCTCCCTCTTGCATCCCCGCTTTTGATCTACGGGGATCCAATTGGTGGCGGACCATCCTGGCAACCATCCTCTTTGCGATCCTAGGGATATGCCCCTTTGCGAGTGGCCTCTGCCCACTCCAGCACCTATACCTTCATCTGAGGGTGCGTTTTTTGTCAAATTTCAGACGCTTATGCATTCTGATCCCATCAAGGTGTACTTTAAGGATTTGTTTAAGGGAATGTAGCTTAAGCCGCCTGAACCGGCCCCTGCTCCGGCAATCCCCATGCAGGTTCCGGTAGTGCCACCTCTTCCACCTATCCCTGTGGAGCCTCCTCCCCCACTGCCTCCTCTGCCTCTACTTTCCCTTGTGGAAAAGACGCTGGTTGCTCTGCCAACCACAACTTCAGGGTCTGAGGCGCCACGGGCAGCAGGTTCAGTCTTGTGCTCCCAGCTCACTGGATGAGGTTCAAGCGGACCAGGACGGCGATGAACCGCTGCGCTCTGTTCAATCCTTTCACGACCGGGTGCTGGATATGATGGCACTTCTAGACATCCCAATACCCAAAGCCCCAGCTCTACAGGAGGGGGCACTTTATGGAGCCTTCACTCGGTCGACACCGGAGCGCACCGGCCTGTTCCTTCAGAAGGACGTCCTGGCTGAGGCCTGTAAGGTCTGGGGAAAAACCTCATTCCGGGCAGCACCTGAACAAGAAGATTGACGCTCGCTATAAGCTTCATGTGTCTGAGGACATATCCTTGTCTGTTTGCACGCTCCCCTCGTCGATGGTGGTGCCAGCAGCTATGCTCCAGTCGAAGCCGGCCTCTACATCCTCCACTGCAGCGTCCCAGATCCTTTCAAAGGAGGATAAGCTTATTGACGCCATTGGGGAAAAAGGTTTTTTTCCAATTTGGCTCTTCAGCTGCGCCAGGCTAATACTGAGTTTATCCTGGCGGCTGCCAATGTCAAACTGTGGAAGGAGCTAGCTGAGTTTCAGGAATGTATTCTGGCTGATAGGCTTAAGGCGAATTGTCTGACGCCAGGGTTCTGGCGCAGGATCTACTTGAGGCTGCAGCCCATCACGTAGACACTTCCGCTCGAGGCCTTATGGTCTGGGTAGACATCTCCCACCAAGCGTGGCTGCATGCTACGATGATTCAGAAGGAAGTTCAGGACAAAGGTGCTTGATCTCCACTTCGAGGGTAAAGAACTGTTCCACTCCTCCAAGGATGAGGAACTCGTGAACACCAAGGCAATCACTCCAACCGCCAAGTCATTGTCGGTCCTTGCAAAAACTCCAGCAAGGCACCTTACACTCAGAGGTCCGGTTCTCAAACGAGGTCCTTCTCTGGTTTCAGAGGCTTTCAGGATTGCTATGGGCGCCGAATGGATGCTCCAGCTTGTGGGGCCCGCTGTAAACCGTAATGGCAAGGTGGCTGGTTTTTCTCACGGCCAAACGCCGCCTCTTCAGGAATGGGTGGTCTCCCCACCGATAAAACATCTAAATTATATTTTCCATCGGTCGCACGAGACTCCGGTGGGAGGACGAATTTCATCTCACCTTGAAGCGTGACAAACCATCACCGAAGACCCATGGGTTTTATCAGTCGCTCAACCCTCCCCTGCAGCAGACTGGTTTGCCCTCGCTCAGAGCCGAGGTACAGAAACTTCTAGACCTCAGAGCAGTGGAACCTGTTCCCCTTCAGGGAGCAAGGGGAGGGCTACTACTCCAGTCTGTTTACAGTGCCCAATCCCAACAAGACTGGCCTGCGCACTATCCTCGACCTATCCAAGTTCCATCTCTTTATACCCAAGAGAAATTCAAGATGATTACGCCCTGCCAGATAAAGTCCTCTCTCCGGAAGGGCGATTGGCTCAGCGTATTAGACCTTCAGGATGCATAAATGCACATTCTGAGCTGGAGCCTGCATCGAAAATAACTGCGGTTCTCCGTGGGGATGGAACACTTACAGAATCGTGTGCTTCTTTTTGGTCTCAGCTCGGCCCTGTGTGTCTTTTTGAAGATGTCAGTCATTGCAGCATTCCTCAGACTGCATGGGGTTCATGTACATCCGTACTTGGAAGGTTGGCTCCTGCGCAGTCCTTGCCCACGGGCTGCTACAGCCAATCCACAGTCACTCCTTCAGCTCCGGTTCCATTTTGGGCTGGCAGAAATCGTCTGACGGTCGCTCAGGACCTGACCTTTCTGGGTTTCTGTTGGGATACCGTCCGTACCAGTGTTCCTGGCGGAGGACAGGATTGCAGACCTTTCAACCATGTGCCTGCTCTTCCTCCAGTCTTCACACATGATGGCTTGGTGGTTCAATACAATCTTGGGCCTCATGGCTTCTTGCGTGTTAGCTCTTGCACGCCTGAAAATGAGATGCATTCAACTTGCTCTTCGGAGCAGCTGGTCCCAGGCTATGGAAGAGGAGTCCAAGATGATTCCAGTCCCTTCCTGCATGACGGCGGATCTTCAATGGTGGTCGTCCACCAGCAACCTTTCAGTGGGGACCTCCTTCCAGTAACGGTTACCACAGACTCCTCCCTTCTGGGGTGGGGAGCGACACTGCGTCACCTCGAGTTGTACGATTTGTGGCCGTCTCAAGACCGGCACTTCCATATCAATTACCTGGAGCTCCTGGCACTCAAGGCTTTTCAACTCTCGATCACCAACAGTGTGGTTCTAATTCGCACTGACAATTCTGTAGCAATGTTTTACATCAACAGTCCTGGTGGACCTTGCCTTCCAAATTTGGAATTGGGCTATCCAACACAATGTTTGGCTCCAAGGTGTGTACATTCTGGGTCACATCAATGTGGCTGCAGACTCCCTCAGCTGCCAATCTGCAGCGAGTTACAAGTGGGAGATGAACACTGATGTTCTCGCCAAGATTTGTCAGCAATGGGGTACACCAGAGGTAGACCTCATTGCGACATCATTGAACAGGAAACTTCCTCTTTATGCTTCCAGGGATGTGCTCCGAGTGTCTTCCTTGGGGGACACCCTTCAGATCCTGTGGGACAACATGAAAGCTTAAGCCTTTCCTCCTTTGCCACTGATTAATCGGTCACTTTAGAAACTCAGGAGTGCATCGAACTGCACTCTACTCTTCATAGCTCCTTGGTGGCCTGCCATGTTGTGGTTTTTGGAACTGCAGCACCTGTCAGTGTCCTCTCCGATTAGGTTGCTGCACATTCCCAACCTTCTTCACCAGCACAACCACCAGTTGTGGCACCCCTCCCCATAATCGTTCAGCTTGGCGTCCTGGTGCCTGAGTTCCGATCACTAGCGCTGTTCAACCTTTCTGAGGACAACATGCGTAAAATTCAAGCGGCAAGAAAGCCCTTTACGAGAGCTCAATACAGGAGCAAGTGGCTCAATTTTTGCCATTGGTGTCTAGCCAAAGAGCCAATCCCAGGCATGCTTCTTTTGACACTGTTTTGTACTTTGTATATGACCTTGCAGCCTCTGGCATACATGTCTTATCGTGCAGGACATATTTGTCAGCCATTGCGGCTTACATGTCTACCCCTTTTCGCTGGCTAATCCAGTCATCAAAAGACACTTTGCATGTCTTCATCTTTTTCCGCCGGTTCGGGCCCCTCATCCCAAATGGGATCTGAATGTGGTCCTCACCACGTTATATCCTAAGCCTTTTGAATCCATGGCCACTACCGAACTCAAGTACTTGTCTTGGAAAGTGGCTTTTTTGATTGCGGTAACATCTGCAAGACGGATAAGTGAGTTTCAGGCGCTTTCTGTGGAACATCCGTTCCTAACTTTTATAAGGATAAGGTGGTGCTTTGCGGCTCCCAGAGCATGTGGGGTGTTCTGGGCCTGCACCCCACAAGAACAGAGCCCTGAGGCACAAGCCTTCGATGCAGGGTGGTGGCCCTCTAACCCAGTGCCTGTCCTCGGGCAACCCAGCCCTCACTAGAGGGCAAAGCTCTAAGGCGTCAAGGTCAGTGCCCCAAACCCTGTCGCGTGGGCATCAGCCTCCCACGTGGGGTGGTTCTCCCTGACTCCGCACCAGGGGCCCTGGAATTGAGGGCTAAGCTCTAGCGCGTCATGGGCTCCCATCTGACGACGTAGTCCTGGTTAGGAACGTTTTCTTTCGCAGAAACCTTTACTCCATATTTTATGGACCCCCAAACCTTTTGTTTGTGCAATTTGTCCTGACTTTTTGCACTGGCCTTTTGCTCATATGTTTTGGGGGAACTGACCAGTCCTTAAGGCTGTCAGTACTGGGAAACTGTTTCCTTTAGTCTTCTGACTTTGTTGCCAGTTTGGGTAACTTTTTAACATTGCACTGCAACATTGCACTGCATTGGAAGATGGGTTTTCTTTTGTATGACCCTATACTACACTGAAAGGGATTTCTTTAGTTATTTTTAAATGTGCCTAAAGACAAACTGATGGCAGCAGTTACTTTTTCACTATTTATACTGAATTGTATGTTGGCTTTACTGCGTTTGGCTATTAACTGTGGCTAGTGTCCTAACATGGCAGTGTCACAAGGTTTTTGCTTGTTGGCCTTCTTCCTGTCTTGCCGGGTCAGGAAATTCCTTTTCTGGTAATTCACTTCCCCGGCAAAGCCTTGGTTTTTACGGGCTAGTGAAGGGCATGTGTGTTGCAAGCCAGGAAGCGGATTGGGACTGCTCTGGAGTGTATGCATGAGTTTCACCAACAGTGATCCCTGATTGGACCACTGCTGGAGATGGGTATCGGGTAATAATGTTCCTATATACATGTCCCCGTACATAATGTCACCAGGAAAAGTTTGTGGCAGCATTATATAGGTCACCATATATATATAGGTACAGGGGAAACGGGGGGTGTCCCCGGCTTGCCTTGGAAAAAAACCTGGTGAATGTATTGCATGGCGAAATGTTTCTGGGGACATAATCATATGGAAACTGAAGGTGTGTGAGGGGCAGATCTTCATTGGTAGGGATGAGTTTCTGTGCTCACCTGAGTTTTCCCATAATGAGTCCTGCAGCCATCCCCCAGATATTCTGCGGGGGAACCAAGTAGCCTGAATAGCCATGAAGACTTCAGAAGACCTGTGGACCGATACTGAGAAGGCCTGGTAACCAGCTTTTGCTGCAGTCCCGTTGGAGCTCTGTCTGACTAGGTATCTTAGAAGACCTTCCTGATAAGATGGTATGATATGGCATTTATAACGTGCCTATACACAAGTGTTCCAAGGCACGACGAGGCAAGGGAGGGGGAAAAGAGTGAAGACGGAGACAACGATCTTACTAAGCCAGGGGACATTGAGATAACGCAAGTGCAGGGGAGGGGGGAAAGGGAAAGTGTGGGGGGCAAGGGGACTTAGCACTTAGTCCCTTAGCACTGGTGGGAACAACCATTCTTGACATCTTCTTGTAATTAAACAAGTTGGAGCCTTTGGAAGTGTTCCTGGACCAGTTTTTCTTGGACCCGCAGCTCCTGGGCTTCTTCGACGGGAACCAAGGGTGGAAAAACAGACATCAGGTGACCCTCCAGCAACCTGTCAGGTCTGAAGAAAAATGGATCACAGGTGGTAAATTGTAGTGATACTTACCTGCCCCCATATCGCCACCCTTGAAAAGTTTGAATAACTTGGCTTTGACAAAACTTGTTTCTGAAAGCTGTGAACAGTCTTATTTACTAGAATATGTCCTCTGACTTTTGGACCCTCCTAACCTTTCCCAGTCCCTGAAACTATTGGAAAGTTTGAACCTTCGACATGCCCTTTGAATGGGACAACTTGTTCGGCAAGACAGTGGACGAATCTCTGCAAGCAGTCAAGGCAGACACCGAGATGGCTGTCCTTTCGGGCCTCCGGAGGCAAGTTCCATGGTGCCTCCAAAGGATTCGGTGGAAAATTCTCTTCGTACCGTCAGCCATCCCGTTCCTCGGCCGAAGCCTACAGGGGCTGCAGCAAAGCCGGAGGAAATCATCGTCGCCAAGGCCCCCAAAGTGGGTAGTCCACGACGAAGCAGGACTTAACCGGCCGTGACATCAGGCCCCCATGCGAGCACCCCGGTGGCAAACTTTGTCGGCGTGTGGAAGTCCATCACCACCGACCGTTGGGTGCTGGACGCCCTGGCCCACGGAAACACCCTGGACTTCCAAAGGAAGTGTCCCTGCCTTCCACCAGTGGCCAGGCAAGAAAACCACGTCCCACAACTGCTTCTAGAGGTACGAGCGATGCTGAGAAAGGGCGCCATAGAACTCGTCTCGTAGAGGCTCCGGGGCTCCGGAGTGTACTTGCGGTACCTCCTTGTCAGGAAAAAGACCGGTGCTTGCCGGCCCATCCTGGATCTCCGCTGCTTCAACAAATACAATCAGTCCCAGAAGTTTTGGATGGTCACCCTCCAACACGTGCTGGAACAACTAGAGGAAGGGGACTTCCTGTCGTCGCTGGACCTGGAGGATGCTTATTTTCACATCCCCATCCTCAAGGGGCATCGAACGTTTCTGCGCTTTGTGATCCAGGGACAACACTACCAGTTCAAGGCCCTTCCCTTCGGGTTGAAGTCGGCGCCAAGGGTCTTCACCAAGTGCCTGGCGCCGGTGGCAGCGCGGCTGCACCTGCAGGGGGGCCACGTCTACCCCCTACCTGTACGATTGGCTCATTCGAACAAAGTCAAGGGAACTCAGCGTCGAGCACACAGCGAGGACCGTCTGCCTGCTCACGGAACTGGGGTTCTCGATAAACTATGCGAAGTCCTGCTTGGTGCCATCTCAGGACGCTTGGTTTCTGGGGTCCAGGCTCAACACATTGTCGCGCCTGGCTGCGCCGTCGGAGGACAGGATAAAGACCATCCTGGGCACGGTACAACAGCTGTTGACCATGGAAGATGCCAGGGTGAGGTCCATCAAGTCCCTGCTCGGCATGTCATGCATCTACCTCGTTCGGCTGTGCAGGCTGTGGATGCGGCCGCTGCAAGATTTCCTCGACGCCCGTTGGATCCTGGTATCATGAAGCTTTGAGGAAAAGATCACCCTCAACGAGACATTACGCCAAGCGATTTGGTGGTGGGGCGGCGTCTGCGCGCATCTGGCGGCAGGCACAGACTTTCAGACCCCAGCACATCAGGAGACGGTGACAATGGGCGCCTCCCTGGAGAGATGGGGCGCGCACACCGGAAATCTCCACGCAAGAGGCTTTTGGCTCCCGGAGAAGAAGACGTTGGACATAAACGTCCTGGAGCTCCGGGCCATGTTTTGGGCCCTCAAATCATGCCTTCCAACCCTCAAGGGCAAGGTGGTGCGGGTCTTCACCGACAACACCACCACGATGTTCTACATTCGGATTCAGGGGGGCACCAGATCCCCGGATCTCCAAGGAAGCGCAGGATCTATGGCACTGGTCTGTCGCCCAGAGGATGTTCCTAGTACCCTTTCATCTGGCAGGAGTGAAGAACACTGTCGCCGAGTCACTAAGCAGGGAGCTGCGCTCTTGCCACGAGTGGGAGCTTCGGCAGGATCAGGTGGACCTACTGTTTCGACGATGGGGCAATCCCCAGATCGATCTGTTTGCGACGGCGACAAACACCAAGTCCTGGAGGTTCGCCAGCAGGTTTCTCCAGCCGGGGAGCATGGGTGATGCCTTCTCCTTCCCCTGGGACGGCCTGTTCCCCTATGCGTTTCCCCCGTTGCCGTGGCTTCTGCGACTCATCAGTTAACTCGGACGGTCCCGGTGCAGGATGTTCCTCGTCTCACCAGCGTGGCCGAGGCAGATATGGTACCCAGACCTTCTGGACATGTCAGTGTCCCCTCCAATCAATCTTCCGGCGGATGCAGATCTCCTCGCCTGGGAAGGAGGCGCGATTCTGCACCACGACCCAGGGTCGCTGAACTTGCAGGCCTGGCTCCTGCTGCGCTAGAGTTTGGTGGATACAACCTCCCGGCGGACTGCAAGGAGGTGCTTGCCAAGGCCAGGGCTTCGTCTATGCTGAAATGCTACAGCCATAAGTAGAAGAGGTTCGCTGTCTGTTGCAGTGCACAGAAACTCGACCCTCTATGGATTACGGCCCCACAGGTGCTGCCATATTTGCTGTCGCTGGCCAAGGCAGGGTTGGCCCATGATTCAATCAAGGTTCATCTGGCGGCTAACTCCCGCTACACCAGAACACCTGGTCAAGGAATTCATCAAAGGACTTTTTTCCGTTTGTTCCCGCCGGTGAAAGCTCTGGCCCCGGCATGGGAGCTCAATGTGGTGCTGACTAGGCTCATGGGTCCCCCGTTCGAAACTATGTATTCGACGCCGCTGAAGTTTGTATTGTGGAAGACAGTTTCTTGTGGCCATCATCTTCGCACGACGAGTGGGAGAGATCCAGGCCCTCTCTTGTAAACCACCTTACTTGACATTCCACGAGACGAGGGTGGTGGTGCTGACGCACCCCTCGTTCATGCCCAAGGTGCCGTCGGACTTCCATCTCAACGAGCCCTTGGTGTTACCAGTTTTCTTCCCGTCGCTGGCGGAGAGGACTTTGCAATCGCTGGATGTGGCTAGAGCGCTGAAGTTCTACGTGGACCGCACAAAGTGTTTTCGGAAGACATCACAGCTGTTTGTGAACTTTGGCCGTGTGAACCAAGGGAAGGTCCTCTCCAAGGCTTCCATTTCCAGATGGCTCTCCGGGTGCATCACCCATTGTCACCGGTTGGCAAACCGACCGTTGCCTGGCCGTCCGAGAGCCCATTCGACCAGAGCGATTGCTGCAACTACGGTG
Organism: Ambystoma mexicanum; assembly: GCF_040938575.1. NCBI lineage: Eukaryota > Metazoa > Chordata > Amphibia > Caudata > Ambystomatidae > Ambystoma > Ambystoma mexicanum. Next base: position 301,419,844 of record NC_090941.1, read on the forward strand.
TTCCTGTCTGGTGTGCCCCTGCTGGACATCTGCAGGGCTACTACGTGGAGGTCGACGCACACCTCACGAAATTCTACTGCGTCGACTGGGATTCCAGGGAGGTGTCCAAAGTCGGCCAAGCATGCTGCGCAACCTGTTCGCTTGAAGGTGAGCCTACTGAGGAGGTAAGGGATGCTTAATGTTGAGATGTTGATATGCTTAATGTTGAGTCTTGCCACCTCCCGTGTTTCTGCATGTGTGTACTGCTATGTATTCTTTATTCATGAGCATGTGAATCCATGCCAGATCCCATGCTGGAGAAGGAACAAGTTACTTACCTGCAACTGTTGTTCTCCAGCATGGGTCTGGCATGGATTCACATGGTCCTACTGCCACTTAACGTGCTACCAAATCTAAAGATGGCTGCCAGAGGAGGGGCTTAGCTAGAGGGCAGTCATTGGCTGGGGGCCGTATGGCCCAGAGACCAGTGATTGGTTATTTGGAGAAAGACAGTTCAGAAACTAAACTGAAACAGATTTTTTCTTTACCGAGGATTCCCAGCCTGTCGACAGGGAATATTCATGAGCATCTGAATCCATGCCAGACCCATGCTGGAGAACAACAGTTACAGGTAAGTAACTTGTTCCTACTGAATGGAAGAAAGTTGTAATCATTTTAGTGCCAGGGTTTGAAGCCTGTATTTCGCTGTGTTGGACTATGACTGCTATGATCCCTCACCATTGCTTATGCTGGGTAGGGCTAGTTAATGTTGTAATGTAAAACCTCTGGCGAGCCAAAGGTTGCACACTCCTGCTGTATTGTAGATTGCTATGTGCAAGACCAACTTTCTGTAGTTCTACTACCATTATTATCAATGTTTGACAAATGTTTTTGAACCTTCATATAAGACATGGCATATTGCGTCTGTGCTAGAATGCACTTTATATCTTCAAATAGTGCCAAGAAAAGTGTCCATATTGACCAGTATGGTCATTGGGGATGCCATAGAGGGGTGTCCTATATGATTTCCGGTATGATGTCATCAATGATGGCATCTGACATGTTCAAAGTGATGCCATGTGATGTATGTGATGTGATTTGGGGGCTTCACAATTGGGGCAACATAGTTAAGCTGGCGTAGCTCCCAATACCTGCCGAATCTCAGCGGTTTTGCTGCATTAAATTGGCACCTTACCCTTACTTGTTTTTTCACTGAAAAGCCAGCATTTCGTTGCATCTGATCGTATCCCCTTAAGTGTTTCAACTCAAGTTTTTTTTTCACATATATACGTGTATGTAGAATTTTCCATTTGAGCCATGTCACATGCCACATTGCCACTTTGTAACCATCGCTGAAAATTCACCTCTATTTCAGAGCCACATTCACAAACCATTGTGGGTGTGCAAATTAGCTAAAATGCAATCATTTTGCTACAAATAATTGCCTTTGTTGTACATGGTAGTGCTACTTTGTACATAGCTTAATCGACCCAAGACAGACCTTTATCTTATCATGACTGCAGACCAACTTAACACCTTCAATTCTTGTATACTGAGTCCTTGACCGAAAGATTAACATTACTCAAGGCTCCGATATGCTTGGACTCCTACTTCTACTGGCCAAGTCTACCATATTAATGCTTTTTTTCTATGGTTCATTCTGTAGCCATTGCTTGTTTATGTATTCTGTATTCTAAGGTTGCTAAATTATCAACAGAGCTTCAGTAGACCATTTGTTTGAATAAATACATTTTGGGAAACATGGACTAGTTCATGATAGCCCAACCTCTCACATTGCATATGTTGGTTGCAATACCCTAAGCACAGCCAATTGTAAGGACTCTCTGTTAGGATCGTTACGGATTTGTGATGTCATGTGTGCTGCCATGTGTGTTGGTCTGAGCAGTGCATGACGAGGGCGCGAGTAGTTATGGTTGCATACCTTATTATGACAGGTGAATTTCTGTTTTTTTTTTAGATTTTGCACTGCAACCATACCGTCCCTTTTGCAACAAAAATATTAACTGAATTTCACGTTTTCTTAACTAAAAATGTTTTGTGATGTTCCAGCACTGTACGTAGGCTATTAAACTTTCTTTTTAAACATACATGAAAAAATAAGGTTCCTTTAACAAACATATTTTTTGTAGCACATACTAATGTCATGTTGAGCAGTATATACTGAGTGTGCAAGTTTATCGCTGAATTACCTGGGCAAGAGGTTTGCCCATATCCCAGCCCCCCAGGAAGCCATCTAAAATGGCCACTATATCCCCTATAATGGGACCATGGGTCACTGTCCCTAGCTTGCAATCATGGCCAATGTCTGTAGATGCCCTCGGTACTGGGCTTCAACCACGTTTTAGGCCCCACCAAGCAACCTACAGTAGAGATTTTGCAGGTCAACTTAAGGAGAACGTCCCTTTAACAAAGCTTTTCTGTGAATTACAATGGTTTTTGTAGCTTGAGAGGTTTCATGCTGTGTCACATGGCTGGGGGAACACACAACTACTAACACCACAATATATTTATTAACCAAAAGTAAATTGGTCAGGGTGGCTGTAATAAAGATTCTTGAGAAACAGTCTTTGAACTCAGGATTATAAACGAAGTACAGCAAACAAAAAGGCATACAGAACATTCCAGACAGGAAGGGCTTCTGTTTAATTCACAATATCATTAGGTCTCCGTCCTCTCTGCCACTCCCAGCATTTAGGGCTTCCTCCCTTTGTCAAGTGTTCCAAAAAGACCTCCCCTTCACTTGGGCTCTCCCTCTCTTTTAATCTGGGATATATCACCCTGCTCACTAGTCCTGTAATCAATGTTCTACAAAAATGCAGCGAAAAGTGCTGACTTAAAGAAAAGAACATCTTAGCGGTAGCTTGCGCACACCATCATAAACAGACACGAGGAAATGTGCTATGTTAGCAGTCCATCCATAACAAGCATATACCGAAAGTGAAAGACAGGCTCAAGATTAAATCTTTTCAGTTACTTGGACCAATACAGCAATCTTTTGTTAAATGGAAAAACCGTCCAATCTGAAATGAAAAGCCCAACTTTTTATAGGAAAATGAAAAGCCGGGGTGGGCACTGCACTGTTTGTCTTCCTTTAGATGCCTGAGAATTAATGTATATAAATAAACATGCAGAGATATTAACGATATAAATGTTGATAGGGAGTTTGATTGCAAACATTTCACAATGTGCCCTGTTTTGTGGAAATGTAAGGGAAATGTAGGGAAAATAAAATTACTTTCAAAGGCTGCACTTGTGAATAAAGCCAGTGACATGGCATTGACAGTCAAATGGCATTCCTTCGCCCACCCAGAGCAACACAGCTATTGAGAGGGGTGGCTTGCTTTCCCACTAGAAAAGTGTGAACAATGGCTTTTGAAGATGATCATCTTCAAAATTCAGTGTTCACACTTTTCTAATGGGAAAGCAAGCCACCCATTAGTTATGTTTATTTCATAATATGAATTCGGTAAATGTGGATATTTTTCGCACAGAAAAGTGGCACATCAGTAATTCACACATCCTACGGTTCGTGCTTGTGAGCCCGTTAATCTGAGTGGGGAATGGCATTTGCATGTAAAAATATTAGAGGGGACAAAGACAATAAATCTGTAGCACACATACCATTTCGTACCGAGATGGAAATTGCATTATTTGACTTGTCTGAATGAGAGCAATGTAATGAATCAGTTGGTAACATACGCACATGTGAGGAATATGTTTTATAAAGTTGTTTAATGTAGAAATCTCTAAGATGACATCACATTTTATGGAAGGAAACTGGGTTTAGAAGCCACTTCAGTTAGACTTCCCTCTTCATTAATATGGCCAATGAGTACTGAGGGGGATAGTTTAGCGTGATGTCCCTTTTGGAACACTGTCCATTCACATATAGTGACCAATTAGATTGGATAAATGATATACACCTCTAAAGGGAGTGGTTTCTGATCTATAAAAGTCAAATTCTATAAGATTAGCTCTGTCCAAGCCATCTGTTGTGCATCGTTCTCTGCACATCTCAAGCTTGTGACTCAAGAAAAGTCCTCGCCCAGCTGATGCTGCTCCATCTTGAAGATTTCCTTCTTGGAGCAGTCTTTTTGTCTTGGCCACGTGAGCTGCCTACCACCACCCGAGTTCTGTGACCTTTTCTGCTGCCAGTTTTAATCTCGTCTTGAGGGGGCAGGGGTCTCCGGTCAGACTGCATCTCTGGGTGTCTTTGAAACATCCAGAACAGTCTATTTGGAGTTTGTAACAGCCACATAGTCTGATCCAATCCTGAAAACGACCTCTGCAACCAGGACCACTGGACCTTCTGCAACGTAACCAACAATTGAAGTCAATGAGTCCAGTGAATCCAAATGGTGGTTTTTATTGTAATCTGAGTTGGGGGGACAAGCCTGCATCGCCGATTTCACCTCCCGCCACAGGCTTGTATGTATGGGCTTAACGTGTTGACCACACATCTCCCTTGTCTGGTCATGATCAGTGGAGTTCTGGCAAAATATGCCCCCTGGACTTCCCATAGAGTGGCAGGATTAAGGGGGGGACAAATAATCTTTTGTACTCATTTTAGAGCTTTCATCACTGGCACATTTTACTCACCTCTTAGGTTTGCAAATGTGTTTCTTCACTTTAAACTCCTGACTCCCTACAAAAGCTTTCTTCTTAGGACAGATGACTCCTAAGGGTATTAAGCTTACTCACCTCAGTTGGAAAGGTCTTTTTAAGTTCCGGGATCTTATTTTATGAGGTGGCATAATAGTGTTTCCATTGCTTTTGCAATACTTAAACTGAATAATTTCCAACTGCCTTAAAAGTAAAGTGTTGGTGCTCTAGTGAGATCACCCATGGTGAATGTATGTGGATATAGTTGTTTGGTAGTAATACTTGTGTGTTTTCATTGCTTAGTGTGTTAATGCTTAATAAATAGGGCATTCTTATGCTTACTGTCCTGATTTTATTTTGAGTGGTGTGTGTCATCCTACCCTTGCACCACCCCCACAATTCCTAAAGTCTAAGCCTTAATGCTCTACTACCGATCTTGATTGGCTAGATCCAAGTGTCCCTTCCCTGCTCACTATAAATAAATGACCGCTCAGAACCCCCTGACCCCCTTGCCCCGAGGGCTGGTTCTGGACATTTATCTTAACACAGGGTAATTGTGACATCTCTCCCATGTCATGTGATGTTTTCTATAGACAGGAAGGCTTGTTAGACTTTATGCTTGTTCTATCTGTTCTCGTCCTTATTCATTTTGTTTTTAAAAAAAGTCACTTTATTGGTTTGTCTATAGAATTGTACGTCAGTTGAAAAAATAGTTTTTGTTGGGCTGGAATTGAACTTGTTGTTTTACGATGCTCAGACTTCTGGTTCATTTGTTAATTATTTCTGCAGCCGTGCCTGTCCCTGGGGTTAACATTGAAGAGCACCTTCAGCAACGTCAAGAGGAAAAGAGGCAACGTATTGTCAATAGAAGACATAGGGTGGAGGAAGGAAGAGGTAACATTTTCCTTCTACTGACACAGGCCCCAAAGTTGCAAATGGTGTTCATATAAATTCACATTTTACTGAACAGAAAATCTTTAGCAAGATCTGACATTTTTCAGGATGGGTTTGCATGTAGTTGAGAGATGGTTGGAAATGATTATCAGTTAATACAGTGTGGAACTTTGAATACAGCATTTTGATAGCTGTGAAACGGTTTTCAATTAATCGCAAGACAAATCCAATGAGTGTCCAGTTTTCATTGCAAAAATGGTGTTAACAAAGATACGCAATCAGGGCGTGCAGTCTGCGTGTGCTTGCTGTAAAACGTTCAGACCTCCAATCTCCCTACTCCAGCAGTTCTTATTGCATTGCCATTTCACTATAGCCAGGGTATTCCTCGGTCTGGTCTATCCCTGTTCTAGGGAGGGCCTAAACCCTCTGGCTTTAACCCAGACTCCCTCAGGGGCACTTTTTGACTCTTCCCAAAATAATAGCTGTATCTCCCGTAGTGCTCTACAGCAGAGAGGCTTTTCAGAAATGAAACCCACCCCCCTTTTTTATGTGTTTGATGTGAAAGAGAGAACCCTGGTTATAACTGGTATAAATGGGGTTAGCCGAAAACGAAGTGTCAAAAAAATACCATTTGGAGGAGGAAGAAAGATGAAATGGCATCAGGCTAGAGGTGCGGAGGAGGAAAGAGGGACACCATGTGCAGCTGGAATGGCAGAGAGTATGGTGTAAGGCTGGGGACCTAGTGCAGTGGGGTTAGACTGAGGGTGACCGTGGTTAAATTAGAAAACTGGATCGGGAATGAAGTGAGTCACACCAAACGAGTGTTGGAATGGGAGAGGGCTAGGGAGGGGAACATGACTTTGGGGGCGGGGGACGGAGGAAATGCCTAGCCAAAGGGCTTGCACTTGCGGAGGGCCTGGGAGGGTAGGAAAGATTTTGAATTTTGCATTCTTTTTATGGATAACCTTGGTTATTTGCAGGCATTTATAGATAACCAGGGTGATTTGTAGTACACTAATATAACTGTGGTTATGGGAAAAAGAGTTAAAAAATTAGATTAATACAAAAAGGTGGAATCTTACAGCTACAGTGAGGTGGGTGGTAATGGTTGTGGCTGAAAAATATGGCTACTCCGATACTTTAAGGCACCGAATGGTGCAATATGGAAAGTGGGACACTGCTGAAGTCATGGCTAGTGGCCCAGTAGTGTTTTACAATGTACAGTTGGCACGACGTAACAGCCCTAGCCAGTGTGCCCCGAAATATATATATAGAGCCCACAAAAGAAACATATTGGGGGAGCATATATGTTAGTGTCTTAAAATAAAAATATGGTATAACAAAACCATTGCAATTCACAGAAAAAACCTTTAGTTAAGGTGCAGTTAAGTTGTGCAGATTTAACGCAACAAAACTCTTGAAATTCAGCGGATGTGGGAAGTTACGACCGGCTTAACTCTGTCGTCCCCATTTCAAAGCCCATGAGCACAAACATATTATAGAAGGGATTCTCAGTGACATACATGGCATTATGGGGGACGACAGGAGTTTTTTAGGGAGAATTCTCATTTCTGTGCTAAATCCCTTCAACCTTAGAGAGACCGTGCTTTTGCTGGACTTAAGGACTTTTTAGTTTTAACCCTGGAGTGAGTGAAACCTTTTTCTCACTGTGTTTTGACCTGCTTTGGATTGTGTTTCCACTGTTTTTGGAGTCTTACAAACTCCATAGGCATCTACTTGACACACAGCACCTTCAGTGCAGTGTCAGAGACATCCTTTTAGATTTCTCACAAGGATTAAATACCTTTTCTTGTGGGAACTACTGTTCCCAAGAATAGAAAAGTGGAATTGACTTTACTTACCGAGAGTAGTTTCCCGGTTAAAGCTGCCCAATCCTGGAACTGCCTCCCCAACCCCTGAGGGCTGACCTACCATACTCAAGCTTTATATCTCATGTCATCCACTGGATCAAGGAGAGTGACCGCTAACTTCCCAGTATATATTCACTGGAATCTTCGCTTCTTCTGGTACTCATTGTTTATACTACCTATTGCGCCGTTATTATGTACTTTGCGTTTCTATTGTGTAACACTTTTCATGCCTTTCCTGTACATACTGTCCTTATTACCTCTGACTGTATATAAATGTATGATATTGCGCAGTACTGTAACCTAAGCTGAACAACCCTCTTGATGTCTTTTGCGCCCCGATACCCCCGGGTCTGGCGCGCACTACAAATAATGAAAACAAACAAACTAACTTACCTTTTCTCTTTGTAGGTCCAATACACACCATTTTATGTGAAGTGCTGGGGGTTACTTAGTAGCCCCTTATCCTACTCTCTCATGTAACATATTATGTTACCTTCACTACTGTAAATGGCTGGTGTCAGTGGTTTATTTTTCCTACCATTGTGCTTTTCTACCGCAGGTTGAATCCTCAGCTGCAGTATAGCATCCATGGGTGACCATTTAGTAAAAATGGCCATGGTCTTCTTTTTTCCCCATTTTCTGTTTGTGAGGTCTTTCTTTGGTTTTACTATGTGCGTCGAGGCAGGTTTGAGCCCTTAGTTCGTTTTCCCTTTGGCGGGCTTCAACGCTAAAGCCTGCCCCTGGCTCCAGTGTGTCTGGAAAGGCAGGATGTGAGGGAGGTTCCCAAAACTCCCATGTCCTTTGTCTCTAGGAATGCCTGAATGCAACCAGTCCAGATTGGCTGGCTGTCCTTTCAGGACCGCCACCCTGCTCTGTGATTGACAGCCTAGTCTGTGCATGAATGGGAGAAACCTGCTTAAATGGCGAGGGTTTTGGTACTAGAGGCAGAGTCGATCACTGGGAGAAACACCCGATGAGGAAACCGTGAACAAAGCTTGCTGCAGCCTCCTGGACCTTTGAATTGCCTGGTGAAGCCCTGCTGTTGTGCTGAAACTCCTTTTTCAATTCGACAGAGAAGCTCCGGGAGGGACAAATTCTTCCCTTGGGTTAGTGGGACCAACTAACCCTGAGACGAACTCCACTGGACCATCTTCCCTGACTGGCTTTACTTCTTCGCTGCTACAAAAATCGAGTGCCAGGGGTCGAGAAATCCATAGTCTAGTGCAACGTCTGGAATCTGGCCAGAAGCTCCAGGAGTCTCCTAAGGACCCTCCAGAAGCAGGACCACAAGAGCTCGAGTACCCTCACCAGAGTGCAGGACCCAAGGAGTGAAGGAAGCCCAACCAGTATTTGAGGTCTGTGACGGTGCTATTTACTAGGCGCTGAAACCACGAAGTGCAGCTGAACCAAAATTGCCACTGCAGGAGCCCTCCAGACGTCTTCCTTCGTGTCGCCACGACTGAGGCTCAGGAACCCAGGGTCTGCACTCTTCTTCAAACCAGAGGTACTGTTTAGACTTGCAGTACTTACATCAGTGTCTTCAAGCTGTGCTCTTCTCAGTTGAGATTTGCAGTGGCTTACTTTTAGAGTTGATTCCAACTCTGCTTTACACAGGCTTAACAGCTTGTGACCCTAGAAGTGATTTTTCTACAAACTCTCTAACTCTGTGCAATACTTTTATCTAAGAAGTGCCTCAGCGCCATAGACTGTTTCAAATCGACTTTGGCTGTCCTGCTTCCCTGCAGACTTTTCTAGCCCATTGACTTTGATATTGCTTGTCCCTCAGAGGTGGTAACTTGTTTTAAACTGTTACTGCTGGAAAAGGTTTGTCTAGATTTCATTGGATGATTTAGTTGTCCTCACATATACTGAGAACCAGTTTAACCTTTTTCCTTCCTTAACCTTTCTTTTATGGAACCTCAGACTCTGCCAAGTATAACTACATAATGATACAGAAATGCTATTACTGTCCTTGTGATTGAAGTCACTTCAGGATTTGGGTATTGTTTATGAAGCATATCCAAAGATTAACCACTGACTTGTGCTAAGTCTGCAAAGTATTTTTTCAAGTAGATTTACATGGTTCCACAAATTGCCTTTTTTGTTTTATTTGGGTTGGTTAATTAACCTTTCAAAACAATTTTTTTTTTATAGTAAGACAATAAAACAAGAATGCAACAACACATCATTTCTTACTTAACTCAACATATGTAGTCAAAGAAACAATTTAAAAAACAAAGCAGGTAAAAGAATGAAATAAAATATAGTCTAGTAGCATTGTCCTGGTTCTTTCACTAATCATTTCATTTGTTAGGAAACAGAACAAGTTTTCCGACAGATTTCAGCTTTTTAAAATATTAAAAAAGAAAAAAAGGAGATTTCATAGGATCAAATATCCATTTCAACAATACGTCAAGTTATTTACCAGGACACATTGTGCACAATACTTTGTTTAAAAATTGCATAGTAGCTATTCTTATTGCAATCTTAGAAGTCGCGAATAGCTCATACCATAATTCATCATTTGAGCGTCTTATATAATGTGACCTTGTTAATTTGCTAATGATATCTTCTCTTTGCATTTTTAGGGCAGCACACTCAATTAATAAGTGTTTCAATGTTTCGTTGATTCTTACATCTTTACAAAATCGACAATATGATGATTCTACCTTGATAAGGCCTCTTCTCAACAAAATTTGTTTTGTTGGCCATAGATTTAGACGAAACCTTAGAATCTGATTTCTGAGATTGTACGAGGGGCATTTTAGTAGATAATCAGCAGCTTGACGAAATTTTTTATGTCCAAAGAGCGCTCTGTCAAAATCTTTCAATTTCAGACAGTTCTGTTGAGTGCCAATCCAGTTGGTATAGTTTGGTTTTGGCTTTAGTTGGATTGCTAAGTAGAAGGTCTAACGAGATGTTTGCTTCAGACATGTCTGAAAGGACAACCGCTCTCCATTTTGATGGGAATGGATGGTCAGATCGCAATAAATAGTCTGCCAGAACTTTAAGCAGATTATTACTATCCAAGCTCATTACACATTTTCGAAACAAACAGCATCTCTTCCACGATACTTGTACGTGCATTGATAAAGTTCCCAACTCAAAGCGAAGAAGCACAGTCGGAGTGGAGTTTGGGAGATTCAAGACTTTTTTCCAGAACCTTGTTTCAATTTTATTCCAGTAGCAGGCCTCTGAAGGTAACCAAGCTTCTGCCCCATAAGTAATAATGGGGATTACCTTTTGCTGGTAAAAAATGAGAATGTTTACAAGAAAATTTGCCATACTTGTATTGCAAAATCTTGGCTTGTGATATTAAAGTAGTCAGTTTGCCATTTAAACTGTTTTGTTGCGGCAAAATTGCCTTTTTAAAGAATGCTTATTTAAAACTTGATGATAACTAAATAAATCATTATTTATAACTGAAACTTTGAGTTTAAGTGTTACTTGTATTTACGAATTTCATTGCTACAGCTCTACAGCTCACATTTACTCCTATTGAGATAGGCCTGGCTGCTCAGTCACACTAACAACTTGTGTAGTACAGACCTATACCAAAGGTTGGGTTACCTAATACCAAGTAGATAAGAGTTGTGTAGTCTCACACATTGTTACTACATCAGTTCTTGCCTAACGGAGCGCGCCAAGTTAAGCTGATCATCGCTTTCCACGTCCGCTGAATTTTAAGTGTTTTGTTGCGTTAAATCTGAGCAAATTAACGGCACCCTAATTAAGGTTTTTTCAGTGAATATATATATATATATATATTTCTGAGGCTTGTGGAATCTGCTTAGATCACATGCTGTGCATAGGCCGACATCTAGTGGAAGCTGCAGAGTATTACAGTTGTTGTTTTCGAAACTCGAAAAGGGACGTTGACAGGTCGTGCCAGTAATACTATCCCTACTGTGACATCCACTGTACCCATGATCCCTCACGGGTCGAGGTCCCTCAGATTTTCTTTTTCACCATGCTAGACGGACGCGTATAGTGGAGTTCCTTCAGCGATAAGCAATTGACTTTTACACAATTATGATAGTATTTCTTTCTATCCTTTCTTCGACTCCCGAAACCCCACGCCGGTGAAGAAAGAAAACTGCCCGTCGGAGACCACCGCGACAGATCGTTCGGCCTTGGAAGGCCACCCTCGGGCCTCGGCCCAGACAGTAGTGAGAGAGCGGGAGGCCATTTTAGAATGTATATTCTCCCCTTCCAACACTTGGTTCGCCCAGCTTCTGTTTCCATAACCCATAATTATGGAAAATACACCATTTAAATTCTGCCCTAAGTGTAACCGTAAATTCCCCTGGGTGGACGAACACTTAGTTTGTAATTTGTGTCTCCCAAGAGACCACATTGAAACGTGTTTGTTGAGCGTGCAGGCTCTTCAAGCCTAAGACGTTAAAGGACCGCTCCACGAAACGCTGTGCCCACTACGCCATACAACTCGAGGCCATGGAGGTAGAGGGAACCTTTAGCGATGGCAGAGACACCGTACCTTCGGACAGCGAGGGCACTCAAACGCAGAGCCACGACCCCGTAGGACAGGCTGGCAGCGCTTCAAAAGCACACACCACCAAGCACATAAACCCCAGTCGACATTCGACAGACGAGTTGAATACTCAACAACGTTTCACACCCCGAGAAAGGTCCACCAAGTCCCTGTCCTCTGGGCAATCTCGATCAAGATCGCCACACGACAGGGTTCAACCGTCGAAAGACGGCAAGGGTGTCGCTCGAAAAAAACACCTTCCGAAGGCCGATCGTCCTCAGACGAAGCCTCGGCTCCCACACCCGAAGTTCGACGTTCATCGTCAGATAAAGCAGCAAGCCCCAAGAAGTCTGTGAAACACTCCTCTGGTGCCCAGGGTGGGGGGAAAAATCATAAGTCATTTAAGACCCCTCATAGGGACAAGAGCCCTCCTAGGGAGAAGACACCACAAAAGGGAATATTATCCAAGCCCAAAGTGAAACCCAAGGACTCTAGACCTAAAACGATACCTCCCACTGATGAGGACTTGGGTATTTACCCCCAATCTATTGTGATCCCAAGTTCAAAGGAATGGTCTTCACAAGATATTGATAGGGTTATGCGAAGAATGACCTTAATGGCTATTTTTTATGAAAAAAACCCCAGATTACTTTCAGAGTTTCCACTCCACTCCTCCAACCTCAGCCCCTTCTGGCTCTCAAGCCTCTCCCTTACCTACACAACCCCCTTCTAAGAGGTCTTGCTCTAATGTCACCTTACAAAGTACGGTTATACATCTGTATGACCCCGAATTAGATCAAGAAGACCAGGAGGATCTCTCTTTTGTAGAAACATCTTACCCTCAACTTAATGAAGAGGATACAGATTAACTTTATTATGGGGATGATGAGGACCCAGATGCAGACCAGGAGGCTAACATGTACTCCATAGATTCCCCTCTTAATCAGGGCACTCAAGTGGTCGTTTCCCCAGTCGATAATCAACCCCTCCTCAATGAAGTCTTAGCCAAAGCGGCATAACACTTCCAAATTGACACACAGGATGTACAGGAGGATAGAGACTTCGCTGAACAAATACTGGGGGACAAAAAGACAGGTCAGCTACTAAAATCTGTCAAACGCAGGATACAGCTTTACTTTGATGCACCCAATCACACACAGGCCGTTAACCCGCTTGTGGAAAAACTATTCAGGCCTGCACCATCAGACCCCTTATATATAAGAGGACAATTAAAACCAGACTCATTGGTTGTTACCACAACTAGAAAAAGAGCAGGCACACCCCTTGCTTCCTCCGAGGCCCCACCGGATAAGGAAATCAAAAAGATATATGCCACGGGCAGAAAGGTAGCCTCCTCTGCGGCCTATCAAACTAGAATAGCCAACAACGCAACACTTTTGGCTAGTTATAATTGCCATAAGTGGGAGGAAATTTCTGCGTTACTTTCGTCTGCCCCGGAGCCACTCAAATCACAACTAGCTCAGGTGGCAGCAGACGGAAGGGCGTATCTACCTGTCTCCTCAAATCAAATTTCGATGCAGCGGACAATGCCAGAAGAGTCATTGCAGAGGGGACCATTATAAAGAGGCATGCATGGTTTCGCCAGTCAGGCTTTAGGCCAGAAACACAAGCCATTCTAATAAACATGCCAGTGGAACCTAACTTGCTCTTGGGCAAGGCTGTGGAAGATGCATTTAAGACGGCAAAGGACGAGTATGACACTCTAAAATCTTTAGGTCAGCTCACAAACAAGCCTACTGGTCAAAGGTGGTAACGGTAATTGTCGCCTTTTTCGGGGCCAAAATTCACAAAGGGGGATCTGGCTACAATCAAGCCCAAGGTTCCTATGGGAATAATCAAGGACAAGCCTTCCAAGGCTAGCCCAGAGGACAACGCAGGGGTCGTGGTTGTGGTCGAGGCAGAGGCCCTGCTCGAGGTTGCACCCCACCTCAGAGCAAGTGACATTCTGCTGCAGGTACCCTCCCATGCATCTCCAGTAGGAGGATGATTTTCCAACTTCACCCACGCATGAGTGGGTACCACCTCGGACAGATGGGTGCTGTCCACGGTAGCAGGGGGCTACTGCATAGAATTACTTCAACGTCCTCACGACCACCCCCAGGACAGAAAACCCACTCAGAAGAACATCAGCGGATCCTTCTATAAGAAATAACAACGCTTCTATTAAAGGACGCCATAGAAGTGGTCCCACAACCAGGTAAACAAGGGTATTTTTTCAACTTACTTCCTTGTGCCAAAGAAAGATCCAACAATGCGCCCTGTATTAGATTTACGCCCTGCAGACAAGTATGTCAAGCCACAAAAGTTCTGCATGACTACGCTACAAGAGGTAATCCCGCTACTAAAAAGGGGGATTACATGGTAACAGTGGATATGAAAGATGCCTATTTTCATATTTCAATGTTCCCAGCGCACAGAAGATTCTTGCGTTTCAAGATAGCGAACAAGCACTACCAATTCAAAGTGCTGCCCTTTGGAATAGCCTCGGCTCCGAGGGTATTCACAAAGGTACTGGCGGTAGTGGCAGCGCACCTGCGCAGGGCAGCAATCCCAGTGTACCCTTACCTGGATGACTGGCTCATAACAGGGGAATCACCTCTGATTTGCAGACAAAACATCCAAACAATGATCAACCTCCTCTTTCAATTGTGCTTCTCAATCAACGAGAAAAAAATCAAGACTAGTGCCAAGCACTTTAAAAAAAAGTTCCTAGGAGCTATCCTAAACACAGAGGAAGGGTTGGTCTTTCCTTCAGAGGAAAGAGTGAAAAATGTGTTACTGCAAATGCCACATTATCAGGCCGGCCGCCAGATAAGGGTGCGCAAAGCAATACGTTTAATAGGCATGATGGCATCTTGCATTTACCTGGTTCCTCACGCGTGCCTGCACATGCATCCCATACAGGAGTGGTTGGCGAAACAGTGGTCTCAGGCAAGTGGTCAGTGGGACGATCTAGTGGTTGTTTCGCCAACACTTGTACAAAATCTTTGCTGGTGGACGAGAGAAAACCTGACGAAAGGGAAACCCTTCTACGACCCACAGATACAGGCAGTGGTCACAAGGGACGCCTCACTGGCAGGGCGGGGGGCTCAATACCTTCACCACACATCTCGGGGTCTGTGGTCTCACACTGCAGCTCAGAACTACATCAATATGCTGGAACTTCTGGCAGTATTCAAAGCCCTTCAGGCATTCAAACCCCATTTAACAAACCTGTTGGTGCAGATCCTAACAGACAGCACCACAGCAATGTTTTATATCAACAAACACAGGGTACAAATTCTCCAAATCTATCCAGACTTGCACAGAAAATCTGGAAATGGGCACTCGGATGGAAAATGTTCCTGTCATCACAACATGTTCCAGGGGAACTCGACACTCTAGCAGACTCATTGAGCAGAGATCCCCTACCAGAGGAACTTGAGTGGCGTCTATACGAAGAAGTTGTAGAACACCTCTTCTCTCAATGGGGTTTCCCAACTATAGACTTATTCGCCACAAGCGAAAATAGTCCATGCCCAGACTTCACGTCCAGATTCCCCCAGCCAGGCTCCAAGGGGAACACCCTATTGATGAACTGGTCAGGGAAATTTGCTCATGCTCCAACCCCCCCCCCCCAATCTCCTCATGAGGAAGGCGGTGAACAAGTTACACAAGGAACCGAGGACGCTTATCCTAGTTGCTCCTATGTTGGCAAGACAACCGTGGTATCCACATCTGCGCAAACTGGCGATGTGCGATTCCCATCAAGCCCCGTGCCAGTACAACCTACTCACCCAGCACGAGGGGCTAACAGTGCACCCTCAACCACACTCAATTAACTTGGCAGCATGTCTCCTGAAGTCAGAGTTCTGGCATCTTAATCTACCGCAAAGATGCATGGATATCTTGAAAGAATCAAGAAAACCTAACACTAGGCACTGCTATTTTGAGAAATGGAGATGATTCGTAATTTGGTGCCAGACTAAGCGGTTCAACCCCATAGATTGTACTCCATCTAACATTCTAACCTATATGCTCCACTTGCTAGAATGCAGGGTTAGTGTTCAACTCCCTAAAAGTCCACCTGGCGGCCTTGTCAGCCTACAACACTTCCCATAATAAGGTCTCATGGTGGAAGGTACCTGTCATCAAAGCATTTATGGAAGGGGTAAAGAGACTCCACCCTCCCAATTTCGAACCCACCACCAGGTTGGGACCTCAATGTGGTACTCGCTAAGCTAATGGGACCTCCAGTCGAGCCTATGCACTAAAACTGCCTTCTTAGTAGCTATTACTTCCATAAGAAGGGTTAGTGAAATCCAAGCATTGTTGGTGCAGGATCCTTTCTTTAATATACATAAGGACAATCTGGTTTTACATACTCACCCTAGGTTCTCACCTAAATTCATCTCCAAATTTCTTGTAAACCAGTCTATTGAGCTACTGGCTTTCTTCCAGGAGCCCAAAAGCTCTGCTGAGGTAAAATGCCACACACTAGATGTGAGGAGAGCGATCCTCTACTACGTAGACAAGACCAGACCGCTGAGAAAGACAGATCAACTACTGTTTGTCTCCATAGCGCCAGCCAGAGAAGGTGACTGCATCTCTAAGAATGCCATCTCTAGGTGGATAGTCAGATGTATCCAACTGTGCTATTCCCTATTGGAGAAAACACTGCCTTTTACGTCAAAGGCCCACTCCACAAGAGGTACTGAAGGCACTCTGGCTTTCATTGCAAATGTCCCCTTCAACAGTATTTGCAAAGCAGCTACATGGAGCTCAATATATACTTTCACTCAGCACTACTGCAGTGACACTCATTCCAAGACAGAGACAGAAGTGGGACAAGCGGTTCTAATACATTTATTCGCTCATGAACCTTCTCACATCCCAACTCCTCCTCCTCCTTCCACTGCTCGCTAATCTATGCACAGCATGTGATCTAAGCAGATTCCACAAGCCTCAGAAGGGATACATTACTCACCGTAATCATATTTTTGATGCTTGTATCTGCTTAGATTCACATGCAACCCACCCTTCCTCCCCGCGGAGAGGAGGCGCATCAATGCTTATGAGCTTGTCTGATATGTATCTGCTTGCATACAACTGTACTCACGCTACACCTCATGCTACCTCATGTCAGAAAAATAACAATCCGAGGGACCTCGACGCGTGACTGATCATGGGTACAGTGGACCGCACACTAGGGATAGTATTACTGGCACACCCTGTCGACGTCCCTTATCGAGTTTCGAAAACAACAACTGTAATACTCCGCATCCCAGAGCACCTTATAATTTATTCTATTAGCACCCATGTATGGGGGCGCAGCCAATCAGTTTCCACGGATCGCGGGCTGAAACCGGCGATCTCGGCCCGCATTCCACAGAACTCAGTCTGCCTCGCCCGCAGCGCCCTCTCCACCTCCACCCCCCATCCACTGTCCCGTTTCTTTTTTTTTGTTGTTGATTTTGTTCAGTTTTAGAAAGCATATTAAACATACAGGCATTGTTTGGAACATGTCATAATTATTAACATTTGTCTTACCCCTCCTCCCTCCAAGGGTGCATCAACTTTAATGAGTAAACCGAATTCCCCTTCTCCATCACCCCTGAACAGTGTTTCTTCTCACATGTCCCCTCCTTTTTTTTGTTCTCAGTAATGGCGTGTGTAGCTCGCGCTAATTTTATTCTCATTCCATAGCTCAGACTAGTTAAATATGGCTCCTATGAGAGTATTTCCTAGAGGTCATGCGGTGCATGCTCGCCAAGATATGGCCCCCTTTCTTTCATTCCCTCTGTGTCGATCCCTTTGTCGATGCCTTCAAGGAGTTGAGTAGGTACTCATTGACAAAGTCACCCCACAGCAAGTCCTATTGTATAGCTCTCCCGTGGAGGGCCGCAGTGATTCTTTCCATTATGCAAATGTTCGTTGACACACTGATACTCTTTTGCTCGGGACCAAATCTGCTTTCCACTTGATCACTAAGCAGGCCCTTGGAGCAAGCAGGATCGGGGCTGCTATTCCAGTTATTCTCCTCATCTCGCCTTGACATTCTTCCAAACCAAACAGTACAAGGAGAGGCGCAGCTTCTCGGGAGATCCCGTCCACTTGCCTGATCCAACCCAGTACCTCATTCCAGTACACCCTAACCCGGGAGCATCCCCACCACATATGCCAGTAGTCGGCTCGCTCCCCACAATGGTGCCAGCACAGAGGGCTTGTGGATTGAAAACCTGTGAGGTCGTATTACCATCTGTGGAGAAGCTTGATGGCATGCAATTTATACTGGCGCGCTATTGACACCTGTGAGGCCCCTTTACATATCCTCGTCCACAATTCAGGGTCTAACTCAAGTTCAAATCCCGTTCCCACCTATGTCTGAGCTGGAGAGTTGACACTTTCCCGGCGTCATCAATGCTTTATAGATGGCCCATATCAGACCCTTGGTTTGTATCAATGTGTCGAGCAATTTCTCAAAAGGGGTGATATCTCTCTGTACCTTCTCTTTCCATTCCTTTCTCATAAGAATGCCTTTGAGTTGTAGAAAGGGAAAGACTGGCAATGGGTGTATTCCAAGTGCCTCCTCCAATTCAGTGATCGTGAGGAAGACACCCCCCTTCCAGAGTTGACCCACTCACTGAAGGCCCGCCTCAAACCAAGATTGGAACCGTCCATGGTTAGGGATCTCTTCACAAACTCCCGGAGCCCATATATGACTCAAAGGAGACGGTCATGTGGTGATCCCCCGCACCCCCTCTCTCCAGGTCTCCCATATCGTGCCCAATATAGGGTGATTTCAGAGTTTTCAAAGTAATTTATCCCTCTGAACCCAAAGCCATTCGGAGACGGTGGCCGGAGCTAGATTGTAATTGACGAGGTGTATCCACTGTAACTCATTCTGCCATCTCAAATGGGGGACCAAGATTCTTAGCTGTATGGCTTGGTCGTATCTTTTAAGATCAGGGAGACCCACCCCTCCTTTTTCTTTGGGTAGAATGAGGACCTCATAGGCTATCCTTGCCTTCTTCCCCTGCCACAGGAATCTCAAAATGGCCCTTTTTACCTCTCCAAAGAATACTTCTGAGAGTTTCAATGGGAGCATTTGAAATGGATAAAGGAAACTTGGGAGGCATACCGTTTTAACTGCGTTAAGTCTCCCAATCTAGGAGATCGTCAGCTTTTGTCACTTATGTAGATCAGCATGAAAGCAAGCAAGAAGTTGGGGGAAATTAGCGTCATATAGATTCTCCAATTCTCGTGTAAGATTAATTCCTAGGTAACGTAGGGTGTGACCCCCAGTCACAAGGCCCAGTGTGGAGAGCCTAATGGTGTCCTCCGGAGTAGGTTCTTGTAAAGGGAACAGGATGGACTTGGACCTATTAATTTTGAAGCCTGAAAGTTCCCCATAAGATTCCATCTATTGTATGGCTCTTGGTATCGATGTTAAGGGGTTCTTAATGTGTAGCAGAATGTCGTTGGCATAAAGGGGCTACCTTACATTCCTTCCCATTTACCTGGAGTCCTTCTACTTGATGGTCCGCTCTGAATTTCTGAGCGAGAGGTTCCAGGGAGAGAGCAAACAATATTTCTGACGGAGGGAAACCCTGTTTCGTACCTCTTTCCAATGCAAACCACCTGTAGTATTCGGAGTTAACCATAACCGAGGCCCTAGGTGACGTATAGACTGCCTTGAAGTCCCCTTCTGAAAGCAGAGCCCAACCCGACCTTACCAAGAACCGCCTCTAGGAAGCCCCTCTCAACCCTGTCAAATGCCTTTTGCAGGGTCCCCCATCATCTTCTGCGACTCATGAATTAAGTGCAGTGTCTTGTGCATCGTGTTGCGCCCTGTCTCCCCAAGATGAATCCGACCTGATCAGAATGTATTAGTCGGGGCATATGGATCTCCAGCCTAGCAGCCAGTACTTGTGTGTACATTTTTGCATCAATATTGAGCAACGAAATTGGGCGGTATGACCCGCTTTGTTTGGGGTCTCTGCCCTCTTTGGGGATCACCATGATCAAAGCCTATGAGGTGTCGTCAGGGGCAACACCGGTCTGCAGGATGTCATTAAATAATTCAACCATAAAGGGTAGGAGAGAGGAAATGAAGGTCTTATAAAATCCTGCAGTGTTTCCATCATTACCCGGTGCCTTCCCTAGCGGAAGCCCCTTTATCTTTTTCCCAATCTCTTCAGCTGTGATTGGAGCGTCCATCGCAACCATTTCATCACGGAAGAGCCTCGGCATGTCCACCCCCGCAAGTATTGATCTATTTCTGTTCTCCCCTGAACCATTTCGGATTTATATAATTGTTCGTAAAACTTTGCAAATGCTTCTGGGATCTCTTTCGTCTCTATCGGTTGAGCGTACCTTCCCCCATCTATAGCAGCGACCCACCACTCTGCACGATGCCCTTGCAATCTTGCAGCTAACAGTGTGTCTGCTTTATCCCCCTTCTCGTAGTGCTTTTGTCTGAGAAACTGGAGTTTGCAGACAATTAACCCCTCTTCTAAGAGCCGGAGCTCCTCTTTTCTGCATGGCTTCCGCGACCCTTTCCGCCCTCTCCCCAGTGAAGTTCCTTATGGCAATATCTAATTGCGCGATCTCCTTCCTTAATTTACTGTCAATCAGAGCCCTCTCTTTTGGTTAGCCCCATCCCTGAACAGGAGTCCCCGCCACGTCGCTTTCCCCGCCTCCCACACCATTCTTAGATACCTCTTCTGTGTCATTTATTTTAAAGTATTCCTTTATTTCACTCTCTATTTCTGTACGAAAGACAGGGTCCTTCCACAATATTTCATTACATCGCCACTTGGAACCCCAGTGTGGCACGGTTACCAAGTTTAGATCAACAGTGACCATGTCATAATCTGACCAGGAGACTGGTGCGATCTCTGAAGCTGTCGCAACCTCACCCACCTCCTCTGAAAGGTACAGATAGTTTACTCTCGTGAATGTAGAATGGGGTGCTGAATAAAATGTGTATCCTGACTGATTTGGGTGAAAATTCCGCCAAATATCTCATAATCCGTATGTCCCCATCATTTCCATCACTTCTGCACGGCCACCGTCTGCAGGTTCACGAGCGTCCGGATTACCGGCCCGTCTATCCAAGATGGTGTCGGCCCATAGGTTAGTTTCCCCCTAGAATTACGTGCCCCGAGGCTTCCAACATTATCTTCAGGATGGTACGCTGCAAGAAGCGGGATTTACCAACGTTGGGGGGGAATAAAGTGTTGCGAGTGTGAGCTTTATTTTGTGTACTGTACCCACCCCCTTGATGGCCCTCCCTTCCATATCCGCCCACACCTTGGTAATCTCTAGGTTGAGCCCCTTCCCCCCACTCCTGCCCTCCACAGAGGCCCGGAGCCCCAATGCTCACTTC
The DNA here is from genome assembly GCF_040938575.1 of Ambystoma mexicanum. NCBI lineage: Eukaryota > Metazoa > Chordata > Amphibia > Caudata > Ambystomatidae > Ambystoma > Ambystoma mexicanum. The sequence goes on from NC_090941.1 coordinate 301,441,094, forward strand.
CCAACCTAGGATACAAGACTCTGCGTTCATCTCCGCATATGTATTTAGTCTCTTGAAGAAAGAGAACGTCAAGTATCACTTTCTTAAATTCCCTGCACACTAGGGACCATTTTGTGGGTGAATTCAGCCCTTTTACAGTTAGCGTATCCACCCTGAGACGACCGACCCAAGAGGGTCCAGATGCAGCTGCCATGTCTTCCTTCCTGCGTACGCTACTCGTGTGATGAGCCCGCACTACCATCTTCCATTATATCACTTATTACATGAAACGTATTCCTGTACGGCCCCCCCGTCCTCTGCCCCTGACGGCGTCTGATCCAGCTGGGTTATCCTCACCAAGCAGGTCCCGGACCACACATTTCACAGTCCGTTCTCAAATCTTTCAATTAAATATTGAGCCCTCCCACCCCCCCCGCGTCCAAATCGCAGAGGTTACCAAACCTCTTCATTGTCTCATAGTGAGTCCACCAGTGCAGGAAATACATCACCATGGATGGCTGGATCAGATGCGTGGGTGACCCCGTTCGACCATCGGAATGCCCACGGGGCAACATCTCAAAGAGTTGCGGGGACCAGCCGCTGGTCTGTGTCCTATTATCGGGACAGCAAATGGTCTGCAGCTTCTGACCAGGTCTTCCAATCAGGTGACTCACATTCCACCTGATACTTTACTGGTTCAAATCAGTAAAGTGCCATCTTGGACACAATGGTAGGCGTGTCTAACACATTGCGGGTTGTCACACTGTCGTGTTTTTTGTATCCGAGGAAGCATCCATTCTTCGGTGTTGTTTAGGCCGCGTACTCTTCAGAGTTCCATGCCCGGCGAGGCGTTCATTCTTCTATATTTCCTAAATCCTGGGATCTGCCTCCGTTTCGGACCTGAATGCGCCATCCCCTGTCGTCCTGTCTTTCTCCTTGGTTCAACTTGTTCTCCTGGTTACCTAACAAGTCTGATGTGCAGGTCTGTATATCCTTCTCTGATCTCAGCCTGACCGTGTTCCCGTCCCATTCAAATGTGAGGGAGAATGGATAGCCCCAGCGGTAACGGACACTTTTTCTTTGATCCATTTGGTAAGGGGCATACGCATTCTTCTCATGGCAAGGGTCAGTGATCTTGAAAGATCGTCACTCTTGCTGTGTCCATGAGGATTTGTGGGTTGCTTTTGGCTTTCTCCAGAATTCTGACCTTGTTGGCATAGTTGTGAAACCGTGCAAGGACTGTTTTCGGACCTATGTGTATGCGATCGACCTTTGGTTCATCGACTGAGTCGTCTTAGAATAGGACTTTCATGATCGCATGGAGAGTCCTTTTCAGGTCCAGCTCAGATCCCCCTTCTCTCTCTCCGGAATCTCGAAGATCCGTAGGTTGTTCCGTCATTCGCGGTTCTCCAAATTGTCAATTTTCAGCCGGAACTCCTCCTCCCTGGATTCAATCTCTGCAATCCTTTGATCCATTTGGGACTCCAAGGTACTGAGCGAGGTTTGGTTATGTTCGACCCCTTCTATTCTCTCTTCAATTTTATCAATTCTCTGTGTCATCTTGTCAACTTTCCTGCCAATATCCGCCCTCATGCTTTTCCTTTTGCTAAGTCAGGCGGCTATGTCGGCCTTAGTTGAAGCCGCGTCCGCCCCTGATGTCGCCATTAAAGGTTCGAGATAGGGATCTAGGTCGAGGCGACGCAGGGTGACTTCTGGCGTATGTCCATGCGTATATGACATGGAGTTTGACCAAGGAGATGTGCTCAGATCCTTCACGGTCGTTGCCACGTCAGGCTGCGTACATTCAATTCACTCTCTACTTGCGTGGTTCGTTGTATTACATGGATCCAAATAATTTTAGCTCAATATAGAGGTGTCAGGGACCACTTTTAGTTTGTATTAATGAACAATGAGTACCATAGAAAATCTCCCATATTTATCAATCCGAATCATTTGTACACAAAGTGCTGTCATCTCCAGCCGCAATTTATGTTGGTTTCAGCTAGATAGGGAGGTTCCTAAAATAGGGAATCTTGAATATTTAAATTCATCTAGGATTTGCAAATTATGAATAGGCCTCTCAAAAACATATTTCATGGGCTCCTTTCTTCGATTGGAGATCCACGTTGTTTTCGATTTTCCCTCATTTATTTCCAAATCATTTGCTTTCATGTATTCCTTTACAGCTTTCAATTATCTGTTTAGACCCATCAGTGTAAAGATACAATCATCGGCGTACAGTAGCCAATTCACCTAATTTAGGAGGGAAGGCTCTTACATTCTTGAAAGCATACCCTATGTCTGATAAGTATAAGCTGAACAAAAAAGGTGTCGGGACACACCCTTGTCATAAAGGATTTGAGATGGGCACTTTACTAGATAGAGAGCCATCAGTATTCAGATGCTCACAGAGATGCATCTTTATCGAGGTCCGTAATAGGGCCGCGGATTGATAACAGCAATTCCCATGTCTTACGTTTTTGCCACAGCCTTCCACTATTTACTCTATCAGATGTGGCTGTAAGGTCGATAAATGCTACATACAGGACACCTTTCCTTTCTTTGTTATATTGCCATTATATTTTGATGACCTGGCCATTAAGGTTGGTTCCTAAATTCCAACAGAAACCAGATTGCATTTTATCAATCCTTTTTGCCCTATAGGTCCAAGCTTCCAAGCAAAAATGTTACCCATAATGTCCAAAAGGGCAACAGGCCCGTAATTACTAGGAAGGTTTCCATTTCCCTTTTTGAAGATGTTAGAATATGAGAAGGCTTCCAAGATGGAGCTATATCCCTTTGCCCTATGACTTCCAAGTATATATGTCTATATATTACATTGGCCCATTAAAAAAAAACAGACTACTTTATAGTCTAATTCGATAAGCTGTCCGAGCTGGCAGCTCTAGATGTATTTAATCTCATAATGCGTTACATTATTGTATCTCTTGATAATTTCAAGGACCAATCGTCTCTATATTCCCTCCAAGTCCTTAATCTGAGTATTATTTGCATTAAACATTTTGGAATAATGAGATATCGAAGCTTCCTCGGATATAGCTGTTAATTCTAAAGTGCGCTAAATTTGTCCATTAATGTTTATCAGCTCCCAGAAGTCTTTTGATTTCCTCCTGAACAATAGTTTTAACATGTGCTCACTATCCCTCCAGTTTAGTGTTGGTCTGCGTTTTTAACCAATTGATAACTTGTTTGATGGTTTTCTTATTACTATGTATTCAGTGCAGATTCCTAAAGGTATACAAACAATTCACCTCAAACTTTGTGTGATTGTACTTGCTTGTCAAAATTATAAAGCATATTATGTTGTTTTTTCAAATTTATATTATGTGATAACCCAACCACAACTGGAGTATTTTCTTAAAATTAGGAAAAATCTCTGGGGATAAATCATTGCATGTTTGCTCTGATAAATTCTCATACAAATGTGCCAAATTGGCATTAAAAACTCACTGATACCCGCCAGATCTACCTGTAGATTTGTATGCTTCATTTCTTCTTTAATCCTGTATTTAGACCTATTTTTCATGGTACATAAAAGAATCCGATGATAAACTCATTGTTGGAATAACTGTGAGGCCTGAACATAAATACATCGATGTCTTTGTACAGCCAAAGAACGCCCTCTCTACCAGTTGGAACTGGGGTTGGCACTTTCTTCATATTGCCATTTAACCCTTGCAAATCTCAACAATATTTATCTCCCAAAAGGAGTTCAAATATACCAATTTAATTTTCCGCAAATTTTATATTGAGGTATCATTTGGTTCTATGCAATTGGAATTTAAGTCACCTCTGAGTATCAGAGTCATTGCCCGAAACACTGCTCAAGTAAAGAATGTAATATATTTAGAAAACGTTCTGCTGGGTTGCAACAGACCTTCAATGTCTTCTCAGATGGTTCTCGTTAGAGGGGCTCCCAGACCTCTTTGTGAATTTTTCAGAACTTGGGGTTTCACCCTAAGTTACCCAGGGTAATCCAGACGTGGGCCCCTTGCTAACTCTGCTTAGAGAGCTTCACCTCACTGATGAGGCCCGACTACGCTAAAACACGTGTCTAGTGTTGCTGTTGGTACTCTTGCTCATAGGAGAATTGCCTACCATTTCGGGGATCGACTGCATAAGTGGTGAAAAGTACAGCGAGCTAAAACATGGTTGTAGACCCTCCCGAGTGGGCACCTTCCCATTGAACAGGTTATTTGGCCGTGTTTGTTCTCGGTAGAGGGGCTGCCAGAACTTTTTGGGAATTCTGCTCTTATATAGTTTTGTTGACATTTTGTAATCCTTTTGTGATGACTTTAAAGATCCCAAAGTGGTTAGAAAAGGTTTGACCTCTAATCCCAAATCATTCCTTACAACAACTAAAAGCCCACCATATTGGCGACTGCAGGGTCTTTTTGGGGCTTTTTGCAGATTTACTTTCCAACCATCAAGTAACAGGATTTCAAGCAGCCATACTGCCTGGAAAATTGTTATCTGGCTTTAAGTGTACTAGATCTTTAAGTTGGCTTCCCAATAAATGTGTAAAACCCCGGGTGTTCTATGAAAACAACAATTTTGCCATTTCGAAAGATGGCCCTTGGCGTTCTTGAGACACACCTGAATGAAATTATTTTACCCCTTGCTACTCCTACTTCCCGTCCCCTTTCCTCCATCCTGTATGGCCAGTACAAACCACTCCTGGCAAATATGCATGCCCACGCTATTAGAGTCAAGGCCACGGCTGTGGACTTTCAGAGACCTGTTCCGTGGCAGGTCATACGTATTGCGGCTACTGCAAGCACTACTGCTTGGATGCCAGCTCCAGGTCGGATGCTCCCCTTTTTGGTCTTCCATCCAACCTAGGGACACAGGGGTAACCAGTGTCTATTTGAGATTGGGGGTCTACTACATCCACAACATTTTCTTCTGAAATTTCACACAAACCACTCAGAGAATCTAAAACTTGGCTCTGCGTAACCTCGACGCATACCCTCTTGACATTGGTTTCCTGGATGCCTTGATGCACTGGGTCGGTTTTAGACGTGTAACTGGATGTCTCCTTTTTCACATGAACCCGGATTTCCCCCAGAGCTGTTGTATGCAGTTTATTTCTTGGTCAACATGTTCATAGTTTTGCAACTGCATTTAAAACCAAGTCGAAAGCTGAAAGGAGGTTTGCCGCAGATTGACTCTTTTAAGGATTCCAACATATCACATAGTTGTTCGGGTCAAGAGAACCTGCACTTTGTGCAGATTCATAAAACACAGAAGGCAAGACAGGTTGGCACAAATCATCCAATTCATTCTGCAGAAGCAGCTGAATAGTAGTACTTTCCTTGCCAGTCAAATGATGTTGTGTTGTTGGGGCTAAGTGCTGGCCGTCTGCAGCGGTAGCAGGTCCATTGATATCATACGAGAGACACCTCACTGTGGCTTCTATCGTCACTATGTCTGCATAGAAGGGCTTATGAGGGAAGAAAACTATAATTTTCCCTTCTAATGGGGCTCAGTTATAATGGGACTTCTCAATGTATGGATCTGTGTGGAGCTAATAGTGATACTGGCCGGGTTGATCCTCCATAACGACTGTCCACGGGGTTGGTATTTAGTACTGGTGGCCTGGTGAGGGATAAATATGCCGTAATTGGGTTTTACTTTGCAGATTATACCCAATGATAAAAAGGTATTGGTCCCATCGTCTTGTACCTCTGACTCTTCTCTGTGCAGTGCTGGGCTCTGCTGGAGCTGACCCGTTTGCCTATTCATGCAATGGACCTCTGTTGCAGGAAGGGGGCCTTAATGCCCCCACTCTTCTTTGGAACTCAGTGCGGTTCCGTTGGTTACGTTAAGCAGAGGAGTCGGAATAACAGCAACTCCAATCTCTTGCAGCACCTCGGCAAGGGCTGGCGTTTCCAGCAGCACAACACAGCACTAACACAGCCGAAGCTACAAGCCTGGTTGGAGGGCCTCAGAGCAGCTTGGCCTGCATTCAGCAGTCATTTGCAGTCCTTCACTGACCCACCGATCGCTTCATTGGAAGATCACCTCGCCACCTCAGTGATCAAAGGAAACAACCCAAGGCCGTCTCCAACATCGGAGATCTTATTGTGGTTGCTACACCCCTCCAACCTAGCAGCATTAGACTATCAGCCAACCACAGTAGCAACATCAGAACAACAAGATGTCTCGCTCGAAATCACACCAACAAAAAATATTTAAGCCTCTGAGCTAACCTGACCTGAGCACTAACCTCATCTGACATGTGTGAGTGGGAGCCCCTCTAGAAATCTATTAATGTCAGCATCAGAACACGTATCTTTGTTCGCATACAGTTCTGAGTAGAATGCTTCAAACACTTTATTAACCCCAGACAATGTATGAACTAAGGCAACAGAGTTGTTCGTAAAAAAAAAACAGGATACAGCACCCCCCACCCGCCTGGAGAACCACACGAGCGAGCAACCGACCTAGCCGCTCACTATCCCCGTAGTTCCTCATTGGCGTACTCAAAAACTTTGATTCTCTCGAGGCATTGTCCCTGAAATTGTCTAGAGCCTCCTTAACCTACGAGTGTGTAGCGGAAGTGGGGCAGGCTGACTGTTGTTCCAAAAGGCAGAGATTTTCCTCACTATCCCTAATGTCACATCAGATAGTTCTGAGGACTCAGAACTCTGTGGCCATCGCAATACCCTGAATTTAAGCCTTAAACGCCTCTCAGAGGATACCTGCCGAGGAGACCGACTCCACATTTTGTCTCAAAATAGAGTTGCACATGTGAACATCCGTCGGCGCATGAGCCTTAAATCATCAGCTAATATGGGCTTTAGGGAGCTTGTCAAGGTGAAGGGTGATTAGAACCGGGGAATTATCAAAATATGTTCTAGGCATTATACTTGTCTTGATAATCCCACCAAGAAATGCATCTGAGACAAGCCAGAGGACTATGCGGGAAAATTAGTCATATGCTGAGGAACAGTATGAATAAGTGCCATCCCTGGGGTTGAGAACCCTCCATACATCCACCAAGCATAAATCGTCCATTCTGTCTCCTACCACCTGTGCAGACTTAGTCAGCACCCTCTGGGACCAGCCAGAACCATCGAGATTCACATATAAAATGGTGTTAAAATCCCCACCCCACAATATGGGACCCAAAGGATAGAGGGCTAGCATATCGGCGAGTTCAGTGTAGAAAATAGGGTAGTCCATATTGGGGCCATACACGTTCAGTAATACTACTTCCCATACTGCCAGTACTCCATGGACCATAACATACCGCCCCAGAGGATCTGAGTGAACTTTCCTGTGTGTGAAGGTAACAAATTATGGTGCAATATCACCACACCCCTGTACTGTGTAGACAATGTGGTGTAAAACCTGTTCTTGTTTCAATTCCTAGTAACCCCTCGCTTCCAGCAGCTTAAGCATGGGTCTCTTGTAAAAATATCAGCTTGGCTTTATGGCGCTCCAAATAGAGCATACTTTTCCGCTGCTTAACTGGTTTCCAAAGCCCCCGCGCATTCCAACTCATACACGTACGTTCACCCACCATCCCACAGTAATATGTGTACTCTCTCAAATCCATAGCCCGCTCTCAAGAAATCATGTCACAATATCTTTCCTGCATAGCTTGCAATACAATAGGGTTACTCTGCCATCACCAAGTGCCATTTGTATCCCCAATATAACACCCCCACGCTCATCTTCCCCTGCCTCCCCCAATTGGGAAGATGGATCCCTCAAAGTAAGGGTTGGCGCGCGACTATTAACCCGGGGCGTGCAACAGCAATTGAAGAACACAGTATTAAACTGAAATATTCCTCCTCTAACCTACAACAGAAAAATACGTGGAATGTTAACCGCATCATTCACAGTTTGCAGCCATATCTATCCAATAGGGGCACCCGCCACTGGGCCCTCCCCAATTTGAATCATTTAGTAATGCTCGTAGTTTGAAGGGGACGTGGCCAAAATGGAAGACCAGTACAGTGGCCTCATGTTGAGGTGGAACATTCATCCAAAAACTCCATGGCCTCCTCAGGGAGCGTTTTTCCGCTACATTCAACGCAGTTTAGCAGGGTACAAAATTGAATGTTTCATACCCAATTCCGTAAGACATTTCTTTACTGCCAAAAATGTTCTCCTCACTTGCTGAAAAGCTACGGAAGAATCTGGGTACATATGTAGTCTATTAGAGCTTAGGAGTAGCTCTCCCTTTTTCCGGGCTGCCCGCAGAATTGTGTCTCTGCCCCGATAATTTAACTGGCGGGTCATAATCGGGCGAGGTGGTGCTCCAGGCTTAGGTTTGGGCACGAGGGAACGGTGGGCGTGCTCCTTCGCAAACTGTGGCAATAGCATAGGCTTGTCTAGGAGGGAGCGTATTGTATGCTCCACAAAATCCTCCATGGTGCCATCTAGGTTATTCTGAGGGACTCGATTTATCCAAGTATTACGCTGTGACCAGGATTCCAAGTCGTCGTTCTTCCTAGTAACAGTTTGGATTTGTTTGGTGAGGGTGGCAACATCGGTTTTCAGCCGGGAGACATCTTCCACCACCCTCACCCTGTTTTCCGCTTCCTTAAGTCATAAATCCGTCTTCTCAAGCTTTGCCATGATGGATCTGATCGTGCCATTAATGTCTAACTTGCTGTGAATGGCTGAGAAACCCTCCTGCATACAGGCCATCATCTGTTGTGTTTCAGTAAGCTCACTTGGCTCTGCAGCATCACCTGAGGGCGTAATGTCACATGAGGCAGCCAAAGCCTTTGGGGTTGATTTGCTAAACACATTGATGGAGCTGTGCTTATGTTCAGCTCTCTTGGTCATTTCCACCTCAAATGCGTTCCAGGACGTTTTGCAGCGAAGGGTGTAGTCGCACGCCTCTAGCGATCCCAGTGAACGCCAATTCGAACACTGGTGATCGGCCAGGGGAGGCAAATGGGTATGCAAATGGGGGCTGCGTTCAGTTGTGAAAGGAGGCAGTACAGGATAAATTCTTGAGGCAGGGGACGATATCGCCACTCCCCCATAGTAGCCACGGGGCAATATGATTCCAGGACCAGGAAGCACTCACCAAAGAATATATTGTGCATTAATATTGGTGCTCCACAAAAGTACAAATGCTTGGCGCCAGGGTTCAGTGCAGTTGGAGCCAGAAACATAGGAGATCCACCATGCCTCTGTACAGGAATGAAAGGGGGAGCAACAATCCAAGGCGCCCCTGCAGGCCAGTAGTTTGACACTAATTAGATACCACTCGGGCAAATTCAGTCAGGAAAGGATCTGGGCTATGGGAGGAAATGGACCCCATAACTCAAGTCCAGCTCACTCTTCACTATACTTCACATACATGCAGTGTCACAGCAGTCCTTGCAGCCAGTGAGGGAGCATATTGGCAGAGGGGATAAAGACAGTCCAGCACTACTGGTGTTCCCCCACAAATACTGAGGCAGTGGCCCTCCACAGCGCTGTGCACATGTGCAAGGGGAAGCGGATCCTCGTCTATCAAGATTACAATGCCGTCCGCGTTGCGGACTCACCAGTGCACAGATGAGATGGTCTCCTGTGAAATCTGCTCTCCCCACTGCGGAGTAGCGGAGCTCCCGCTCGTATAGTAGAGAGGGGAAGTGTAATGAGCTCCCCCCCGGCCACTCTCAATGTAAAGGCGAGTCACGGGGTGGGGGGTGGGGGGGTCTGCAATCTTTACGCCTGCTCAGCTGGATACAATAAGGACCGGGGGAGACAACCTGATGTGGACCAATGAGCGGCAGCCGCCATCTTTGCCATGATCTACACGCCAACACTTGGGGAGCCCGGAGCCCGTCAGGAGGATACATTGCTAAGTTTATGGCTAGCAAGCTACGTCCCTTCTGGTATTAGAGTCTTGGCGTGGTCTCGCTTATAGTGGTACACAGGAGTGCCGAAATAGCTCTGGAGAGTGCTGAGATGCTGGAGCTCTGAAGCAACAAGTCCATCTTGATCTGCACGCAACAGCGTCTCCATCTGTTGTGAACTGGTTTTCCTTACTGCATCACTACTTGCCTTCCTTGAGTTGAATAAGTTATTGTATGCATTTCTACAAACGTAAGGCAACTGTACATATGTTTGATAACGGAGTGTTGCGTGATACAACTGCTTGCTTGTTTCATTTTTCTAGTGTGTTTTGGCCCTATGAGAGAGTATTTTTGTACTTAGCTGTCTAAGTAGAATTATTGTGTGCTGCTGTGTTGGATCATTGTCGACCCCTGACCCCTACTCACTTCTCCTGAGACTAAGCCTTGACCACTCTCCACGCTTACCTTGATTGGTTTTGGCTAACCTACTGAGTTCCCCTGTTCACTAGAACGATGGTGGCATCCTGAAATCTGTCCATCAGGCCAGATTTTAGAAATCCATATTAACACATTTCCACCCACCTGCCCATCTCTGCCCAAAACACATCCTCATGGGAGCTCTTTGAGCTGGTGCTGTAAATCAGTAACCTCCAGCTTTGTGGTGTTCACGGCCTGACAATGCTATTTCTAGGCAGTCTTCTAAGAGATAATGGTTTACGCGCCGCCCAAAGGTTCCAGGTTACATAGGGATTGTATGTTATACTATTTGTTTAGAATGGTATGTTTTTGATGTATTTGCGTGTAAATGGTTTCAGCCACTTCAATAAGTAGTAAGCAAGAAAACCAGGTGTCTTAAATCTGTGTTGTACTTCGTGTCTGCAACCATTACAGACCATTAATTCTATTGAAAATGTCTTACCGTTTCACGTGGACTCTAGAGAATTAAGTGGATTTTAGTGATTCAATAATTTATTCTGATTCACAGTTTGTGATTACAGCCCCAACATCAGAGGATGTGTATATGAAAGAGAAATGTGTGCTGTTTAAGTAGCGTGCTCCAATACTTTGATTTCATTTTTACATACATACTGAATAAAGTGGAATATTGAATGGATACGCCATTTGCTCAAAAGTCTACATGCCCAATAATGTATGGGTATAGGGTAAAACAATGTATGCTCTTAAGTGAGCTTTGCCTACTTTGACTCTACAGGTGTTTTTTGCCTATGTACATGTTGAGAAATCATCACTGTAGCATTCGTTTAATCTACTTTCAGAATTAACCTCATTGTTTCAAGTTATTTTTACTCTGCATCATTGGATTAAGACATTTTCTTTTTTGATTTCAAACGTGTTTTGCTGAATCTGTCACATAATCAAGCAAGCATGAATTGTACATTCTTAAAGATGTGCAATCCTAGTCAATCAGGAATGTAGACAAAGCGTTCATTACGAGCTTTGCTTTCCATGATTAATGTCGCGTCTATAGTGCGACTGAGCAATACGGTGCAATATTGATTTCTTTTGCAAACACAGAGCACCATTGAAACCATCCAAATAACAAATCATTGTAATGTATTACTACTATATGATGGGTATTGTGCAACATGCTTGCGTATATTTTTATGGTGGCACCCATGGCCGTTTTTTTCGATCTCATCATTGCATGTTAATATTTTTTCAAAGCGATGTATAGTTGTATTGTCTGCTATTGCCTTTAAGCCATATGCCAAACGTTAAATGCATGAGATCAAGAACATCATGTTAAGTATTGCATCTTGAAGGAATTCCTAGCTTGAAATGCTGAAGCAATTGTCAAGTCATTATCATGCTTTTTAATTATTTTTTTACACTCTGTTTCCATTTTGTGTGCTTTCCTATGCATGTGCAAAATGTTTCTCCTCAGGCCCCATTGTATTTCCTGGTCCTAATTTTATGAAAAATCGAGAGCAGGCTCTAGCCAGACTAAGACCATCACAGCTAAAGCATAAGCGGGACAAGCACAAAGGTATTTGGTCTTCCTTACTGACTAGAGGGACATAACCTACCCCCTGGTCATTTCTTCCACCCACTGGATCTTTGCTTTCCAAACTCTTCACAAACTACGTTTTGTCTTCACTGTCTTCTGTGATTTGATGGAAAAAACAAGGGCAAATGCAAGGTCTTTTATGTATTCCTCTACCTTTATGCATGCCTTTCTCAGTTGCACAAATATGGTCAAACTAAGCAGTTTTTACTCTCATTCTACTTTTCCCCTGGTTTATTGGTTCTGGTGATTGGGCGCTTTAAATGATGTACCATAGATTCTTACATTGCTTTGAAATGTTCAGTGACCATGTGCATTTTCTGAAGTCAAGGTCTTCAGAAATGTCTAAAAAGTTGGTTTCACATCATGAACTTTGTCTTAACAGAAAAAGGGCAATTTTGGCAGATCGAATAATGTATTTATTGGTATTTAGTAATTCAGTAAACCATTGCAAATGGGGACCGGGGTGTAGTGCACCCTCAAATAATGTATAGTTGGCACAAATGTTGGTTCATTTATGCTTGATCAACACAATCCCTTGTGATCCAGACACTATATTTTGTGGTCACTGCTAATTATGCTTGCACTGGCTGTGGTAATCTGAACGGTTTATCAAAACCTAATCAAAGTTGAAAAATGTATCAGAAGTTGGTCATGTTGGAGAGCCAAACATGGGTTACATGTGATTTAAACAAATCCAAAATTACTAATCCCATTACAACTAATACCAAAATAACAAATTCCTTTTTTGTTGTTCTTGGGGCCTGGTGAGGAGGGAGCGGGGGGAGGAGGGAGCGGGGGGGAGGGTGGTACCCCACCAAAAACCCCCTTTATTTTTTTCCGGATTCTTTTACCCTAACCCTAAAACCACTATTCCCAATCCCTTTCACGGTTTTTTTTCCAAATTCGCTTTCTTGGAATTCGTTATTAAACTATTCGTTATTTTGGGATTTCTGATAATCACTGCATACTTAAACATGTGGTTCCAAAAGGAGATTTTAGCAGTCATATTCCTAATTGTGCCTTTTGGATTTTTTGTTTTGTTGTTCTTGATGCAAGACTGGTGATGTGACTCGTCTAGGCGTCTCTCACCCCTTCTTTAATATGAAAAGGCTATTCAGATTCTCTTGACCATATTGCTTCCCAATGTGGATATTAAAGCCAGCAATTTGACTGATTGCATCACTTTTACAAATGGAGGAGTAGATACTTTTATCATTCATATTCTGCGTTTTAATTAGAAATCCTTCAGCCAGTTAACTTCAGAAATATGCATAGACAACCATGATTATTCTCATGATTTTTTCCTCCCAGTGTTTGAGATTGGCCAGCAGCCTGTAGTGGGGCCAGGGTGCTTCTAATAAGAATGTGGCCTGTCGTTTCAAGGTCTGCCTCTAACAGAATTTTATTGCGTTAAGATCATACCAAAGTCCGCTCTAAATTAGGGTAAATAAAGACATTAACCATCACAGTGAGTACACATATCATAATGGAAAATCTGGTTACTGTATGCAGTATGTTGGCAGAGGCCTCGCGCATCAATGGACAGGCCACAAACATCAAAATCCTTCCACCAGCGACTCAAGAGAAGTTTTAATCGTAAACTTGTAGTGAAATGATTCCCTCTGGTATCACTTCACCAGATGAAGGCGTACAATCTTTTGGTACAAGTAAAATTATTCATTACAGAACCTGTTTGCATTCCATTCCAGTGGGTCCCTTCAATATGGGCCAATCCTAAGGTTTGTAATGCAGATTATAAATACCTCAAAATAACTATATTCCCTTGCTCCCAGGAATGCTTTTAGTTTAACGCAAGACTATTCTGCTTTGAAAACCAATGGCCCTCTGGAAATGTCATTGGTCCGGTCTTTGTCCACATTTAGCAGTTATTCCCCTCAGTTTAGCATAAACATCTAAAGAGCTCTTTCCATCTATCCCTCTGAGGTTTCCCAACCTAAAAGATGGCCCATAAATAAATCTCTTCTCAGCCAAGACTCAGGAACGGTTGATGATCTACTGTCACACTGGGGCTTACCAACATGCAGAGCATTACGCCTTCACAACCTCACTCTTTTTTTAAAGTTGTAGATTTTTCACAAAGCACCCTTAAAGAACCCCAATGAGTTTTGGGGATTCTGAAGTCATTTCTACCTGCCTGGGCCACATGTGCACTCCTGTCCTGGGATAAGTCGGTGGAGTCTCATCTGGGTGTAGTTGAATCTGCAATGTTTGATGCTACCTCTAATAACATGTAATTGGAGAAAGCTTTCTCTATTCAGACTGACCCAATCCCACGGCATTGATCCAGATCACTCAGTCCCACCAATTAAGGAAACTCGTCCCATCCTGTTGCCTTTTGTTGCCTGTTAGCCGCCAACTCTTTTACACCTTGGTTTAAGAACTATGGATAAATTAGCCATTTCATCAAAATCCCCCCCACTCCAAAGTAGAACTTCAAGATTAAACAAATGTTGGAAAGAGCTCTAGTTTGCTCTTCCAGAAGAAATTGGTCAGTCATTCAGAGCTAGGCTCAAGGACAATGTATTTACCCACAAGATGAGGTGTTTAATTCGACCAAGCATCCTCAAATACTTGGATATGATGGATAATCTTCTCAATTTCTGTTATCGTGATACCATGCCAGTGACTTGCTACAATAGTTGTTCCTGAACATGTTTCATTAAGCCATGTTGAAATCGGGTGGACCCCAGCTCTTATGGCAAACTAAGGATTGTGCAACTTTGGGGTGAGTAACCAGGAAACTAGTTTCAATTTTCATTTTTTCCTTGATGCCGTGTCCCGAGAAGAAGTGTCTTGCTCCTTTACTGAAGTGGTGGGATCCAGCATGCTACAAGGACACGGAAAGGTAGTTGCTTGCCTTGGACAAGGCGGCAACAACACATAAACGGATAGTATTGTAAGCCGGTAAAATAGCTCAAGAGGTTCAGCGCTTGCTGCTGTGCTCTGTGTGAGAGCTGCAGGTTTGAATCCCAGCAAATCTATCGCAGCCTTTCATCCTTCAAGGGTTGATGAATGAGTACCAACTTCCGTTGAGTGATATTGTATTTTAATATGTCCTATGGCAAGTGTTTTGGCGAAACCACTATATAGTTAACACATTATTCTCATTAAAGTCTGCATTAAAGTTCAAATCTAATTTCGCTCAGACATTTTAAATATCTAATTATGAATGGTTTTGTATTTTAGATAGTTTGTAATTATCTTTTATTAGCAACATGTTTTGATGGAATTTAACTGGAATTTTTATATTCTATAATGTTAATTGAATTGCCTACAGCTATGTGATGCACTTTTATTCTTGTTATATGAAATACACTCTTTATTATATTTATTTTTTTAATGTGGTTTAGTTAATCGAAGTCAGCCTTTCAAATGTTACATTTTACAAGTAAATTCATAAATATTAAATTAAAATGTTTCATTTTGGTATGGTGATACATGGAGTGACAATATAGTAAAGTGAGAGATCTGGGTGAACGTTAAAATATCACTGCAAACATGATACATTTAGAATGCAATGCTATACATAACCAAACTGTGGAATAACAAGCAAAAAACAGTGACTATGTGCACACAATCCAACTGGACTATTTAGGAGAAACCGAATATAGAAAATGTCACATGGTGACATATTAGGTACCGCATTCGGCAACAGTTAAGAATGAGTAGGTACCGTACTGTCTCAAGGTAGATCATATGAGATTAAGAGACTGTAAAAAATGGACTGTAGCTATATTGGTCGATGTTCGTTGACAATTGAATAATGCTCCCCACAAACTTTCAGATATTATGATATGATAATTGGAGAACAAATGGAAAACCAATTTTTTTCCCTCGTATCAAGCAAAATGGGGCATTCTGAAATCAGATGTCTAATGGTTTCAGGTTGATTTACCTTCAGAATCTAGACATTTTTTTTCTTTGCTGATTTTATTGCATCTAGCTAGGACATAATTTGCATGCCAAAGGTTAATCTGAACCTCATAAACTGGTTTCTTAATGATGGTGCCGGGAATTTGATTAAGCAGGGTTCAGCATTATTTAGATTTTTGGACAAGAAAGCATGATCCTTGAATAGATGCAGTTATGTACAGCTTTCTCCTGTAAACCAATCAAATAGACAGAGTTTGGTCTTGGCTCTATTCGGATTCTTGATTAATAGACTCAGACTCCAATGAGTTCCAAATATTCTTGAAGTTTCAGTCTCCAAGTTTGCATTTTGGTGTGCTTTGTGGTGATTTCATAGGTAGATATTGCACTCATCAGGCATTTTTCTTTCACAGGTAAGAGGTACTTCCTGTAAACTGAGTATAGTCTCCACATATGCATATATAGTTTAAGGAAACTATTCCTAACTCATGTCTAATAGCACATGAGTACACATGAGCACATGAATATACTCTGAGGTACATTCAAAACTGTTCTCCAAAAGAGTCCCTCCATTCTTCGCCAAAACGTCTCGGAGCCCCATGTCCTAGTTGCGGCACCATATATGAGGATGGAAGAAACTTTTTGTTTATAGAAAATTATCGTAGGCATTAGTGACAATTTACCATATTTTGCCTGCAAGATCCGCGCTTGGGATATAGCCGTTTTTAGTTTCCTGTGTAAGTCTTGAAGGTAAGGCATATCAGATGGATGATTGCTGATAATAAGTCATAAATATTTATATTCATGTACCAACTGTATCTGCTGCCCTTGAAGAATCCATTTGGGGATTGACTTGTTCTTGCATCGCTTATCACCATCAATCAAGACCTTACATTTGGCTTGATTGATAGTCAACAGAGCTTGTAATCCCCTGGGAGTTTTAGCGAAGAGTACTAGGTCATTGGCGTAAAACACCCAGTTGATAGGTTGCTCTCCCAGTTTAGGCGAATCGGATATTCATTCTTTATAGGATTGTGTTTTTATTGATTTTATATACGAACAAACATGAACATTAACACTTGATAGTCTCCAGGACAGTGGACGTGAAAACTATTTACCAGAGTGAACTTTAAGTCTCAAACCCAGCACATTTTAGTAGTTTCACTGGACCAGAAACCACGAGTTACCTTCTTCCATGGCCTCTCATTCTGTGGTAAGTGTGTCATTATGCTAAAGGGAAACCGACATGCCCAAATAGAGTGGCAGTTGAATGCTTGAGGTATGTAATATGCCTATGCGAATGGGAGTGAAGTGGACATTGACTAGCTCCTCCACAAGCACAACCAAAAGTAGCCTTTCTTGATGTTTTTTAGGGACCACAGAGGTATAAATGTAGCAGCTCTTGAAAGAGATGACAACAATTGTAGCGGTTTTTGGTGCTTTTTTAATTACATTTTTGATTGAGATATATTTATATATTCAGTGATACGTTAAGCACATCACTCCTATTTGGCAGAACATCTTCCACTCTATGTATATACCCAATTGAAAGCTACAGCATGATCTACTAAGAGCTAATGGCGAATATGCTTGTCCTATTTGCATAGGCTTGCATAGAACATTTAAGGGTTAAGGAGTGCTAATTGCCATCTTTCCTGCAGAGATGCATGTGAGCTGTCATGTCCTGGGATGGACATTTGCATCTTCGTGAATACAGTTCTTGAAAATTAACTCCAAGTCCAGTGCTTCATTTGACCTACCCTCTACTCCAGGGGCCATCCTGTTGATTACATTTGGTCATTGGCTAGAATTGCTCTAGAAGTATTGTGCAATCTTGGAACTCTCATAAGCTGTTTGAGTTGTTTGTTTGCATGCATTGCACAAAATCACTTAGAAAATCCAAAGTCCTATTATAAAGTCCTACCAGATAATCACAATTGTTGTTTGCCCTAATTCACTTCCCCCACATGCCTTTATTTTTAGCGACCCACCATCCACCGCATCTCAAAAAAAGAAATTTACTTTTTTGAAAACAGATGTCTGAAATGCTCTTACTACAAAACTAAACTGGTTAACTACAAAACACTAAACTGGTTATCAGCCTTTGCCAGCAATGTAAGCAATGCTGTTCCTTCTCCCAAGACTTTACCTTACAAAAACTATATCTATATTTTGACTTACCTTTAAGTTCATCAATTTATTAAATCCCTTGAAAGTCAAACTCGCTCATCTTTTTATTAAATCATTCTGCATGTTTATACAATGGTTTGATGCCAGCAGGCTGAACCTTGGAACAATAAAGGTTGTCCCTCTCCTCTCCGTGGGACCCCTATATCACTAGCCGTGGCATCCCTGTACCCTGACGGGTAACACGTGTCTAATATTCTGGATGAAGTGGGGGCCTAAAGGCCTTAGCCTTTTCTATCTTGCTCCATCAGGGATTTCCTAGGTAATATCCTGTCCTGACACTTCATGTGAATACAATTTTGATAGATATCTTTAATGGTTTGGTGCCGTTTCAATTGCCCAGTTCCTGTCACCCTGGTTGTTCACTTCCTTTTGTTCCTCTCCTTCTGTTCCTACTCTCCCCTTACTCTGCCTTCTTTCACTCCCTCACTGTCGGGCTCTCACTCGATTATCCTGCTACACTACACAATACCCTTCCCACGCTCCAGCAAACATTCACTAACTCCCAGCGACGTTGTTTCAATCGGGTACAACTCTTACAACCACCCCCTCGGCTGTTGCATGCTCCACCACAATCCGATTCACTGTGCTCCACCGTCCTTCCTCAAACTTGTCTCTCGACTCACCAGCACAGCCACCTGATGTTGCCCAAACAACCCTCCTTTCTGAGGCTTGTGGAATCTGCTTAGATCACATGCTGTGCATAGGCCGACATCTAGTGGAAGCTGCGGAGTATTACAGTTTGTTTTTCGAAAATCGAAAAAGGGCGTCGACACAGGGCGTGCCAGTAATACTATCCCTAGTGTGACGTCCACTGTACCCATGATCCCTCACGCGTCTAGGATCCCCAGATTGTTTTTTCCGCCATTCTGGTCGGAAGCACTTCATCGGAGTTCCCTGGCTTTGCCATATTTGCACTTAAAACTAAATCTAATTTGCCCCGTTTTGTCACCCTTACGTCGATCAGCATCTCGACGCCAAACCGGGGAGGAGATCAACGTCGAAACCCGACGGATTGGGCCTTGAGGCTTCCGCCTCGGCTCGGGCCTGGGCCGCTGGCCTCGGCCCTACAAGTAGGGAGAGTGGGGGGTGGTACACTTCCACACTCGGTTATAGACACCTTCTTACCTACACACACTTGCCCGCTGCCCACAGGCGCGTATGGAGGGTACGCCCTTTCAGTTTTGCCCCAAGTGTAATAAGAAATACCCTTGGGTAGATAAGCACGCTACGTGCAACCTTTGCCTGCCCAGAGACCACCCCGAGGCGGGTTGCAGGGCCTGTAGCAGGTTTAAGACCAAAACTCTTAAGGACCGCTCCACCAAGCGTTGGGCCCACCACGCCAAGCTAGCAGCTATGGAGGCGGAGGGTACCTTCAGCGACGGCAGCGACGCCGGACTTTCGGACGGCGAGGGCAACAAGGCGTCGAAAGACAGCCTAACGCACGTCCCCGGCCTCGGAAGGTCGTCCGTCCCGGCGACTATGGGGAAGTCCCCCGGCGACAAGAGCGTTACACATACACACGCTAAACACAAAAAAGCCACCCTAGATTCGACGTCGTCGAAACCTCGGAAAGAGGCACAGAAGGAGCGGTCCGAAAGGACGTCCTCTGGGCGGTCCCGGTCGAGGTCGCCGCACGACGTCAGGCAAGCCTCCACACTTGCACATAGTGCCTCGCCCATTAACATCACGGAAGATCACTCGTCCGGAGACGAACACGACTTCCATCCCCAGCCTGCACCCCAGGGAAAGGGCACATCACTTGGGAGTAAGGAGGGCCCAGTTTCGAAGCCTAGTTCGAAACACAGGGATTCCACCTCCGATCCTCGACGCCAAGCGTTGAAAAATAAGGGAAATGGTAAACACACTTCCACCCACGGGGAAGGGGGTAAGCAACAAAGGAAACAAACCTTACAATCCTCCACAACAATAGAACTGACTTCCCCGTCCAAGTCTTCTCAGGGACAGTCCATAGAGAGTTCCAGCAAGGTCACCCCAAGCTCAAAACTCTGGTCATGCGAGGACATTGACAGAGTAATGTCAAGGATGTCCTCCTTAGCAAATTTCTTCGAAAGACACCCTGACCAACTACTAGCTTTAAACCCTCAGGAATCTTCTCCCTCAGGTTCAAGGGACCCTATCCCTTCAAATAAAAGGCCCCGGGTCGAGACACCTTTAGAGGCTTCAGACCCCTTCGAGGTCCAACCTTATTCTTGCCTTTTCCCTACAGGCCAAGGAGACTCTTCCCTTATAGAGGGCCAGGATTTTGAGACACCAGAAGATCTCGCAGTGTCAGATTATTACGGGGAGGACGAAGACGAGGATGAGCCAGAAAATAGCCCAGATATTTTCAGTATGGACTCACCAGTCGAAAGGGAAGCCCCAGTGTCTGATTCCCCAATAGATAATCAGCCCCTACTGAATGAACTGCTCTCTCGGGCAGCTAACCACTTCCACATAGACACACAAGGTGTCCAAGAAGAGAGGGACTTCGCGGAAGAACTAATAGGGGAAAGGAAGACAGTAGCCCAGACCATTCCCATCCTGAAATCTATTCAACGCAGAATAGCACCATCCCTTGTCAACCCAAACCTGACAAGACCTGTAAACCCTAGAGTAGAGAAGCTGTTTAAAGCAGCCCAGTCGGACCCTCTATATATTAGAGGCCAACTTAAGCCAGACTCTCTAGTCGTAACTAACACCCGCAAGAGAGCTGGAACCCCATTATCTTCCTCGGAGGCTCCCCCCGACAAGGAAAGTAAGAAACTCTATGGTTTTGGTAGAAAAGTAGCTTCCACGGCAGCCTACCAAACGAGAATCGCGAATTCCACCACACTGTTGGCCAGCTACAACTGCCATCAGTGGGAAGAAGTGGCAGCACTAATAGATTCCGCTCCCGAACCCCTTAAGAGCCAGCTATCTCGCATTTGTGCAGAGGGAAGAAACGTCTCAGGCTGCATTTTAAAAGCAACTTTAGACGCCGCAGACAATGCGGGGAGAATTATTGCAGAGGGGACTGTCATCAAAAGACATGCTTGGTTGAGGCAGTCGGGATTCAGAGCAGAAACACAAGCTGCACTCTTAGACAAACCAGTGGAAAGTGATCTCCTGTTTGGAAAGGCAGTCGAGGACGCACTAAAAAACGCTAAGGAGGAATTCGACACCCTCAAATCCCTTGGCCAGTTAACTACAAAACCACCTAACCAAAGAGGGAACGGCAATTTTCGTCGCCCCCGCGGCCAAAATTCCAATAGAGGAAATAACTATTCCCACACCCAGGGTACACAGTGGAACACCAACTCACAACAGTCTACCCAAGGGTATGGTAGGGCTAGTAGAAGAGGACGTGGTAGAGGCAGAGGCAGCCCCAGTAAAGGAGGCGGCACGCCTCCACCAAAGCAGTGACGCTCATTTCAGGGTCCCTTCCCATGCAACCCCAGTAGGGGGACGTATATCCAACTTCACCCAGGCATGGGAAGGGATAACATCCGACAGATGGGTGCTGTCGACGGTATCCAAGGGGTACTGTATAGAACTACTGCAACGTCCCCGAAACCACCCTCCAAGACAAAAAGTCCACTCTTTAGAACATCAAAAGATCCTCCTCGAGGAAATCTACAATCTGCTCCTAAAGGACGCGATAGAACTCGTCCCAGGACACCAGGTAAACAAGGGTATCTATTCAACTTACTTCCTTGTGCCAAAGAAAGATTTAACAATGCGCCCAGTATTGGACTTACGGCCTGCCAACAAGTATGTCAAGCCCCAAAAATTCCGTATGACCACGCTACAAGAGGTAATCCCACTCCTAAAAAAGGGGGATTACATGGCAACCTTGGATATGAAAGATGCCTATTTTCATATTTCCATGCTCCCGGCGCACAGAAAATACTTGCGCTTCAAGGTGGACAGTCGCCACTACCAATTCAAGGTACTGCCCTTCGGGATAGCTTCAGCACCAAGGGTATTCACCAAGGTACTGGCGGTGGCAGCTGCACACCTACGCAGGGAGGCAATCCCAGTGTACCCTTATCTGGACGACTGGCTCATAACGGGGGAAACCCCAGGAATCTGCAGATCAAACATTCAGAGGACTATCGACCTCCTCCACGAATTAGGCTTCTCAATCAACGAGAAGAAGTCAAGTCTGGTGCCAAGCACCTCAAAACAGTTTCTAGGAGCTATCCTAGATACTCAGAAAGAATTCACCTTCCCTTCGGAAGAAAGAATTCGGAATATACTTCTGCAAATTCCGCATTATCAGTCAGGTCAACAGATAACAGTACGCAAAGCTATGCGGTTACTGGGCATGATGGCGTCATGCATTTACCTGGTCCCCCACGCGCGTCTGCGCATGCGTCCCATGCAGGAATGGTTGGCGAAACAGTGGTCTCAGGCAAGTGGTCAGTGGGACGATCTAGTGGTCGTTTCGCCAACACTCGTACAGAGCCTACACTGGTGGACAAGAGAGAATCTCGCAAAGGGGAAACCCTTTTACGAACCCGAAGTACAGGCAGTGGTGACTACAGATGCATGCCTGACTG
The DNA here is from genome assembly GCF_040938575.1 of Ambystoma mexicanum. NCBI lineage: Eukaryota > Metazoa > Chordata > Amphibia > Caudata > Ambystomatidae > Ambystoma > Ambystoma mexicanum. Next base: position 301,463,557 of record NC_090941.1, read on the forward strand.
GGTGGGGAGCTCACCTTCTCCACCACACAGCTCAGGGTCTCTGGTCTCACTCAGTAGCCAAGAACCACATAAATCTGCTAGAGCTTCTGGCAGTATTCCGAGCGCTGCAGGCGTTCGAGCCCCATCTACTGAACTTGTCGGTGCAGATCAGGACGGACAGCACGACAGCCATGTTCTATCTGAACAAGCAAGGAGGTACTCGTTCGCCAAATCTGTCCAAGCTTGCCCAGAAAATATGGATATGGGCACTCAGACGGAACATCTTCCTGTCATCGCAACATGTTCCAGGGGAGCTCAATTCCCTAGCGGATGCTCTAAGCAGAGACTCCCTCCCAAAAGAACACGAATGGGTCCTTCACAGAGACGTAGTAGAAGATCTCTTCTCTCAGTGGGGTTTCCCCACTATAGACCTATTCGCCACAAGCGAAAACAAACAATGCCCAGTATTTGCATCCAGGTTCCCCCAAACGGACTCCCAGGGGAATGCCCTGTGGATGAACTGGTCAGGGATGTTTGCATACGCTTTTCCACCAACTCCTCTCATCAGGAAGGTGGTGTACAAGATGAACAAGGAATCCATGACGCTCATCCTAGTTGCTCCCATGTGGGCGAGACAACCATGGTTTCCACACCTACGCAGGATGGCGGTGTGCGAGCCCATCAGACTCCCAGCCTGGTACAACCTTCTGTCCCAGCAACAAGGTCAAACAGTGCATCAGGAACCCAACTCTATGAACCTAGCAGCATGGCTCCTGAAGTCATAGAGTTTGGACATCTCAAATTACCACAGAGGTGTATGGACATTCTAAAAGAGTCCAGGAAACCAAATACAAGACACTGTTACTTTGACAAGTGGAAAAGATTCGTTATCTGGTGCCAGAATAAACAAATCAACCCGGTTGATTGCACTCCTTCCAACGTTGTAACATACATGCTCCACCTGCTGGATGCAGGGTTGGTTTTTAACTCTCTAAAAGTACACCTGGCAGCCCTCTCGGCTTACACCACATCCCAAAACAGGGTCTCGTGGTGGAAAGTACCAGTGGTTAAAGCCTTCATGGAAGGAGTAAAGAGACTTCACCCTCCTATTTCGAACCCACCGCCAGGATGGGACCTCAACGTGGTGCTAGCTAAGCTCATGGGCCCCCCCTTCGAACCCATGCATAAAAGTAGTCTCAAACACCTGACTTATAAAACGGCCTTCTTAGTAGCCATTACCTCCATAAGAAGGGTCAGTGAAATTCAGGCTCTGTCAGTGCAAGATCCTTTCTTTACTATCCACAAGGACAAACTGGTTTTACGCACACACCCTAGGTTCTCACCAAAATTCATATCCAAGTTCCATGTAAACCAGTCCATCGAGCTTCCGGCTTTCTTCCAAAACCCACAAAGCTCGGCTGAGGTGAAACTACACACCCTAGATGTGCGTAGGGCGGTCTTATACTATGTAAATAAAACCAGACCGCTAAGGAAAACAGATCAACTGTTTGTCTCCGTAGCTACAGGCAGAGAGGGGGATCGCGTCTCTAAGGGCGCTATCTCTAAGTGGATTATCAACTGTATACAGCTGTGTTACTCTCTTTCTGAAAAGACTCTGCCTTTTACGCCAAGGGCCCACTCTACTAGAGGCATTGGGGCCACTCTGGCTTTCATTGCAAATGTTCCCCTCGACACCATTTGCAAAGCAGCTACTTGGAGCTCTATTCACACTTTTACTCAGCATTACTGCATTGACACTCATTCCAAGACAGATACACAAGTGGGACAAGCGGTTCTAAGACACCTGTTTGCTCATGACCCTTCTCACATCCCACCTCCTTCTTCTGGTACTGCTCGCTAATCTATGCACAGCATGTGATCTAAGCAGATTCCACAAGCCTCAGAAGGGATACATTACTCACCGTAATCGTATTTCTGATGCTTGTATCTGCTTAGATTCACATGCGACCCACCCTTCCTCCCCTCCGAGAGAAGGCGCATGGTTGCTTGTATTCTTACCTTTCTGTCTATCTGCTTGGACTTCTGTACTCACGCTACTCCTCATGCTACCTCATGTCAGGAAAAACACAATCTGGGGATCCTAGACGCGTGAGGGATCATGGGTACAGTGGACGTCACACTAGGGATAGTATTACTGGCACGCCCTGTGTCGACGCCCTTTTTCGATTTTCGAAAAACAAACTGTAATACTCCGCAGCTTCCACTAGATGTCGGCCTATGCCTAGCATGTGAATCTAAGCAGATACAAGCATCAGAAATACGATTACGGTGAGTAATGTATCCCATATGATGCTCGTTGGGTTTTTATATCTCGGACGTCTCTTCTCCCCATTGGGCCTTTTGATCACCTGCTGGGGCTGGCCGATCTACCTTCCTGGTTTCCCCCAGGGTTGTGCTACAGCCACCAAAATTTTAAAAGCGCTCAGTAGCTCGACCCCTTCTCGTGCATTGCAGATAGTGCAGTCTCTTCGTTGTGGGTCCTCTGGTTTCTGCTTGCAACACAGAGAGGTGATGGATCTGGAATTGAAGGTGAATGACTTTGCTGGACCAGTGTTAAGGTTTTTTCTTTGGTTTCTTTTCATGGAGCTCAGTGAGTCCTCTTCACTGCCTTGCCATCTAGGATGGGTAATCTTGTAACAATGTAAACAAAATTCTGGCCAAAATAATGTTCAGAAGGTATTGGGCACTCAATTGTGGTACCTGGTACATGTAACATAGTACACACTGGGGCCCTCTGAACTCCCTCACGCCACCTCTTGGGCAGGGTTGGCTCTGGTGACAACCCTGGTATGCCTCATGCCAGAGGTTGACGGGTCCCTATCCTCCCCGATTCCCCCCCACTAACTAGGTTAAGCCACCTGACCCTGTCACACCACTAACTCAGTACAGGCAACAAAAGTCCTCCTAATAAAAGATATGTAGTTATGCACATTAATCATCCATCATATTCTCTTTTTTTTTCTCATTCACCCCCATCAGCAACAGAACCCCGGTGTCCTACCAGTGAGAAGCAGGTTCATATCTTCCTTTGATTCCTATTGGAGACTGGATTCTGGTTGAGACTGTACAAATTCTAAGGTGCCCTTGATGTACAAACTGTGACACTTGACACCTAAGGTCCCAGTTGACCTTTTTATATCAGGATCAACCCTAACAAGTGGGCTTGAGTCGAAGAATGCTCCCAGAGTATTTTGGAACTGAAATTAATTACCTGTAACCTACACTGTTAAAATGGGTTTACAGAATCCAACCCTTGGGAGGTTTCTGGGAGGCCACCCTATTGTAGTGGACACGGTTTAGATACTCTGGTCTAGGCAAACTCCCTCAAGGTAGTAAGTTGAGCATTAAGGCTTAGAATTTGTGTCTAGTGAGGTTGGGGGGGGGTGAAATAGCACAATGAGACATACACTGTGCACGCAAAACTAGTTTCACCAGAGAGTCCAAAAAATGCTCCAATGTAATATGCCACGTTACACTATGCTTCGCTTCCTGAAGCGAAGTCCATCCTAACGTAACGTAACGTGTAGTGTACGCAAAATCCCTCACGCGCTGAGGTCCCTCAGATCGTTTTTTTACAGTAACCTAGTTGGTCGCCTACGCGGACCTCGCAAGAGTTTCTTATATTGCTAACGTTGTCCTGCCAACCTACGGTCATTTAGTCTCCCGACTAATCTTCTTGACTCCCTCGTGGGTTTCCTGTCGCTGGAGACATCAACTGTTCGACTGTCGACCGCGTGCCCTTGGCCCTCCGGCCAGGCCCTTACAGTAGGAATAGTGGTGCCCTGGGTTTATTCTTCTCTAAGAATGTATTTCCTTAACCCCTCTCTCTCTTCTTGGTCTGGCTGCCGCTATCCTCTGCTATGGAGAGGACGCCCATTAAATGTCGCCCGTCGTATAACGGCAAGTTTCCTTCGAAGGACCTATCGCCGATGCAATCAGTGTCTTCCTCGAGACCACAACGAGAGCTCATGCAAGTCCTGTAAGCTCTTTTGACTGAAAACGTTGAAACAGGCGGACTAAACGGTGGGCGGCCTACGCTATGCAGGGCGAAAGCCTTTCCCCCCATTGGCGCTGTTGCTTCGGACGACGAGGAATCCGTCAGCAGCCATGGCTCCAAATTGGAAGCCATCAACTTCTCGGAGGAGCCAAGAGGCTCCCAAATGCCCGTCCCTGGCCCTGAGAGACAGGCCACCGGCTCTGTTATGGGGAGGTCACACCCAGTTGACAAGGGCACCCATGCACCAAAAATACAAAATCACACAACCCCTAAGGCCTCTTCGTCAGAGTTGTCAAAGCGCACAATGCCGGACTGCCGAAATGTTCAACGGCGTGTTCTGAAACTTGCGGTTCGTTGCCCTCCACGCAACCGCTTTTGCAGCATGCGACAGAGCAACCCTCTGGAAGGGGCGTTCCCCCAAAAAAACATACCGTAGACACACCGTCCTAGGGTGCACAAGCACCAAAGGCCTCAATGGATTCACCGACCATGACACACCGTCAGGTGCGTCGAGACCTTCGATTCAGCTGCCCAAAATCTGCTAAAGACTTGCGGCTACCATTTCAGCAGCCGCGGTGCACAAAGGCACTCCCTCTCGTTGAGAGGAGTATTCTGAAGCCCCCCAGCCTCTATCTAAGACTTTATTGGGAACATCTCTGCCTTCTGGGCAACCTTTTCCACCACCAAACCCTTCTGCCTTTTCCCTATGGGCTAGGGAGGGATTTGAACAATACATGGACAAAATGGCCCAGTTTATTGACTTTTCAGACAGGTACATCACACCCAAAATACACAAGGTAGAGGATTCCTTACAAGCTGCAGAAATTCCCCATCTCTGCACAGGACACCAGGAGGATATATTGGATGTTCCAGAGGACCCAACACAGAAGGATAACTATGAGGATATTAATCCCTTTGCACAAGACACAGCTGATCAGGACCCAGACTGGGATTAAGATCAGGTGGGGGATCAGGGCGTTGGCCATCACCAACTCATACCCCTGACCCAGACATCATCTGTCTAGATCACCCTTTATGGTCTTCACAGAGGGATTTGTCACCTGTTGATGACCAGATGTTGTTCAATGCTGTTTTAAAAAGAGCATCCAATCATTTCCAGATTGCAAGACATGAGGCAGCACCAGACTCAGACTTTGAGGATATCCTCAAGGAGAAGCCTCCAACTAGTCAAGCCATCCCCTTGCCGAACTCTATAAAGAGGCGCCTAGCCCCTTCCTGGCTGATGCCGTCCCTCAACTGGGCGGTCGCAAAAATGATTCCGACCATTACTTTCCGACCCACTCTACATAAGGGGTCATGCCACACTGGGCTCCCTTGTGGTTACTACCACTCGGAAAAGGGCTCCACTGTCCTTGGCGGAAGCCCCTCCGGATAAAGATTGTAAAAAGCTTTATGTCCTTGATAAACTGGTCACTGCCTCTGCAGCCTACTCTACTAGGATTGCAAACAGTGCCACTCTACTGGAAAGCTACAGCAATGTCCAATGGAGCCTAGTCCAGGATGGCCTTCAAGATGTCCCAGAGCCCACCCAATCACGCCTGCTGGTGTTCGTGGCTGAGGGCAGACCGGTTACTAATAACATATTGAAGAACACTCTGGACTCTGCTGAGACCGCTGGACGCACCCTAGCCCAGGGGACTTTACTTAAAACACACGCCTGGTTAAAGAACTCTGGCTTTAAACCAAAACGCAGTCCTCTTATCAACAAATCAGTTGAGGACTCCAACCGTTTTGGGAAGGCTGTTGATGACGCCTTGCAGACTGCGAAAAAAGAACCCGAAACACCAAAACCGTTCAGCCAGATCACGGCTAAACCCTTCCACCAGCATGGAGGCTCGAACTCACGCCGGTCTTTTTGTGGGCAATCTATTTCCCACTCTCCCCATTGATAATGCGGCTCTTCTAGTAAAAACCAATATCAAAAAGAGGGCCTCGGCGCCACAGGTATTCACAAAGCTACTGGCGTTGGTAGCTGCTCACCTCTGCAGGCAGTCCATCCCAGTCTGTCCTTACCTCGATGACTGGCTCATAACGGGGGATTCTTACGGAAGATGCCAAACAAATACAGAGAAGACGGTAGATCTTCTCTTCAACCTCGGTTTCTCGATCAACAAGAAAAAATCCAGTCTAAACCCCAATCAAGTCAAATAGTTTCTGGGGGCTCTAATTCGGACCAAAGACGGCCTTGTCTTTCCCTCCGAGAGGGTTCAAAACCTGCTGTTCCAGATCCCTCACTATGTAGCCAATCACCAGGTGACAGTACGCAAAGCCACGCGACTGTTAGGGATGATGGCTTCCTGCGTCTGCCTAGTTCCTCACTCACGTCTGCGCCCCATGCAAGAGTGGCTCTCGAGACAATGGTGTCAGGCCAGCCGCCACTGGTGCGATCTAGAGGTTGTCTCGGCAGCCCTTGTTCAGTCTCTGTAGTGGTGGTCAAGAGAAAACCTTCTGCAGGGGAAAACCTTCACCACCCCCGCAGTAGAAGCCACTCACCACAGACGCATCTGAGGGGGTGGGGGGGACTCACCTCCTTCAGCAGACGGCTTACAGTGTGTGGTCCCCAGTGGTAGCATCCAGTCACATCAACCTGTTGGAACTGCTAGCTGTGTTGAAGGCCCTGAAGGCCTTCCAGACACACCTCCAGGGGAAGACAGTTCTAGTCCTCACGGAAGTACTACGGACATGTATTACCTAAACAAACAAGGGGGCACTGACTCTCTAGTGCCTCATGTTCTGGGACAGCTGTCCAAACTGTCCCAGAACATATGGAAGTAATAATAATAATAAGAATAATAATTTGACACTTATATAGCGCTACGAACCCTTAGGCATCTGAGCGCTGCTTATTATTACCCACGGTGTGTGGTGCTCATTTATCAACCTCGGAAGGATGAAAGGCTGAGTTTGGCCCCGCCGGGATTCGAACCTGCGTTAGCAAGCTCTGCACAGATGTCAAAGTGAGCGCTCTACTCGCTGTGCCACTTGACCGGTGGGCTCTCAAACACAAAATGTTCCTCCTTTGACATCATGTTCCAGGGGATCTCAATCCTCTGGCAGATGTACTCCGCAGAGACTTCCCCCTACCCGTAGAGCACGAGTGGCGGCTACAGGAGGACATGGTACTCAACATCTTTGCAGAATGGGGCTTCCCAGAGGTCCACTTGTACGCCGCTCTGGAGAACGTCCCATGCCCAGATTACGCCTCCAGGTACCCTCAGAACCACTCCAAGAGGGAACGGTCTTTGGATAACATGGTCAGAAAAATCTGTCAACGCTTTTCCCCCCCAACCTCCACCCAATTCCCCTGCTCAACAGAATAGTGCACAAAATGCACCAAGAGCCAGTCAGGATGATTCTGGTAGCCCCTATGTGGGCCCGCCAGCCTTGGGTCTCCCATCTCATGGCAATGTCAGTCTCCCCTCCCAGGAAGCTGCCGTGCCCGTACAACATGCTGTCTCAAGATCAGAGAGAAACACTACATCCATGCCCTCAAACTCTCAATTTAGCAGCCTGGCTCCTGAGGTCATAGAGTTCGAGCACCTCCAACTCCCTCAAAGATGCATGGACATACTCTGAGAAGCACGGAAACCTAACACCAGGCATCGCTACCCCAGCAAATGGAGGCGCTTTGTCATCTGGTGTAATGGCAAGGGCATCAATCCTATTGAATGCTCACCTAAAGATATCGTCCTGTACCTAACCCACCTGTTAGTTTCAGGTCTGGTATTCAATTCTCTAAATGTCCAATTAGCAGTGCTTGTCGGCATACACTGTAAGTAAAGCCTTTATGGAAGGGGTAAAAAGACTACATCCCCCTATTTCCAACCCAGCTCCCGAGTGAGACATGAATGTTGTTCTTGCCAGACTAATGGGGCCTCCCTGTGAACCAATGCACAAGGCTAGTCTTCAAGCACTCACCTACAAGATTGCCTTCCTGGTGGCGACCACCTCTATAAGGAGAGTTGGTGAACTGCAGGCCCCTCCAGTTCAGCACCCATTCATCATGATTCACAAAGACATGGTGGTTTTGCGCACACACCCTGGCGTTGCGCCTAAATTTATCTTGAAGTTCCATGTAAACCAGTCCATAGAACTACCCACCTTTCTCCAGAACCCCACTAACGTGGCAGAAAGAAGGCTCCACACACTGGATGTATGAAGAGCGGTTATCTACTATCTGGAAGAAGCAAAGCCACTAAGAAAAACAAACCAGTTCTTCGTTTCAGTGGCAGCTGGTAGAGAAGGGGACGCTGTCTTTTAACCCGCTATCTCCAAGTGGATGGTAAACTGCATCACACGTTTTCTCTTTCCAAGAGAGATCTACCATTCATGCCTAGAGCACGCTTGGGGCACTGGGGCTACCATAGCGTTCATTGCAAAAGTTCCTCCTGATTCCATTTGCAAAACAGTAACCTGGATGTTAGGGAGAATTCTCTGTTTAGGCTGAATTTCCTAACCTAGTGAGTCCCCCAGCAGCTTTGCTGGATTTTTGGGGTTTATTTTTTTCTCCTGCCAAGAGTGAGACTCTTTTACCCTCACTCTTGGACATGATTTGAGTGTGTTTCTTTGATTCTAGATGTGTTTAATGGGCTATGGGATCTTTTAATCCATAGGGCTTCATGTGTTTTTGTGATGTGTGTTACACAGCACCCTCAGTGCAGTAACACAGGGGTGTCATAGTGACTCCCCAGTATAGACTCCATACCCTGGGACTGACTACTGTCTCCCAGGGTCTGTAAAGTCATCATTGACTTTACTAGTCTTAAATTCTGAACAGAACCAGTACAAACCATCATATTGTGGACGTACCGGCTGGGGCAATGCGATCGCCCCGGGGTTTGTTAGTCGAGGGGGCACGTCTCCGTCCCCCCTGATCGAGTTTTGGCTGGTAGCAGTGGATACTACTTTTTATATTCAACCGCGAATATTTCTCTATGGGATTTTCCCATTGTTCGAGGCTACTATCTTTATTTAATTACGATAGCCTCGAACATACCGCCGGTTTATTTAATTAATATTAATTCTCCGGTTGGTGTTTTTTGCCAAAACTCTGTTCTAAAATGGCATTTGTGTTCTTTTCTGTGACTCCAACCCAAGTCGAGCCCATTGTTTCACTTTTTGGCGGGCTTCTCCACAGAAGCCCGCCAAAGTGGTGCCACTCTGTCTGGGGTACTTGGGAGGGGTGGAGGGGGATTTAGGCACCCTGGACTGAGTTGCCTAGGCAACTCAAGTTGCACTCCGTCCTGATTGGCCCAAGTGGGGAGCCGGCTGGCTCACCACTTAGCATGTTTGAGTAACAGCTAGGCTGAGTGAATGGGGGTTTTCTGCATAAAAGCAGGGCTTTGGGGACTGGAACTTCAGAAGTCGCCACAGGACCTAAGAATCCGACGAGGGAGAAGCTGAGCCGACCTGCCACGACGACACCACCGGTGGAGCCCTGCTGGACCGTCTCACCACTTTTCCCAACGACAGAGGAGATCTCCCGCCGGAGAGTCTTCTTCCTTTGACTGGTGGGGATAACCATTTTCACCGTCTTTTCGCCTTCCCGACGTATCTCGTGGCCGCCTTGCCTGTGCCAAGCACCCCTGCAACCGGGATACCACGTTTTACCACGACCGCGAATAAAAGGGTAATACCTTTAACCAGAAAACTCTGCGGCTGGTTTCTTCCCTGGCAGTGCAACGACCTACATCTTTCCTCCAAATCGAGATCTTCTCTTTCCCTGGACGACGACGAGACTTGCACCCGGTGCCAGGAACAACTGCCACCGCTGGAGGATCCTTCCCACTTAAGGTACCGTGTCCCGCCCGGCTTCCCTTGCCACCGACTGTACGGGTTAAATTTAGCCCCCGGCTTTCGAACCTGGGTTAGCCTGGGACACCCTGGCTAAACTTTTCTGAGCCTCTCTAAACTCTTTTCGAACTCTCTACAAGACTTTCTAAGCCTAGGGTAACTGTGTGATCTTGGGCGCATTTGTGCTCTGCTCTCTCTAAGAGTGGGCCCAGCCTATGGACTTTGGCTCACAAGTGACTTTTGCTCTTCTGCCTTGCTAATAGTGTTCCTAAAGCTTAGAGTGATGTACCTTCCCATATTCTGTCTTTTCCCCTCCCTCCTTCATGAACTTGTTGGAGTGCCATCTATAGTTAAGCACTCAACTCTGTATGAAAATAAGTGGTGTTAACTAAGACTTATCTGATAAGGAACAAGGGTTGTATATATTATAATAGTAACTGTGTTTAGTGTGTTTTACGATAAGAGTGCTGGAGTGTTTCAAACAGTGTGTTTTTAAATAAATAATTATATACTTTGATACCAAAGCTCTGGTCAGTGTTTGCTTGTATTGTTGTATCTGAGTGCCTATTGTGTATACTTTGCATACTGCCTAACTCTTCTTGAGGGAAGTCTGACTGCTCAGCCACAGCTACCAGGTAAATCTGGGTGGTACAGACTGCTACCAAGTGGGTTTACTGCTAACACCTGTAGTCCTAAATCGTTTGCAGTGTTCCCAAAGGGAACTGCACAGGTTTCTGCCAAACACTGGTGTTCTGTACCCACCTTTGCACAACACTACTGCCTAGATACACACTCTAGGTCTGATTCGCAGGTGGGACAAGCAGTGTTGAGACATCTTTGCTGCTGTTCCTTCACACATCCCACCACCATTTCTGGGTGCTGCTCACTCGTCTATGCACAGCATGTTATTCTAAGTAGATCCACAACCATCAGAAGACATGCATTACTCACCGTAATCGCATTTCTGATGGTTGTATCTGCTTAGATTCACATGTGCCCACCCTCCCCTTGTGGAGTAGAAGGAACATAGACCTCTTACACCTTCTCTCCTCTGTACTTGCTCACGCAGACTACAAGGCTCCCTCGCGACAACCAGAGGGACCATGATGCATGAGAGATTTTGGGGACACTACACGTCACGTTAGGGATAGTGTTCGTTACGCCCATGTCGACGTGCCCTTTCGATTTTCAAAAGAAAGATGCACTACTCTGCGATTTCCACTAGATGTCGGACTATAGTCACAGCATGTGAATCTAAGCAGATACAACCATCAGAAATGCTATTACAGTGAGTAATGCATGTCATAAACTAGCCATTCCCGGCTTATCATACACCGTTCTAGCATATCTTAATGGTCAATATCAGTCAGTAATTCATAGGGTCATGGCTGTCGCCCTTCTTAAATATCGGAATTACAACTGATTGCTTCCAGGAAGGGGATGTAGCACCCTGGGATGTAGCACTCTGTGAATTATTAATGGTCATTGAAAAGGCTAAACGCATAGGTAACAGTCTTCTTTTGAAATACACATTTGTATCGGATGGAATGAGAGGTATGCACGGTATAAGGACAGTATCTAAGATCCATCGATTATATTGGCCTCTATCTTGTGTCTTTGTAGAGGCATAATTGTCAACCTTGTTCCATTGCAGAGTCCCAGTGATGGCATAAGATTGCATAGTAGCATAATTACAGCACCTACTTTGTTTTAGCTCATCGGGAGGCATTCATCCTACAGCGTTTCGCCATTTAGAGACTGAACCGTTGAGCAGGTAATCAAGTGTTTATTGACACTGGAACTGCTGTGCTGTGTGTGAAGAGAAGTGGGGTGTAAAGAAGCTACTTTATGTTGGCGATAGTGGAAGGTGAAGGTGACCGCGTAGAACCGTGCTCATTCTGTTTGTTAAAATGATAGCGGTTGCTGAAGTGGAATGGTGCACAGAGGTTCAGTTTGCCATTTGGACACAGAGGGCAATCTAACACTGATAAATTGCATCAGCTGAGTACGGAAACATACCTAAGCATTTTATATTTATAGATATGCAATAAAATCAATAGATGAGTATTACTACACAATGTCATATGTACATTTACAATGGGGTCTTGCCAGAGAACCCAACACTTCACTTTTAAAAACAGTTAAAACAATTCACTTAAGAATATAAGTAAACTGTGTATATAGTAAAGCAAGTAAACAAGATAAAAGTTAAAGAACAGTTGTAAATTGAAGTGAGTAAAGAAACATTATCTGCAGCACATTTAAACTTCCTTATAAAATAGCTCTTTAAATGTCCCTATTGTGGGAGGGGTGGGAGAGAACCGCTATGAAGGCAAATCCCCCCCTCCCCCTCTTACTCCTATTTATCCCTATAGGGTTCCTAAATTTGCTGGGTCCACTTCTGTTCAAAGTCCTATAACAGGGTGTCTAGGAACCACGGATCACCTTCAGTGTTGCAAGGGGGGGACTGGCTAAGCTGTGGTTCCGAGCTCCAGTGAGACTGTTAAGTTGGAAACCTAGATGGCCCAGACAGCCAAGTTACAGGCCACCATGTGTCCCACAACCTCAGGAGACCCAGGACACATTAAAGGTTGGCAACAGTGGCAATCGCCTCACAGAAGTGGCAACAGGCAAGTCTGATTGTGAACCCAAAACAATTGCTTCCTGAAGGCCCATCTTCAAGTTGGAGTTCAGCAACTGCAGGTGTGTTCTTGGCCCACAAGCTGTAGACCTACAGAGTTGCAAGTCGGAATTTGGAATGGTTACAAGTGCACAGCAGGGGCCCTGGACTGAGCTGGTCAGTTCACAGGATGGTCCTGGGACACTTCCAAAGGCCCCCGGTGGCAACATTCCGGATGCAACTGTCAAGGCTAGTTGATTCCACTGGCCCAAAGGTCTAAGCACAGTTGAAGATCTTCACAAGATCAGCCTAAAGGAATAATGCTTCAGCAAGACTTGGCTGGTGGCAATGCTGGAAGTCTTCAAGGGCCTTCCATGTGTCTTTTGCTGGCTGCAACTTTTCTATTTTGATTTAAAAAATTTTTTTTTTATTAATTTCATAACCAATAGAAATACCAATAATGAAGCATTTACAACAGGCAAATAAATAGGAATACAATACAAATATTTTAGCCACTGCAGATCAATTGACATGTATGGAGAAAGGAGAGGGAAGAAAAAAAGGAAAGTCAAAACAGAAATGGGGTATAATAGGAGTCAAACATATAATTCATTGTGTCCCAAATATCAGAATATTTGCCTTGCTTCTTCCTAATCTGAAATACACTTTCTCCCTGCCACAGAGAATTTACAAATCATGCAAACAGCCATCAACAGTAGGCTTGAGATCACACCATTCAAACATTTGTGGCCACTAAAAGGGCTCCATAAACTCAAAAGAGCTTGCCAACAGGCAGATTAATGCCAGCTAGGAGCAGGCTCAACACAGGGATCATGAGCGTACAAGGTATCGAAAGACCCAACACAAGATCAATACTTTGAAGGACTTCTCCCCAAAACAATTTTTTTTTTACATTCATCCCTGAATGCCTGGCACGCCTCATCTCTTCCTTTTCCCCCCAACTTCCAGTGTTATGCAGACACGCAACTCTTTTTCAAACTTCCTTCTGACCCCCTTGCACATGCTGTCATCCCTGAATGCCTTTCTGCCACCCAGTCCTGGTCCACCTCCAACAATCTCTGCCTCAACGCCTGTAAAACTGAGCTCCTTCCCATCGGGACCCCTGCTCCCACTTTCTTCCCTCCCTTCGGCCTTCTTCCATGGGCTCTCCCCCTGCTCCTTCTTCTGAAGCCAGAAACCTTGGAATCTTAGTCGACTCCTCTCTCTCCTTCCACCCTCAAACTCAGGACATTGCCAAGACGTCTCACTTTCAGCTATTCCTTCTCAAAGTGGCTCAATGTTACCCAAGCCCTGGTTCCCTCTAGGCTTGACTATTGCAATAGCCTCCTCCTGAATCTACCTTCTTCCACTCTGCAACCTCTCCAGCTAATCCAGAATAGGGCAGCAAGTCTTCTCCTTGGCCTTAAACCCAGAGACCGCATCTCTTCTGTCCAAAAAAGTCTTCACTGGCTCCCAGTTGCTGCACAGATTACATTCAAATCCCTCTGCATCATCCACAAGGCTGTCTGGGCCCGTGGTCCTTACTATCTTCAACTTTATCTCACTAAATACTCCCCCTCCAGACCTCTACGTTCCTCTGGCTCCAACTCTATATGTGTAAAGTGCTTTGCTAAACGGAGGGCAGGTGGTTGATCGCTTTCCTCAGCTGGCTCCCTACTATGGAACATCAACCCCCTCTATGCCTTGAGCAGGACTTCTTAAATTCCAGACGCTCCTCAAGACCTTCCTCTTTACCTCCTCCTTCAGATCTTCTCTCTTCTGCTAATCTGCTAATCTCACAGTTGCTATGATTGGTATCCTCGGCCCTTATGCATCCTCCGGGCCGCGGACCTCCAACACCCAATCACCCCAGCTTCTGTCTTCTCTCAGCACTTGCCTTGGCACTCTCTCCACCTGCAGGCTCGCACTTGTACCAAACATGGCTCTTGGACATGTAGCACTTACCTCTCCATGCACTTGATCTGTTGCTTACTCACGAGCACAGACACTCCAGCATCTTCCCCCTCTGCCCTTTTCCTTGCTACACTTGCACATTCTGAACTACTCACAAGGCATAGTAGGTTCCTCCTTTTTGATATACAGCATTTATAACGCGCCTATACACAAGTGTTTCAAGGCGTGACCTTTCCCCTCCTCTGTTGTGTATTCAATATGCATCGCTCCTTTGTGTTCTCCCTTGCTGTGTGGGCGCATTGAAACAGCCTGTACTTGCTGCATAAGCACATAACAAGCAAACAATAAATAAATACCTCGATCTTACAGTTCCAACAAGTGTCCTCTTGACTAAGCTTGCAATGCCAAATTTTCCATGGGGACCAGTAAATACAATGAGAGGTTCTCTGCTGGGTGTACCGCTAATCTAAATCAATCTTAAAATCTGCAGCGGCCCGCACATATACGATTCCACTAACTATCGGAAATCCTAAATCTGAGCATCAAGTACTCCTACCATGCTGAGACCATCTCAAACCCAGCCGGCGTTAGAAGTTTATAAAGTAAAGAGGTGAAAATTGGCATGCCCATAGCTAAATGTAGAATTGTAGGTTTTCCATGCAAGGTAACAT
Organism: Ambystoma mexicanum; assembly: GCF_040938575.1. Classification (NCBI taxonomy): domain Eukaryota; kingdom Metazoa; phylum Chordata; class Amphibia; order Caudata; family Ambystomatidae; genus Ambystoma; species Ambystoma mexicanum. Next base: position 301,478,573 of record NC_090941.1, read on the forward strand.
TTAGATGGTGAAAAAAGTACTTCGAAAAGATTACTTAAAGCTTGATAGCGGCGAGTCTCTGATAACCGGATCTTATAATTAAACCTCAAACACAAAATCAAGCATGGAAAGGCCATCATAGACTTGCCCTGATCTCCAGATGCCTGCATTCTGCCAAGAAACCCATGAGGGAGTGTGATTATCGATTTGTACCGCCAGGTTCTTCCCTAAAGACGATACTCATACGTCACGTCCCCTTTCCTGCATCCTTGTGGGCGCCCCCCAACATGGGGACGGTACCAGAACTTTTGGAAGCGAAAAAATTAGCTTCCCCTTTAGATTTAGTATAGCACGCGGGAGCGCAGCCTCTGGCGTAGTAAAGCTCTGCCGAGGCCCCGCCCTCCGGCGCCTCACCTCAGTCCCTTTTTCCGCAAGGACGGTGTTGGACCCGGCAGCCAGAGTGTAGACCTTTTCAGCTTTCCGGTTGCTCCCTATTTTGTTTTTTCAATTCTTATTTTACTTCCCTTCGGTGCCTCACCTCCCTCGTGCATGTCAGCCGCAGGAGAATTCACAAGGTGTGCCTCTTGCGACTACTCGTTCCCGGGCTCGGACCCCCATGCACTCTGTCTTGAGTGTTTTGGGCCCGACCACCACTGGGATTCAAGTGCAGTCTGCAGCACTCTGTCACAGGGCATTGAAGAATCTGTTGTTGCGATGGAGAGAGATATTCCATATCTCCCCCTCTCCACCTTAAGGACTTCATCTCTGGGACCTCTGTTCTGCATGGCTCAACAGCGTGGAGACTCTTCGCATTCAGGTTCTGACAGGCCTGAGACCTCTCGGGGCTACCTTCTCCCAAGCCAAGGGGCCTTGGGGCTCGGGGACAGACCTGAGCCTTTCCAGGCTACCAGATCCCAAGCTCGGGAGTCCAGGGGCCCTACCAGGTTGTCCTTGGACGGATGATCAGGCTCGTCCTCTTCTACCACAGGGGGTAAGGGATAGTCGAGTGTCTCCCCGGTTAGATCCAGCACGGCTACCGGCACAGGTGCCGAGGGCTCCCAGCCTACCAGAACTCGCTCCGATGTCATCATCCAGGGCTTGGCGCCTACCAAAGGGCTCTCTGAGGTTGACGTCTCTGCTTCTGGCCCAAGACCCAAGCTGTATCCTCTTGGGTCTGAGGCCTCTCTTGGCTCGGGGCCTTCGCACCCTCGCTCCAAGGGTGTTGTGCAAGGCTTCAAATGGCAGAGCGACACATGACGGAGCCTGTCAGGCAGGCAGCCATCTTGGATCTGGCTCAGTGCCCGCCAGTGCTTTCGTCCATTGAGTGGGCTTTGCAGGACGATTCCAGCCCCCATCATTCTGGAAGCGGCAGCAAATTCTACGGTGCAGGGTTTTGTTCCCCGCATAGGTCCATTTACCCATCACAACCCTACAGCTACATGCACCAGGCGCCTTAGCGCATTGACCAGGAGCGGAGGACCAGCATCTTGGAGGGCACGGCCCCTAGGAACCCAGTGGCTAGTGAGGACCGCTTCTTTGAAGGCTTCATCTTCCTCATGCGTTCTCCTCAGACAAAGGGTCTCCTGAAGAACATTGTGAAGGTTATCCCCCAGGCGGCACCGCCTCAGCCCCCTCCCGTGGGGACTCCTCCCATACCTCTGGCTCTCCTGGTGCCGGTCCCCCCTCCGGTTCAGGCCCTACCGGTTGTGCTGAACCCTCCTCTTCTTCCTGTACCACCAACGCCTCCCTCTCAAGCCATTGGACTTATCTGCGGCGGCGGACGTGGTGGGGACACTGCCAGCACCTGTCACCGGGCCCAGATTCCCCTCTGCCTTTGAAAGGGGGGGGCGATGGTGGTGATGATGATGATGATGACGACGACGCCCAGGACGATGAGCCCTCTGAATCCGTTAAGGCCTTTCATGAGGGCCTGGCAGAGTTCTTGTGGGTACCTCTTCCTGAGAAAGTCCACCAGGAGTCCGGTGTGCTCACAGAGCTCTTGGGGAAATGCACCACGACCCGGTCTGGCATTCCACTCCAGAAGGATGTGCTGCAGTTGGTGCGGAAGGTCTGAGAGTCGCCCAGGGTCCACGCCCAATTGAACAAGAAGTTGGGCAGCAGGTTTAGGCTGATGGACCAGGAGCCAATCCTCCTTGCCTCCCACCAGCAGCCGCCTTCCTCTGTGGTGGATGCGGCCTCCTTATATTCTAAACCATAGTCTTCATTGTCTTCCTCCACGTGAGCCACCTCCAGTTGCCTCTCCAGGGAGGACAAAGTCCTTGAATCCTTGGGAAAGTGCTGTTACTCCATCTCAGGACTGCATCTGCGGCAGTCCAACGCGAACGCCCTATTGGCCGCAGTTAACCAGAAGCTGTTGCGGGAGCTCGGGGGATTTCTGGCCGACCTCCCTTCGGACAAACAAGCCTCCTTCAAGGCCGGTCTGCCAGATGCCCGGGCCATTGCGCAGGATCTCAGGAGTCTTCGATCTCCTACATCGATACAGCTAGCAGAGGGCTGTGTCTTGGGGTCAAGATGGGAAGGACGGCCTGGATGCATGCCACAAAGTTCATCAGACATGCAGGGGCGGATCCTAGATCTGCTTTTCGAGAGCTTGGACCTTTTTCATTCGTCCATTGATGGCGAATTAACCAAGAAGAAAACCACCACCGCAAACCGCCAAGTCCTTGTCCATCCTTACAACGCCGGGTCAGGAATCCTTCCCGCAATCCCAGGGTTGTACTGAGTTGAAATCCCAAACCTTGTCCGGTTTCAAGGGTTTCAGAGACCGCGGTATGTGGAGGTCTGACCTGTCGCCCAGCTACAAAGAGAAGGAAGCAGCAGTGGACGTTGCACAGGTTTTTCCACCAACCCTCCTCTGCCCCAGCCTCTAACGCCAAGAAGCAGTGACGTCAGGCTCGGGGAACACAGCTCGCCTGTGGGGGGCTGTTTGGCCCTGTTCCAGAACACCTGGAAGTGTCATTTGAGCAACCCGTGGATCCTATCCATAGTCTCCACGGGCTTCAGCCTGCCTCGGTCTCTACCATCCTCTACTCCTGTTCGTCAAATGGAGTCGCCGGCTCTTTTACAGGAGGTCCTTTCCCTCTTGGAGATGCAGACGATAGAACCGGTTCCTCTTGTAGATGGGGGGGCTTCGGTTATTATTCCAAGAACAACCAGGCTGGCCTCAGGGTAGTCCTAGACATATCATTTCTAAATCTCTTAACTGCTGGAACGCTTGAAGAAGATTACTCCCACGCACATAGCCGAGTCTCCGTGGGCAGGGGACTGGATGTGTTCCCTGGACCGCAAGGATACGTACCTATATATCAACCGCATCAGACGTGTCTGTGGTTCACGGTTATGTCGTACCACTTCCAGTACAAAGTGCTACCCTTCGGCCTGAACTCGGCCTCTCGTGGCTACACGAATTTGATGAATGCAGTGGCGTGTCTTCTTCGCTCGGAAGGCCATCATCTATACCCTTATCTGGACGACTGGTTGGTGAGGGTGGGGTCACCCGAAGGGGTGGTGCGCTCCTGCCAGAGATTGGTGGATACCCTTAATCAGCTGGGGTTTTCCCTAAACCGGAGGAAGTCAGTTAGGCCTGTCTCAAGAACTGGTCTTCCTTAGGGGTGCGTTGGAACACTACCGTTCAGCGGTTGTTCCCCATGCCCGAGAGGCCTATGTCGCTCCGCAAGGCGGTGGGACACTTTCTGGCCAACTCGACCACCTCGGCATAGTGGTTCCAGCACATTCTGGGCCTAATGGCCTCCAGCCTGCTGACTGCAGCACGATCGTCTCAAGATGAGGCGCCTCCAGCTCCACCTGATGGCCAACTGGGATCAGGAGATGGGGTGTCAGTCAGACGGGATCCCAATACCAGCGCTCCTTTTGTCCGACCTTCACTGGTGCCTGATGGACGGCAATGTTTCAGTGGGAGCCCTCTTTACTCGCACAGAGCCTACCCTGGTGGTGACTCCTCTATTTCGGGCTGGGGGCCTTCTATGGAGGATTATATGATTAATGGAGCATGGTCCAGGACAGAAGTCCTTCTACATATCGATCTGCTCGAGCTCAGGGCAGTGGGCCTGGCTGGCGCTCAATGTGTTTTTGACCCTAATCAGGGACTAGTCGGTTCTGGTCAGGACAGACAATTCTAATACGTTTTACTTGAACAAGCAGAGTGGAGCTTGTTCCCCCCTCCTCTACATGGTGGCAGTTTCGATCTGGAAGTGGACCCCCACAGAGAGGATTTGGATTTCTGCATTCCACCTCCCGGGGGACAATAATGCAGAAGCGGGTCAGCCAAGATGCTGGGGGTTCAACACCTACGAGTGGGAGTTGCCCACTGACTCCTTGTTGCCCCTGTTCCAGCGTTAAGGGTTCGCGGACCTAGACTTATTTGTCTCTCCTTTGAATGCCAAGTGCCCCCAGTTTGCTTCATGGGCAGGTCAGGGTCGGGGGTCACTGGGACATGCCTTCCAAATCTGCTGGCACGGCCGCAGGTGTTTAACGTTCCTGCGTAACCCTTTGCTCCAGCGGACCCTGTGTAGGTTCTGGGCTTCCGTGGCCTGCACCCTCATCCTGGTTGCTCCCCACTGGCCTTAGAGACCCTGGTTTTCGTATCTGCTGCAGTTGTGCTCCCAAGGTCCCGCCCATCTTCTGATCCCCAGCAGCAGCTTCCTGGCAAAGCTGGGTGGAGCATCCGGACTCAGCCAAACTGACCCTGGCGGCCTAGCTCCAGATCAGCTGAGGTTTCAGCATGCTTAATTTTCAGATGAGAACTGGGACATCATTCAGCAGACCAGGACACCCTCGACTCGGTCCCAGTATAAAAGCAAATGGGCTGGGTTCTGCCATTGGGCTCGCACCAAGGGTCTGGACCCTGTCACCTGTACTCTGGATGATATTTTGGCTTTGTTAGCGCACATGGCTCGTCTGGAGTTCAGGTGGATACTTGCCATACGTATTTGGCAGCCATTAGGGCTTACAAGAATTCCCCAGAGCATGTGTTTTCGGCAGCCACCCCGTGGTTAAGGCACACCTTAAGGGGTTCTCAAGGCTTTTTCCTGAGGTGCATAGGCCTCACCTAGTCAGGGACCTCAATGTGGTTCTTGCAGCTTTGCAAAGCAAGCCTTTTGAGCCGGTCGTCTCTGTGGACATCGGCTTTGTGACACTGAAGCCGGTTTTATTGGTGGCTCTCACCTCTGTGTGCAGGTTTAGTGAGATGCAGGCGTTAGCTTTGTGCAAGCCCTTCACCATGTTTCACAACGGCAAGGTCATCGTGCGCACGCACCCCCACTTCTTGCCCAAGGTGGTCTCTCCGTTTCACATGAATCAAGAGATCTGAGACCGAGAGGGACCTACGTTCCTTGGACCTCAAGAGGGTTCTCAAGTTTTATCTCTCTGACAAAATCCTTAAAGCAGTCCGAGGCACTATTTGTGACTTTTGGGGACTCCTCCCCGGGCTCTCAGGCGTCCACGGCTTCCATCGCCGATTGGATGGTCCAGGCCATTTCAGAGGCCTACATGGCCATGGGCAAACATGTTCCTGAAGGGATTCATGCCCATGTGGTCTGAGTTAAGGCCACAGCTGTTGCGTTTCAGAGACATGCTTCTTGGGATGTCATCAGCAAGGCGGCCACTTTGGCCACTCTGTTGGCCTTCAGTATTCGCTGGACACCAGTTCCAGGCGCGATGCAGAGTTTGGTCAGACAGTTCTGAAAACATGTTTTGCTTAATCCTATACATGAGGCAGATTGTCACAGTTCCACCCTATGTTCTTGTTCAGTGGAATCGACCACAAGGATGGAGGAAAGGGGATGGGATATATGAGGAACTAAAGTTACTCACTGTAGTGACTACAGTACTCAGTCCATAGTCCCCTCTCCTCCATACATCCCTCCCACCTTCCCCTGCTAGTATGCCAATGGTTTATAGTTAATATAACTAGCCAGGTATCTAAGTGTCTGTGTTCAAAGTGGACTGAGGTGAGGTGCGGATGGCAGGGCCTCGGCAGGGCGTTACCATGCCAGATGCTGCGTGCTATACTAAACTTAAAGGGGAAGCTCATTTTTTTTTTTTTGCTGCCAAAGGTTCCGGTAACGTCCCCATTTTGGGGGACACCCACAAGGGTGGAGGAAAGGGGACTATGGACTGAGTACTCTAGTCACTACAGTGAGTAACTTTTTAATCTACACAAAGTAAGTATTTTACACCACAACTCTTTTTCCATTCTCTTATGACATGCTTCACGAACTGTGGAGTCGAACTAACAAGAGTTTTTTCTCCATATAAATCAATCGAGCAGGGGTAGATGGACGGATTCTTTCTCAATGATAACCCACATCGGACAATCGGATATGAGCCAGTGATGCAGGGTACGCAGCGAGAAAGCAGTGTTATACAGTGCTATATTGGGAAGGCGAAAACCACCCAGATGCACTGGTCTCATAAGGATGTCTTTTGGAATCTTTGATTTCCCACACTCCCCCCATAAGAATTTATTGAACATTTTGTTAATGTTCAGAAGCAGTTTACCTGAAATCGAAAGAGGAAGTATACTAAAAGCATACAACAACTTGGGGAGCAAGGTAATTTTGACCACACTGATTTTACCCCAAATTGTCAAGTTTAATCCTCCCATTTAAGACACAACACCGCAATCTCTGCAAGTATAAGCCTGACATTTAGCTTAAGGAGCAAATTAACATCTCTGGTGATTTGAATACACAAGGTATCTAAACCCACCATCAGCCCAAACATCTCACCCGACACCAAAGAGCCCCCTATGGGATGAAGTCGAGATCGCAAAGATCTGTGTTTTAGAAACATTAACCTTGTAATCAGAAACTTGACCAAATGACTGCAGAGTTTATTTCAATTCCCGAAAGGAACATTCAGGTTCCAAAAGGAACTTCAGAAGGTAATTGGCATACAGAAGCACCTTAGATGTCCACTTAAAACGCGGGCCACAATTCACCTTAAAACCTGGCAGAGAAATGCCCAGTTCACTCGATCAAATGCCTTTTCTGTATCAATGCTAACAGCCGCATAAGCATCAACAGAATTTTCCTTAGGTGCATAACATTTAGTAATTCCCTTAAATTATCCTATAATTGCCATGAACACACCCCATCTGATTTTTGTGAATCAGTTTTGGCAACATACTATACTATTGAGTTTCATAGCGTAGATTTTTGCCAAAAACTTAACATCTGCATTCAATAGAGATACTGGGTGAAAACTTCCACAAAGGTAGTGGTCCTTGCTCGGTTTAGGAATTGCAGTAAGCAATGCAGTCCGCATAGTCAGTGACCGCCTCATTTCTAATGATTTCCGCATAAAGTCGTGCCATGAAAGGGGCAGGAGTGGCTGAAAGTTTATCGGATCCATCTGGCCCAGGACGTTTCCCAGCAGACATCGCTTCCATAGTCGAAAACTTCATGAGATGTAACTTCCCTCTCAAAGCACCTTCTATCATGATCATCCAAATTAGGAATATCAATCCGGTCCAAGTATTTGAACACTTCTGGCTCTGTGATACACCCATCATCTCTATAAAGAGAAGCGTAAAACAGCCGTAAGGTGTCACAAATGTGCTTGTTCCTCCACAAAAGAGAATACCTTCTTCATTTTGGATAAAAAGCACATGCATCCCCTTCGCTTTTAACCAACTAGCTATCAGCGCACTGGATTTCTCGCCTCACTCCAAAAAAGCCTGCCTAGTGCAGAACAGATCCTTCTATGCCCTAGAATGTAGCTCACAGTCAAGAGATGGCACTTAGCACTCAGCATAGTGGACATGTCAAGTGCAGAAGGAGAATGATTATATAGTTCCTCCACCAGCTTGTTTGCACACTCCAACCGTACGATTGCTGCTGCTATTTTTTTCTTCTTGTAAGACGGAAAGCTAATAATTTTACCCCTTAAAGTGTCCCAGACAATAGATAATTTTTCGACAGAGCCCAAATTTTTCTGTAAAACCAGCAAAATCTAACAATCAATATGCTTTATGAAATCAGTCCGACAAATGTATATTATATCTCCATTGTCTGCTACTTCTCAGCTCTCCCATCAATCTATCCATGGCTAATTCCATGTAAGCATGTTCAGTGACCACACCACTACCTACATTGCCACTACACACATCACCACAAATGCCTCGACTGACCAAGACAAAATCAGTAAGTGAAGAAGTCCCATGGGGAGCCGAGTCGAAAGTATACTGCTTTTTCTTCAGGTTCAGAAAATGCCAGACATTTTGTAGGTCCCATATAAGCATAAGACCTTTCCTAGCCTTGCCTTCTGAATAAGGAGGAGACATTTCCGACTTGACCGTATTGAGTTAAAACCGCCTCCAATAATTATCTTTTAATCACCGATGTACATCAAAACACACCCTCTAGCTGTTTAAAATAATCTGCCTGTTCCACATTTGGGCTATTAACATTCAAAAATATTAGACACCTATTATCCACCTATAATTTGATTGCAACATATTTGCCTTTTGGATCAAGTTCCACCCTGTCCACTGTAAACCTCAAATATTTTCTAAGCTAAATTGCCACCGCCCTGGAATTGATGGCAAATGTGCTGGAAAATTCCTTTACATAGGTCTTATTCAATATATATTCCACTCGCTCAAATTGTAAATGTCTATCGGAGCAAAACAATATCAGGTTTTTTCTTATTCTGTAAATTGTTTCTCCTTTTGGGGTTGTTGACACCTTTTACATTCCAACATAAAAAATTCAAACACTTAGACATGCATAACAGAACAACTCTGCATTTTTTAAGCACACACTCTTAATATCCAACATGCCGCTGATGTCGGCAGATAAACACTGTCCACCTCAATCTGAACCCCCAATCCACCAAAGTGAGTCAACCCCCAAAGAAGTGAAAAAATAAACCAATAAATAAAAAGGTGGAAGGGGTAAACGCAAACAAAAAACAGAACATGGCAGAAGAAAGGCCAAAGAGCAACCAATAGTGCCCTATAGCTGAGTTAGTTTCGACAGGGCAAAGCATGAAGCAACAAAAGAGTGCATTAGATTCAAATAAAATAATAAACCTAGAAACTCCTTATCCCTAAGCAAAATTCACATCTACACCATCATATAAAGTGAAGGCCAACAACAAGCCCATAAATACACACACATAAGCATCCTGGTTAAATATTGAGGGTAATCCAGCCAAATGCGCCACTACATTTTCAAACAGTTCATGTAACAGGTAACGTCTATAATATAGAAATGACGTGAACCATGCAAAGTAGAAAATAAATATGTAATGCCTTCTCAAAAGGATCTAACGGCTCACAATACAAAATAGACTTCCAAAGAAAAGTCCCAGTGTGAACTGCAGGACACATCGATCACCGGCACCTCGAACGCAAGGGGGTGACACGTCTGAGCTGAGCTGTTCCCCCAGTCCGTCACATGTTACGTCCTGGCCTGCGGTCATGCAGGCCAGGCAGACCACCCAGCCGACATGCTTGGAGTACCCATCGGACATCAAGGGACAAAGGGGCACCCTGCCAGCCCGTGAACACACAGGTGCTTCCATGGCCTGGGGGCACCCAGGCCAATAGCAACGATGGCGCAGGGTTCCCCAGCAGGGGCTCTGTGGACACGTGTGTGCGGCACCGGCTATTTGCTGCAAAGTTGCCCAGCAGGGGCTCTGCTGACACAGAGGGTGAGGGGGGGGGTTAGAGACAGCGTGGCCCAGCAGGGGCACTGTCAGGATGTAGGGCCCTTCAGCAGCAGGCCCTCTACCTTACTCGCAATGCCGGCACCGCGCTGCAGTAAAGCACCCACAGCAGGCAGCAGTCAGCTTACATCGACTGACGAGCCTGAACTGACTCGTCCCATTTATTTGTTGTCACATGGTCACTTACATGTGACCTTAGCACGAGCCCTGGGAGGGACTCGTGCTCTAGAACGGGTGGCACACAACATCGCATATCAGTTCCTGCAAACTGGAAGGCGAACAAACAGAAGAACGGATCCGTCACAAAGTCCCTATTACTGCACCATGAAAGCTGGCTCTCCCAGAGAAGGCAATGCGCTGGCATGGGGCAAAAAAGTTCACTTCTGAGCCACATCAGTGGCACAGAACAATAACGTTTGCCTGCCTGTGAAGGAAGCAAGGAGGGCGACAGCCGTGGTGCAGCACGCCATGAGACACTGGGCCTTCTCGATTAACGCTGTGACGTCTCGGCCCAGAAGTGAGGAGGCCTGGCATTCATTCAGAAAAAAGGACCTTCCGAAAGTATTTTGTATACAACAACGGCCAGCATGCGAGTCTGCATAACTGTTGTATAATAGGCAGTAACGGAAAGCATCATTTAAACAAAATGTCTTCATTTTCAAGTCACCCAAACATAAATAAAATAACTAATAAACTCATCTCAAAAAGGAGAGAAAATGTGTACAGGTTTTAGTGCCTGGCCCTCCTCGGGCATGCATTCCCGGTTTCCTCTGAATTCACATTGGCCAGAAAGTTAAAGGCTTTAAGATCTGTAAAAGAGTGTGTGGATCCATCCACAATAACTTTATCATATGGTTTACCCTGCTATATTTAGAGTTGCTTTTCCCTTGCCACACGTCTCGAGTTTGAGAACAGCTACATTTGAGTAACAATCTCCCTACTGTAATCATTAAAAAAGCATGATTGTACATCTTTCACCCCCATCTCAGCGCACCCAATTCTCTCGCCTTTTTCATCAGGAATTCTTTCAGGGGGAATCTCAGCAGCTTCACCAGGAAGGCGCAAGGAGGGTGCAGTTGGCCAAGAACAAGTTTTGGGCCCAAAGTATGATGAGCCCTTTCAAGCTAAAGAAGTTCAACTGTGGGAAGATCCAGTCGTTTTTGCAAAATCTTTTGTAGGAAGTCAATGCAGTGTCCATTCTCAACCCCCTTCTGGAAAGCCGGTGAGCCTAATATTGGAGCGCCTGGAGTAATTATCTTGCTCAAAGTTTCTCATGGGCAATATTCAACATTATTGTCAAATGTGAAACTTTATCTTCTAGAGCATGACGCTGATCCTTTGAGTCAGAGGTTCCCTAGACTCCACTTTCTATGTCTGCTTCTTGAGCACCGCCTGGTCATTTTTTTGTTTCCAAGACCATATGCTTAATCCTGCCAATAGATAGCCCAACACCATCCATAATCTCAGCCAAATAATCTTCACAAGACTGGCCTTCAGCTTGACAGGCAACCAATCCATCTTCTATCATTCTCTTTGAAGGTTGAGCGTCTCACCCTCCAAACTGGACCTTCGAAGGGATTGTGTCCTCCGACGTATTCCTCATCTTAGATATCTCCTTCCAGCTCTGCTGGCCTCGGAAAATTTTTTTCTCTCTAGAGGGCGCTGCGCGTCGACGTCCTCCGAGTCGATGTCCCTCGACAGCCGCTGTATCGACGCTGACGTCATCCTGCCTATAAAGGCCGCGCGCAGCGTCCGTTGCTCAGTTCCGTTTTTCCGCGCTTACTCAGTGCCTCGGAATACCGTTGCTCAGTTCTTGTAACAGATTAATCCTATTTACCTCGAGTTATTCGATCCGTACTCGATGGCTTCCTCGTCGGAACCGACAACTCCTCGATCCGGCTTCAAAAAATGCCGAGATTGTGGAAAAAAGATGTCACTGACTGACCCTCACAGAGTTTGTCTGTGGTGTTTGGGAGCTGAACACCATTGTTCGGAGTGCGAGGACTGCATGTCCATGACAGCTAAGGCCCTGAAGGAGCGTAGGGGGAAGCTGGAGAAAGTTAAGACTTTTAAAGCTTCTTCTTCGTCGACGAAGTCGAGACACTCGTCTCCTCGTCACCATTCGCGCTCCAGGTCTCGGAGTGGGTCCCATCACTCCTCGAGATCAAAGCACTCGAAGAGGAGACGTCGAAGATCCCCTTCTCCGTCTTCCTCTTCCTCTGTTTCGCCAAAAAGAATCCCTTGCCCCACGAAACATAGTTCCCGGGCTGAATGGGAGGAATTCCGCAAAAATATGATGAGCGTCTTCGAGAAAGCGGCCTCGACCCCCTCGAAGACTGCCGAGAGCGATGCTCTGGTCGAAAGACCCGAAGGTCAAAAACGCTGCGAGTCGCAGTACCCGGCGAAGGAAACCTCTCCAGCGCGTCTCGAACCCTCGAGTAGGACTATGACCTCCAAACCTTCCTCGAAGGTTCCGTCGACGCCGAGGTCGGTGTCTTCGACGCCGTTGTCGAAGGGACCTTCGACACACATGTCTGTCGACTCGACGCCAGCTTCGACACTGGCGTCGACGCCAAGAAAAGTCACGGTCATGACACATCCAGTGACTATCCCCAGGTCCTCGATGACGATGGCTTCGAGATTGTCGAGTAGAATCCCAATTCTGTCGAGGTCATCGAGGCCTCCGCCTTTGTTTTCGACGCCACGCTCGAAGCCTTCGACGTCGGCGTCGACGACATCGACGTTTTCGAGGCCGATAATGACAAGTTCGGCACCCTCTGCCTTGGAAATGGGATTTACTCCCTTTATGAGTTCAGAATAATTGAGAACTATGTCCTCAATTTTGGAAGAGGGTGAATTGTCTGAACAGGAAGACAAATTTGAGTTGCAGGGACCTGTAACCCCAATTAGAGAGGAATTTTCCTCTGAAGAACGCAGGTTAAAGGATCTTCATGATTCCTTACATGAGGCAAGTGGGTTAGACACTTCCCCTGAGGTGGAGTTTGCTAGGCCAGACCCGGGGGAGCATGCTGAAACCCCCTATAGAGCCTTAATGGCCAGGATCACAGAGTTTATGGGGTGGTCTGCACCTTCACAATCTTTCCAACAAGATGACCTCACGGATATTCTTGATAAAGGCCCACAGGTGGATCCTGTGGTGCCTTTCCATAAAGCTCTTCAGAGGAAGATTATGACGAACTGGGAAACCCCAGATGTCGTCCCGGCAGTAAATAAAAGACTTTCTACAAAATACAGGGTATCCTCTACAGACCCAGAGTTTTTGTCAAAACACCCATCCCCAGAAAGTCTGGTGGTACAGGCAGCATCTTCTACCGATGTCAAGACGGCTTATCCTACCGTCCCACAGGACAGGGACGATACAAAATATGATGCTATGGCAAAGAAAGTTTTTTCGGCATGTAGCATGGCGTTAAAATCTGTGAATGCTACTTGCACCCTTGCTAGATTCAGCCATACACTTTGGGAGTGTGCTTCTACAGTGGCTGACTGCATCCCGGAGGGAGAAGAAAGGGAGGCGTTCCTGAATATCATACAGGACGGTAAAGACGCTATGTGCGAATCCCTCCAGACGGGCATTGATTCGGCTGACAGTATCAGCAGAGCAATGGCAGCAAGTACAACAACCAGAAGATTTGCTTGGTTGAGAAACTCTGGTTTTGCCCCAGATGTGCAAGCCAGGCTCTTGAACATGCCATTCGATGGCTCTTCTTTGTTTGGGAAAAAGGCAGATGACAGTTTAGAAAAACTGCAAACTTCAAAAGCAGCAGCAAAATCCCTAGGCGCTGCAATCCGTCAGACACCTTTTCGTCCCACAGGAACCTCTGCGAGAGGCAAGTCCTTTCGCTTCTACTCTGCATTCGAAAGAGGTAGAGGACGACCGGCTCAAAGGGGACAAAGAAGAACTACCCGAGGTGGACGGGGTAGATATTCAAAGGCCGCAGCAACAGCAGGTGCCTCTTTACCATCGGCATCTGCATCAGCCGCCCCAAAACCACTCTGAGGACTTCCCTCACAGGACACCTGTAGGAGGCAGGTTGACTCAACATCTGGCGGAATGGCAGGCTATCACGTCAGATGCTTGGGCATTGGAAACAGTTGCCCAAGGTTACTGCCTGCCTCTCCTACGCATACCTCAGAGTCATCCACCGGGGATCAGCTCTCAGAAAGCTCCAGATCCGCTCCTCTTGCAGGAAATTTTGGACCTGCTAGAGAAAGGTGCCATAGAACCGGTAGCTGTAGCGGAGAGGAACAAGGGCTGGTACTCCCCTTACTTTCTCATTCTAAAGAAAGACGGAGGACTGAGACCCATCTTGGACTTGCGAGAATTGAACAAATTCCTCAGAAAAGACAAATTCAAGATGGTCACTCTTTCTCAGATCCTCCAGGCCCTTCAGTTCCAGGACTGGTTGGTATCTCTGGACCTTCAGGACGCTTATTTCCATGTGCCTATCCATCTCAAACACAGGAAATACCTGAGGTTCGCAATTGGCAACTCTCACTATCAATTTCGAGTGCTGCCATTTGGGCTGACCTCCGCCCCGAGGGTCTTCACCAAGTTAATGTCGGTAGTGGCGGCAAGTCTAAGGAGGGAAGGGATTCATGTCTACCCCTACCTGGACGATTGGTTGATCAGGGCTGTCTCTTCGGAACAAGCTCAGATCCAACTAAATCACGTGTGCTTCTCCCTTCACAGACTGGGCTTCTCCCTCAATTTAAAGAAGTCACAAATGATACCATCGCAGAGACTCCAGTTCATAGGAGCGATCCTGGACACTTCCCTGGGAAAAGCCTCGCCACCAGAGGTGAGGGCTCAAGATATTCTACAGATGGTTACCAAGTTTCAAAATGCCCAACGTCTCCCAGCCTTCGACTTTTTGAGGTTGCTAGGCCTCATGGCATCCTGCATTTTCCTAGTGCCAGAGGCTCGCCTGAGAATGAGATCCCTCCAGTGGGCACTGAGGACTCAGTGGTCACAATTCTCAGGGAGAATGACAGATCTTCTTCAGGTTCCCGACAGGGTGGCTCGAGACCTTCAGTGATGGGCCTGTCAGGAGAACATTCTGAAAGGAGAACATTTTTGGCAACCCTGGCCGGAGATAACAGTAGTCACGGATGCCTCACTCACGGGGTGGGGAGCCCACGCCAACGACTTGACCATCAGCGGTCGTTGGTCTCCATCGGAGTCCAGACTACATATCAACCTGTTAGAGCTGAGAGCCATCAGACTTGCGCTGAAGGCGTTCCTGCCAGCTGTACAAGGGAAAAACGTCCTGATAATGACGGACAACACAGTGGCCATGCATTACCTCAACAAAAGAGGAGGCGCAGGATCACTACCCCTGTGCAGAGAGGCGATGCAGCTCTGGTTTTGGGCAATCCAAGAAGGAATCTCTCTATCGGCAGTTCACCTAGCCGGAGAGAAGAACTTGACAGCGGACGCTCTGAGCAGGCAGAGCACAGTCTCCCACGAGTGGGAACTAGCTCAGGAAGTCTTTCAAGAGATCTTCGCCCTTTGGGGAACCCCTCAGGTGGATCTGTTCGCCGCCAGCGTCAACAGGAAATGCGATCTGTTCTGCTCGCGGGAATTTCCCCCGAGAGGAGCCCTGGGAGACGCGTTCATAGTGGACTGGGAGTTTCCGCTTCTGTACGCGTTCCCACCGGTCCCTGTCATTCCTCAAATGATCAGGAGGTTAAGAAGATTCCAGAGAACCATGATCCTAATTGCCCCGGATTGGGCCAGGAGAACGTGGTACCCGGACCTTCTAGACTTGTCCATCTGCCCTCCAATTCGACTTCCACTCAGAGAGAGCCTACTCTCACAGAAGGGAGGTCAGGTTCTCCATCCAGACATCAAAACCCTCAACCTTCACGCTTGGCTTCTGAAAGGTTGAGGTACAAGGATTGGGACCTCCCTGATGATGTTATGGAGGTGTTGCTTTCGGCAAGGAGGCCAGCAACAAAGTCTTTATACTGCTGCCGTTGGAACAGATTTTGCAGCTGGTGTAGAGAACAGAATATCGAACCTTTTTCATGTGGTACACCAATGGTTTTGTCCTTCCTTCTATATTTGGCGAATTCAGGCCTTCAAGTTGGCACCATTAAGGGCTACCTCGCAGCGCTATCCATCTTTAAGCGCACTGCCGAAGAACCACCCTATTTCAAATTACCCTTGGTAATACAGTTTCTAAAGGGGTTAACCAATGTTTATCCCCCAAGACCATTCCAAGTTCCCCTATGGGATTTAAACTTAGTACTAACTTTCCTGATGGGCACACCTTTCGAACCACTCCATTCTTGTTCGTTAAGATTCCTTACCCTTAAAACTGTTTTATTAATAGCACTTACATCTGCTAGAAGGGTGAGTGAATTACAAGCTCTTTCTTGTAAACCCCCTCACACAATATTTCACAAAGACAAAGTTGTCCTGCAAGTGAAGCCTAATTCCCTCCCAAAGGTGGTTTCTGAATTCCATATCACTCAGAAGATTACCCTACCATCTTACTATCCTCCTCCTCACCCGGGGAAAGTGGAAGAGAGGTTACACAGGCTAGACCCTAGAAGGGCTTTAAGTTTTTACATCAGTAGACTAGCCAGGATAAGACAGGCAGACCAGCTGTTTGTAGGTTACGCAGGTCACAAGCTGGGGTTACCAATAACTAAGCAGACCATTCCCAGATGGATCATTCTAGCCATTCTGGAATGTTATAAACTGGCAGGGAAAGAGCCCCCTCAAAACCTTAGGGCTCATTCGACCAGAGGTATTGCAGCTTCATCGGCCCTCAAAAGAGGCGTGCCGGTTAAAGACATCTGTGCGGCCGCTACATGGTCGTCTGTCCATACCTTTACACGTTTTTACAATTTGGATTCCTCCTCCAGTCAAGAGACTAGGTTTGGAAGGGCTGTACTGCATTCTATTCATCAATAGAAGACAGCGTGAAGTCAGTACTCCCTCCTCCAATAATAGAATACTGCTATGGGAGCCTATCTAAGATGAGTAATACGTCGGAGGACACAATCCCTTCGAAGAACAAGTTACTTCTTACCTTGTAACGTTCTTTCGACGGGATGTTCCTCCGACGTATTCCTCATCGGCCCTCCCATCCATCCCCGCAGTTCTACTTCCCGTGTTGTTGCAGCTTACGCTCCTTCAGGGTGATTAGTCTAGTCCAGAAAGTATTATTGTGGGCTACAAAACGGAACTGAGCAACGGACGCTGCGCGCGGCCTTTATAGGCAGGATGACGTCTGCGTCGATACGGCGGCTGTCGAGGGACATCGACTCGGAGGACGTCGACGCGCAGCGCCCTCTAGAGAAAAACATTTTCCGAGGCCAGCAGAGCTGGAAGGAGATATCTAAGATGAGGAATACGTCGGAGGAACATCCCGTCGAAAGAACGTTACAAGGTAAGAAGTAACTTGTTCTTCTTGAGGGAAGGGGGGTGGGGGGTGACACATCTCAACTGAATTAGTCAAATCTTCCGTTATATAATAGGATCTTCAGGGCAGGAGCCAGGTCCTCAAGCTGACATTTGCTTCAGCTACCAGGTCTAGGTTGCAACGTTCCATAGTAGTTCACTGCTGGCAATCCTAGGCTGTCTCTTGCCCCACATCTGCCCAGGAACAGACATCCACCTCGCATCAGTGTGGATTGGGGCCAGACAGTCCTAGTGCCCATATCTGGCCGGGTAGACTGCTACTTTGCCTGGGAAAGGACTTTCCATTTGTGGTATTTCCTGACCTGAAACAGTAGGAAGAAGGCCAAAGGACAAGATGGCCAAAGCACAGGGTGGAACATGTGTTGCACAGCCATTTTGACTATATGGTATTCAAAATGTCAATGTGCAGTAACATGCAAAGGTGCATGCACAAAAAACACAGTAGAAAAATATCTCCTGCCACCAGCTCGTATCAAACATTTTTCCAAAAGGAAAGGGGATACAAAGCAACCCCTGCCAAACTTCACTTTAAGGT
Source organism: Ambystoma mexicanum (assembly GCF_040938575.1). Taxonomy (NCBI): domain Eukaryota; kingdom Metazoa; phylum Chordata; class Amphibia; order Caudata; family Ambystomatidae; genus Ambystoma; species Ambystoma mexicanum. The sequence continues at coordinate 301,496,257 of NC_090941.1, forward strand.
GACGTGAGCAGCCTAAAAACAAGGAATTTCATGAAGGGAGGCAGGGTTGCCTTGCACTGGTAGCCTTCGTGCAGGGGAACCCGAAATGGATGAGCTAATGAAGGGAAGTAAAGCAAAAATTATTTATTTACCTTCAAAGGTCTGGATAGGAATCGCAGTAGAAAAATGTTGGGCTGGGGAGAGGGGGGCCATTGATGTCAATGGAGGGAAAGCTATAGAAAGAAAATATTTCCTAACTTGCATCCCATCCCTCTGTGGGCCCTCTTTTATTCAACGTTGCCCTAATGGATGAATGCCCTTTACACATCCTGAGAGTTGGCATTGATTGCTGGACCACATCTTCATCTAAGCAAGCCAATGAAAGCTTAAAGAAAGGTTGCCCCCATATGCTGAGCACAATGATGCAGAAATATAGGTTCCCAGTACCCTTTCTTTGGCTTTAAACATATTGAGAATTCGCTCATTTTGATCCTTGCCATGCAAGGCTGAAATCTTGTTAATAAAAAGATTGCCATCCTGTGCAGTTGCACGTGTTACAATTTTGTTCGTTAGCTTGTACAATTTCTGGTATTTGATATGTGGATGCCTCCTTGGGACATTCACTTTAGTCAGAGATCCCTCTGGTGTTGGACCCACTAAAAGGCACATTAAGAAAAGACCTTTGGTAGTTTTCGTGTGGACCTCTGGTAGATTTATAACCATTTGAAGTGCTGGAGTGGTTTCCGGTAGATTAAGTCTTCGAAAGCACTTCGGGGCAAATCCTAGTGGGTTTAGACTTTAAATGCAGATCAGAGTGGACCTTCATGTTTGCCATGACTGACGCACATTTTGGGGTTGCAGTGGAGTGCCTGGTGCCAATTGGATCCAGAATCCTAAGCCATAAGAGGAGATGCTTAAAAGTTCCAAAGCAATGCAAGTTGCATACCATACAACCAGTGGTGAGGTTTTAACGCCCTCAATTATTACAAATAGCATGAGTCCGCTCATAGAATGGCAAACGCATGAGTAGCATTGTTTGGAGCAGGCAGATTATGGCAGTAGTGAGGATAAAGGCGCTCAACTCACAACCATGGCCATCTGTTGTAGGCGCTGTGGACAGTAGTGAAACCTAGTGAATCGAAGACCTCTGCAACAAAAATCGCCTGGGGAGCAGGAATCCAGCAATTCATAGGGGGGGACAAAGCCTATACCTGGTCATGCATGCATACAGTGTTTTGTTCCATTTTTACTGTGAAGAGCATGTTCAAGTAAAATGCTTTGCTGCCAGGGCTTTTCATGGGTCTGGAAACACAAAGACTTGAACCTGTAAGTATTACTTCATTGCCAAAAATATTTCTAGGATGTACTTATACTCTAAAAATATTTTCTACACCTGAGATATTATGCTATGCACCTTTACATATCTCTAAAAGCTTCTGTGCATTCCACTTGACAGCATTACTGTTTCCCTTTTGTGGCAGAGCAGGCTTTCTGTTAATGCCTCGTACTAGCAAAATGTTGCCACGTTACTTTGTTTTCTTTTGCTTGAGTTTGTCTGGTCAATTTCATAAAATTTAACTGGTGAGAGAACACCCAGATCAAATTAAATCTTTATTATGGCATATTTTACTTGTTTTCAATGTGTGTCCTGCAGTTACAGCCCTCTTTTGATACCTGTTTCTCTGCAGTTCTAGTATGTTCGCATCAGCATGCCCCTTGTAGGTCAAGCGCATGACCAAGTTGGACTAAACTATACCCAAGACTACTCACAGCAGCTAAATCTGCTCCATTGGAATGTCTCTTATAGCTGTCACACCTAGCTCCAGAGACCTCTAAACTGATTTGAGTTGCAAGTTGCACTGCCTATACCAACCATTAATCACACATTGGGACTTAAGTTGAATTTTAAGTTGGGCCATAGCTTTAATTCCCTAAATCTGGGATGAATCATAGGATCACTAAACAGCAACCAGGAACAGAAAGTGTATTCTTCCATGAGCTCAGTTATCTGGTAGCAAATTTCTAAGCATCAACGTGACCCTATTGCTTGAAGCTGTGCATGCCTCCTTGCATCAAATACAGGCCTGTGCAATTCATTTCTTTATCATTACGCGTTACAAACCTTTCTGACCCCCTTTATATCATGCAAGTATGTACTTGCCTGTGTGTAATGTAAGTCATAAACCTATTGTTGCACAAATAATTGCATGAAGCGCTCAACTAGAGGCATTGCATTTAATGAATGGGATATTTCACTATAAATGGAAAAAATACAGACCTAATACTCCTGCACGACGTTCCAGTTCCACCATACTAGTGAGATGTCGCACCCTAAGGGGACGAAGCTGGGGAATTCTTTACAGCAGGAATTTGAAGGAAAAAGACATTTTAGGTTATGCACACTTGCTTTTTATGGAATAGGGTAGTTTGTTGTAGGTAGTTTGTTGTAATATGGCTGCTTTCTTTGCAGATTTGCAATCCTCATCTGAGTATGTTCCTTTACTGCTAAAGATTTTTCTTGACATTAATCTTAAATAGTGCTGCTTGGTTACGATTCTTGAAACTGCCTTTGAAAATAAATGTCATTCTTTACTTTTCATCCATTTTTCCAGATGGTAGCGGCGATAGAGCGGAGAAGGACGCTAGTAAGATAACAACTTATCCTCCAGGCGCTGTGAGATTTGACTGTGAACTTCGAGCGGTCCAAGTCAGTTGTGGCTTTCACCATTCAGGTAGAGTGCACTCATCTCTTATAAAATAGTTGTCTTGTTGAGCATGCAAACATGCTAGCACAGCCACCTACAAAAACAACAAATGTGGCGTTTGGTTATAATTTCCCATTACCAGTGTCTGTAATTTTTAAGATGGATTTCCATCCTCAGTGCTTGGTCCCACCCCTGAAGTGAGATTTCTGTTGCTTCTAACAGGCAACCTCCTGCTCCTATTCCCGCTTTCCAGGGATTGTAATGCCCCCAGAGGAATGGAGGTCACTTCTTGCTCGAGTTTGCTCCAGCCTTTTTGTGGTTCAAGTTCTGACCATTGTAATATAGGCGCTAATTGGGCTGCTAAAATAACTCTTCACATCTGGGACGCCCAGCCCTCCCATCCATGTCTGGTGAAGAAGAATCGACTTCTGAATCCTAGATTTCTTTTTGTGCCATATAAAGGAGAGTATATCTCTCTGCAGAGTCTTAATCATCCGGGTTGGTAAGTTTATGGGAAGTGAACGAATTACATATAGTAGTCTGGGTATTATTGTAATTTTCACTGCTGCTATTCTGGCGAACAATGAGTGTTCCTGTGGGTCCCATCTATGTAAATCCTCTATTAGCCGATTCCACTGGGTCGGAGTATTTGCTCTGTATAGTTCCTTGTACCCTTTTGTTAATGTTTTTCCCAGATATGTCCTTTCCTTCCCAGGTCAGAGGGTGCCCCCTGATCAGTTCCCTTATTTCATCCTGATTATCTGTTATGTGAAGGGCTTTAGATTTATTGAAATTGATAGTAAGTCCTGAGATTGTTGGGAATTCTCGTAGTCTAGCCATCCCTTAAGGCAGTGTTCGTTTTGTGTCTCAGAAACAATAGTGTCATCTGCATACAAAGCTATTTTATATGTCCCTCCTGTGCTTTCAACTCCCTTGATTTCTTGGTCCTGTCTGATCTTGGCCGCCAATGGTACCATTGGCATAGGAAAAATTAAGGGTGACAACAGGCAGCCTTGTCGTGTACCTTTATGAATCTTAACCTGTTCTGTAAAGTGCTAATTTACCAGGAATCTTGTCGACGGTAGTTAGAAATTAGCGAGTACCGTTTGCCTAAATGCTGGTCCACACCCGAATGTTATCAACACCTGTTCCAGAAATCCCCAGTCCATACTATCAAATACTGTCTTGCGTCTAGTGCGGGTATAGAAAATGTGTGTTTGGTTCTAGCCCCCATGTCTATTAGGTGTATTGCCCTCCTTATGTTTTGCGTGTCTCCTCATTATGTATCCAGCTAGGTCTTCATGTATTATCCCTGTAAGACTCTAGCTAACCTCCCGGCCAAGAACTTTGTGTATATTTTTGCTTTACTGTTCAGTAGGGAAATAGGACGATAGTTGGCACATTCAGTTCTGTCTTTTCCTGGTTTGGGGATCAGCACAGTGGTGGATTTATGCTGATGTAAGTACCGTTGGACCAGGTAGGCTTAGCCGGTCGATCACCTTTTCCATTCAGCATAAAGAGGTCCCCATTGTTCTCACTGCTCGCAATACATGGGCAGTTCATGTCGCCGCCCCCAGAAGTATAAACTATAGTTTGTGCAGCAGACCAAATTTGTCTATGGTATCTGTGATTGCGTTAAAAAAAAGACATGCTCGATATAGCCACCGGGTTCCAATAGACTATTAATATCAACCCCCATCTGTATGGGCTGTCCGCCTTTTCCTTCAATTTTAGAACAATGTTTTGTAAAAAGGGATTCGGACAGCCGGATTCCATCAGTTAACCCTCTCCCGTTTTTCACCAATTTGAGCAATCCAGCCGAGGGGCGCCATCTAGCTCTGCAATACGCAGGTTTAAGGTAAGCACTGAAACCATCCAAGCTTGGAGTCGCTTGTACCCAGTTTTCCTGCAAGCAGATTACGTTCATGTCACACAAAAGTATATTCAATTCGAATGGATTGTGTCCTCCCATGTATTCCTCATCTTTTTGGCTTTTGACGCATGTTGTCCAGCTTCAGCTGCTTCGGAATTTTTTCAGCAGAGGGTGCTGTGCGTCAATGGCGTTGACTCGATGTCCATCGAAGGCCTCCGTCGAGGATGATGTCATTGAGGGGAAATATAGCATGCGCAGGGCCTGTTGGCTTCAGTTCAGTTTTTCTGCAACAGCGATTGCTACGAAGAAATATGGTGCGCTTCTTCTCATCTTGTGATGTCTTTGTTAAAACTTCGACATCGAGAAATCTTCATCATCGACACTGACAATTTCAAAGTCCGGTTTTAAAGTGTCTGGATTGCGGATCAAAAATGTCCCTGACAGATCCGCACAAAATCTGTTTGATGCCTCGGAGCATACCATGACACCTCTGACTGCTCCAAGTGCCAGTCGATTACTTGAAAAGCCTTGAGGGAACAGAAGGGGAAGCTGAAGGTAGGCAAAGCCCCTAAAAATCTACTACTCGATCCGTGAAAACTTCGACTGACGAGTCGAGAGGTGACTCTCCTCAGAGGGAGAAGGCGAAGTGGTGCAGGTCGAGGAGTGGCTCACACCACTCTTCTTCGTCCAACAGGAAGTCAAAGAGAAGGCACGGTAGGTCTCCTTCGTCGACTTAGTCTTCGGACGCTTCCCCAGAAACCTCTGCCGGGTACCTCCCACTCACAGGAAATGTGCGACTCTCTGGCTTTTTAATGAGAAGATAGCATCTGAGAGGATATTGCTACATCTTGTCATCTTTGTTGCATACTCTCTCTTCTACGTCTGATATTAGTACTGCTGCCAACACAGCCTCGCACTGGTCTTTTTTTCCAGTGTTCTCCAAGGAGGCGGTATTAACTGCGCTCAATAGCCTAAAATCTGCCTCTCCGAAGGATCCGGTCCCACTATCTGTTCTTAAAGACATCTCTGGTGATATTTTTTGCCTTACTGAGGTGGTCAATGACTGCTTCACTTCGGGGATCATTCCTGACAACTTGAAACACGCTCTTGTAATTCCTCTGTTGAAAAAGCCTGGCCTTGATCCGGCAGTACTGTCTAATTAGCATCCCATTTGATTGCTTCCTTGTCGTATGAAGTTGTTGGAATCTTTGGTGTCGTCTCTTCAGTACTTTTTTGGAGTAGTCTAATTTTCTGGACCCTTTTCAATCTGGGTTTTGCCCTGGCAGAGGTACAGAGTCAGTCTTGCTCTCTGTTGTAGACAACTTGACTCATCTGGTTGACCAGGGTGGGGTGGGAGCTCTGATTTTGTTAGACTTATCAGCTGCTTTCGATACCATCGACCATCCCACCCTGATCAACCAGATGAGTCAAGTTGTCTACTGAAGTGGTTCTCCTCCTTTCTGACCGGTTGCTCCCAGTCTGTTTCTCTTCCACCTTTTTATTCTCAGGTGTTCTCTCTTCTGTGTGGTGTTCCCCAGGGTTCTTTTCTGTCTCCCACCTTGTTTAATTTATAAATCAACCTCTTTTGGCTATAATCAATGCTTTTGGTTTGCTATGTTATTCCTAAACCGATGATGCCCAAATCATTGTGCGGTTGGACCTTACCAAATCTGAATCTGCAGATCACTTGAAAAAATGTCTGTTAGCCATTGGTGAGTGGATGACAAATTGGCTTAAACTTAATGGTGAAAAACTGAGGTGTTGATAGTGTGCACGACTACTCCCTCCTTGTTTTGGACTCAGGAGTTCTGGCCGGAGAGTTTTGGTACCTTTCCTCTGCCGGCCTCTTCAGTAAAAGATTTGGGTGTGAAAATCTCAGCGCCTCTTTCTATGGCTGACCAGGTTTCCTTGGCATGCCAAAAAGCCCATTTTAAAACAGACGCTTTGGAAAGTCCAGACATTTATTCCTGTGAAGTTCCATGCCCCTGTTGTGTCCCCCCACCCCCTCATCATTAGCAACATTGACTATTGTAACTCGCTTTACCTGGCTCTCCCTAAGCACCTTCTGCGGCGTCTCCAGCTGCTGCAAAATTCAGCGGCCAGAGCCGTTCTATGACCCGCCTCCCTCCCCCCCCGCACCCGGGGCGCTCGCATGACTCTGCTGTCGAGGCAGCTTCACTTGCTCCCAGTGGAGCACTGTATTAGGTTCAAGGCATTGTGTATTGTACACACAAGGCCTTTTATGGCTTAGGTGCCGAATGTCTTCAAAGGAAGTTTGGGTTGTATATACCTGCCAGTTCACTGCGTTCTCAGGACTTGAAAACCATACAGCCCCCAAGGGTCAGGCTTGCCCGTATGGCCGGATGTGCATTCTAGGTGGTGGCTGTGAAGGCTTGGGACCAGCTTCCTCTCCTCTTGCGCTGTATTGATTTGCATCTATTTCTTCGTCGTGCGCTTAAGACTTTTCTGTTTTAGCTTCTTGTGGACTGGATAGACCTCCCTCTTGCTTAGCGCCATGATGCCCTTGGACGTATGTTGCGCTCTACAAGTTTCTTTAAGATAAGATAAAATAAGAGAAAGATTGCATGTCCAACCAAGAAATCCACTCCGGCCAAGTGGGAGGCCTTCAGAGCTGAAATGCTCAACATTGAAAGCAAAAACCAAAAAGCCATGTTCCTACCATGCCTTCGGAAGCAGCCGGGAAGAAAAGGTCTGAGCCTAATTCTTGCGCGCCCTCGAGCCTGGGAAAAAGGCCCAATCCGCATCATGAACCTTCGAGGCCTCGATCCAATGTTTCATGGAACGATCATTCGAAACATAAACACAAGTCAAGGTCATCGACGCCTGCCAAATCCTTGACGTCGACGGTGAAGACTTCGATGCCAGCTGCGCCATCCTTACCAGCTGTGCCGTTGACGTTGAGCGTCCCACTGAAACCACTATTGCTGATAAAGAAAACCTCAACGTCTACTACAGCTTTGAAGCATATTCTGTCAAAACCCATGACTCTTGACAAAACCTATGTTCTTCTGCCTAGTAAAGACTTTGTCTTTCTTCAATTTATGAAGAAGAGGAGCAGTCTGATGGGGAGGCCCCATTTGGCCTACAATATGGAATGCCTAATCTACCAGAGAGTTTAATTGCGGAAGAGTCCAGGATGAGGGACCTTTATGATAGTGTGCAGACTGCAAGTTGGGTGGCTACCTCACCTGAACTGGAGATTGGGAAACCAGAGGCGGGGGAACATGCGTATGCATCCTACAAGCAGCTCATGTCAGAGGTGGTAGATTAAATGGGTTGAAGTAGGCCCCTATTACCATATGAACAGGATGACCTTACTGACATTCTAGACAAAGGTCCACAGTCAGATCCCATCTTACCATTCCACATTGCCTTGCAGAAGAGGGTGGCCAGAAACTGGGAGACACCGTAGACCAATCCGGCAGTTAATAAAACCTTGACTAAAAAGTACAGCCCCTTCATTAGTGAACCAGAGTACTTGTACACCCTACTCCGGAGAGGCTGGTTGTGCAGGCAGCTACTGCAACATCAAAACAAGCAGCGTGCCCTACCCTACCATCCCATTCCTCCTGATAGGGATGACAAACATGCAGATGGATGGGCAAGAAAGGTATTATCTGCAGGCAGCATTGCACTAAAATCTGCCATCTCGACTTGTGCTCTCGCAAAGTTTACGTTCACTCTATGGGATTGCATTTCCATGGCTGCAGAGCACATTCCTGAAGGGGACGAAAGAGACAGCTTTTTAGCCATAGTTGGAGACCGGCCATGTCCGAGTCTGTTCAGTTAGGTTTGGATTCTGGTGATAGCATCAGCAAAGCCATGGCTACCAGCCCCGTTATGCGCATGTTTGCGTGGTTGCAGAAGTGCAGATGTGCAATCCAGGCTCTTTTTGACAGGTCTCACCTTTTTGACAACAAGGCTGACTAGTCTTGAGAAGTTGCACACCTCGAAGGCGGCGGCCAAATCTTTAGGCACTGCTATTAGGCAACCTCAGCCTTTTCGAACTAGTGGACAACCTTGGTGGGTAGATCTTTTCGCTACTACTCCTCAGTTGGAAGGGCGAGAGGAATGGCCAGTCAAAGGGGCCAAAGAAAATGTCCTTGTGGTGGACGAGGAAGGGTTGCAAAGCCAGCTCAAGCAGCATCTTCCTTGCGATTGGTCGCTGCATCTGCCTCCTCAAAACCTCTCTGAGGTCGTGAGTCACAATTCACCAGTGGGGGGCAGACTGTCTCAGTATCTAGAAGAATTGCGAGACATTACTTTGAATACTTGGGTGTTCCGGAAACGATAGCCCATGGTTACTGCCTCCCGTTTATAAGGAGACCTCGGAACAATCCACCGGGGAACCATTCTTTTAGGATTCCAGATCTGCTCCTTGTGCAGGAGATTTTAACCCTGCTAGAGAAAGGCGCTAAGGCACCAGTGCCTGTAGCGTAGAGGAACAAGGGATGGTATTCCCCCTTATTTCCTAATACCCAAGAAGGACGGAGGACTGAGAGCCATCTTGGACTTGAGATACTTGAACAAGTTCCTCAGGAAGGACAAGCTCAAGATGGTCCCACTTTCTCAGATCCTTCAGGGCCTCCAACTCAAGGATTGGTTGGTCGTTGGACCTTCTGGATGCTTATTTTCATGTGCCAATCCATCTCAAGCACAGAAAATCCCTGAGGTTCGCAGTTGGCAGTTCTCATTATCAGTTTCGGGTTCTGCTGTTCGGGCTAATCTCGGCCCAAGGTTTTTCACCCAACTGATGGCAGTGGTGGCAGCAAGTCTCAGGAGAGTGGGGATTCACGTCTACCCCTGCCTGGACGATTGGGTGATCAGGGCGCATTCTCCCAAACAAGCCCGGGATCATCTGAATGTCACCTGCCACACCCTCCACAGACTGGGCTTCTCCCTCAATTACATGAAGTCCCATATGACACCATCTCAAAAACTCCAGTTCATCTGAGCTGTGTTGGATACTTCCTTGGGAAAGAGCTTGCCACCCGAGGTGAGGGCTAAAGACATTCTTCAGATGGTTGCCAAGTTTCAGAATGCCTGGAGTCTGCCGGCCTTCGATTTAATTTGAGATTGCTCAGCCTCATGGCATCATGCATTTTCCTGGTGCCAGACGCCCGCCTGAGAATGAGATCCCTTCAATGGGCTCTAAGAACTCAATGGTCCCAGTACTAAGGAGAAATGTCGGACCTACTTCAGGTTCCAAGCAGGGTCGCACAGGATCTTCTGTGGTGGTGCTGCAAGGACAATATTCTGAAGGGAGAACCCCTTTTGGCAACCATGACCGGAGACAACAGTAGTGACAGATCCCTCACTCGTGGGGTGGGGAGCCTACACCAACCATCTGACAGTCGGCGGTCGGTGGTCTCCATCAGAATCCAAACTACATATCAATGTTTTGGAGCTGAGGGTAATTGGACTAGCGCTGAAGGCCTTTCTGCCCTCTGTATGGGCAAAGAATGCCCTCATAATGACGGACAACACAGTGGCCATTACTACCTCAACAAAAGATGTGGTGTAGGGTCACTACCACTGTGCAGAGAGGCAATGCATCTCTGGTACTGGGCAATACAAGAAGGAATATCTGTCGGCAGTACACCTAGGCGGAAAGGGGAACACAGCGGCGGATGCTCTGAGCAGGCAGAGCACAGTCTCCCACGAGTGGGAACTAGCTCAGGAAGTCCTTCAAGAGATCTTCAACCTTTGGGGAACCCCTCAAGTGGATCTGTTCGCGACCGGGGCCAACAGGAAGTGCGAACTGTATTGCTCCAGGGAATTTCCCACAGGAGGAGCTCTAGGAGATATGTTCGTAGTGGACTGGAAATGTCCACTCATGTATGCGTTTCCTCCAGTCCCTGTCATTCCTCAAGTGATCAGGAGGTTGAGAAGGTTCAGGAAACACATGATCCTAATTTCCCCGGATTGGGCCAGGAAGGCATGGTACCTGGACCTTCTGGACATGTCCATCTGTCCTCTGATGCGTCTTCCACAAAGAGAGGTTCTTCTCTCACGAGAGGTTGTCGGGTTCTCCATCCAGAGGTCAAAAGACTCAACCTTCACGCTTGGTTTCTGAAAGGGTGAGATACAAAGATTGGGACTGTCCAGATGACGTAATGGAGATTTTGCTTGCGGCCAGAAGGCCAGCAGCGAAGTCTCTGTACGATTGCCATTGGAATCAATTCTGCAACTGTGCAGAGAAATGAATGTATATCCTTTACTTGTAAAATACTGAATGTTTTGTCCTTTCTACTACCTTTGGCCAATTTGGGGCTCCAGATTGGTACTATTAAAGGCTATTTGGTGGCGCTGTCCATCTTTAAGCACTCGTCAGAGGAATGTTCCTACTTCAAAATTCCACTGCTGACACAGTTTCTAAAAGGGCTCACCAATGTGTTTCCCTCCTTCTCCGGTCCAGGTTCCAGTCTGGGACCTTAATTTGGTTCTAAAATTCCTAATGTGTACACCTTTCTAACCTCTACACTCATGTCCCTTAAGGTTGTTAACCTTTAAAACCATTTATTGATAGCTCTAACACCAGCCC